>NC_134702.1:102742803-103046414 GCF_043290135.1 Rhipicephalus microplus | reverse complement strand
GTGTTTCCAACAACTCTTTCCTGAGACGACACGGTGGTGGCATCTGCCCGTCTCTTGGCGTTCTACAAAATATCGCCTACACCCTATCACCTCCGAGACAGGCGCGCGCGCCTTTCCGCCAGATAGCGCTCATGTCTCACGTGCCTCGACGCGCTCTTTCGTCTTCGCTGCACAGATCGAGGCACTTTAACGCACTGCTTCTAGAATACAATTCACCAGTTTTCTGGCGCAGAAAATCAAATTAACGTTTTTTTTTCACTCTCTAGAAACGCAAGACTGTCGTCTTTCGACGGCACTTGCAGTTAAACATGTAGATATAGGGCTAGTTTTTTTCTCGTTTCTAAATCGCGGTTCGCGTATCTAATTATCACCAGGTGACCCAACTGGCATTGACTGGGAAAAACAACGTCCGACAAGTAAGGTTTGCATCGTTTATTGCGAGTGTCCAAGCCAGTACAACCGATGTGTACAGTCAGGTCCGAACAAAACAAGTCACTCGTACATATTAAAAGCTTTTAACCCACGTGTAAAGACTCTTGAAAGTTAACAAGCATATGCATATTACTGAACATCGATGTCGCTGAATGAACGTCGCTCTCATTGTGTTGCGGCGTTCGAGTTTGATAGCGTGGCTTTAGGACAAGGACCATTAGATGAGACGCTTGCCAAGTAGTCTTGATGTAGAAGTGAAGTGAAGGCATGACGTAGAATCGGAGTGATTGATTGATATGTGGGGTTTAACGGCCCAAACAACCATACAAATATGATAGAGTCCATAGTGGAAGGCTCCAGAAATGTTCACCTTTTGGGGTTCTTTAACGTGCACCCAGATCTGAGCACACGGGCCTACCATATTTGACGTAAAAAGGGAAATTAAATTTGCAATTGTCAACATATTGCCCATGCAGTGAGAGCAATGTAGTTTTGCTAAATTTGTTTGGTAAGCAATCATGGATGCGTGCAGTTCTGAATCTTCCTCTCTCTGCAATGCAAACGTTTTACAATTTTACATCAAACGTTTTACATCAAACGCTTTGAAATTGCGGAATATCGCGTCATGTTGACAGGGTAGGCACGAGGTTTTAATTCTCAGCCGTGAGCTCATATTATAGGTAATATGTACTTAGGTGATGGGCACAAAAAAATCTTTCCGGCTTTTTACGTTTACCGTTTGAGTCAAGTTAAACAGTTACTACATCTAGAATTCCTCGTCGCAAGTAATTACCGGTATGCTTAGTATGCAGCGAACAGTTATGAGGCTCGTGCTTACAAACTTGAAAGGCCCAATTCCAAAAAAATTAAGCTTTAGGCATGCATTGTAAATTTAATTTATTGTACATATTTGTTGGTGCTCATACAGGACACTAAGCAACTGCTCAGCTCTGAGCACTCGCTGAGGCAGCTACATTTCCGATGGAGGCGGAAATGTTGCAGGCCCGTGCGCGCAGATTTGGGTGCACGTTAAAAACCCCATGTGGTGGAAATTTCCGGAGCCCTCCACTACGGCGCCTCTCATAATAATATGGTGGTTTTGGGACGTTAAACCCTACATAGCAATCAATCAATCTAAGCACAATCACTTTGTTGCGTTGACATGTCGACAGCATTGGAGCACTCTTTTGCAAGCAAGCACCCCTGAAGCCCCTTGGTGACACATGATGTGAATCTGTCGAAATTTTGGAATAATGAAGGTCGCACTTATTACACACCTATTATTGTGTTCACTTTTTCAGTATACTTGTGATTGAAAGCTATAGTTGTTTCCTTCTTTCTACTTCTAGATGTTTCTACTTGAAATGCGTACTATCTTGCAGCGTGGTTGTAGATAAGTCATGATCATGTACGTTTCAACTACTTCTGCGATTTCCTAAATTTTTTCATGACAGTAGTGCACAGAATTCTACTTCGTAGTGGTAGACACTGTAGCTATGACAAGTTATCTTAAACAGAAGCAGATGTGCTCAAACAAATCTTGGCTGTTTCTCCGCTATACGAAAAAAAACAGTACCATATCCAATGAACACAATTTCGCCCATCACGACAGCATTTACGTGTTTGAGGAAGCCGTGCTGCAAGTGCTCATAACCTTTATGATTTAATATTTAAAGGCCAACTTGGGCAATTTTCGACCATGTCAGAACAGTGGTACTTTTATGTTTCTTAGACGCTCTTCTCACGCGCCCAATAACTGATCAATGCTCAAAGATATTGCAAATAATTATTAATTACCGAAAACCCGCAATACCGAAACGAAAACCCAACCAAGGGAGCTTTTACGTGTGACGTAAAGGTTTGCCTTACGCTGCCGAAACCTGCCTGATTACACATAATGCCCGCCAGATGGCACTACCTGTCCGCGCCGTCCGTGGCAATTGGCTAAAATGCTTACGCTGTTATGGCGAATATATGGCGAACTGTGTGTGGCTCACAACGTAACACCAATTGGCACCAATCACACGCCCACCCACACGGAAAAGGAAATGGCCCGCTCAACCAAGAAATATCTGCCAAACCCACAAAATGCATAGCAGACAAGCAGACGCTGCAGTGGCACATCAGTTCATCACTTCCGCCAGAAAAGACTCAACGTCACGCACACAATGTTGCCATTCATTCTTGCAAGCAAGGTGAGCGTTTCGAGGCAAGCTCTGAAATTAATTTGAAAAAAAAAAATCTGCGAAACTCTGAAGGCTTCATTTTGGCATGAATGGCGCAAACGAGCAAGTGAACGTGCCCAGTGAATTTCATTGAGATCCACATACCTCGAAAAATCGTTTGAGTTGTTCTTTAAGGAGCCATTTCAACATATTTGCGAGGCTAATACAATTGAGTGCAACCTTGTGAGCTCTGGAACATCTTTTTGTCATCTTTTATAAGCTAAACACAGTTAAGACAAATCAGTTCTGAGTATAGATTGTAAACTGTCATACAAGGCACAACTTGATGTTCGAAAGCCTGTCATTGCCCCTCACTGTGGGGGTGTTCATTTTGTAATGCATTTATTATTTTCTAACAATTGACATGCCAAACAGAATATGAATATGAGTGAAGGAGTTGTGGGCAAATTTACATTGATTGTGGCTTCGAGGGGTTAAAACAAATGGCATGTAAGCTCGCAGGAGACAAGACTGCTTTTCGAAACATTTGCTCGAACACCTCGTAATAACAAATTTATCATATTTCAAGTTCCCATCTTCTAGGGGCACTTTCGTTCACCTGCACCAATGTGAACTTGTTTACGGCACTGCACGAATACTTAGGAACTTGTGCAGCACGAGCTGAGCCGTGGAAATCACAAGCGAATGAAAAGGTGCTCACAAGGTGGAAGTTTTAATTCTGTTCGCTTAATTTATTGAGGTGCGAATGTCTTGGCAAAACACGCCGAGATCGTAGAGGACGGTACGGCACCTACGTCAAATGCTATGTTATCTGTTAAGCTGTGCGTGCGGCTGCACGAAACCGGCCTCTGTCAGTGAAAGAGGTAAAGGAAAATTGTGAACTACTTTTAGTGCTCTACTTCTCCTGCAGTTTTCGAAACGAATGGCATGGCTCAGAGGCTGCTATTGCTGCGCCACTGAAACGAATGGCGAAGTAGAGCACCTCGTAGAATGAATCTTGTGGTGCAAACGAATCGAACAAACCTTTAAGCACACGATCACCTTTGCATTTCAACCCATCAGAATATGGCCAATACGGTTGGTATCACACCTGTGTTGCTTAGATCAGCAGTGCCACATAATCTAACTAATGTATACAAAGGCAGTGTTCCAGTTCCAACGTTATTGAAGTGTGGATTCCATACCACGGTAGATAGCCAATGCTTGTTACCAATCTAAAGCACCCTTCACGATATGCATGGTAAAACCATCACAAATACAGCATTGCATGTGTGATGTTTAAGCTAACCTGTTGTAGTGGACTTTCAGCTGTTTCAATGTGCTTGCAGAGCGGACAATTGGCCTTAGTCATCCTGTCGTTGTATAGCAGTCTGAAAACTTATCAACAGGTAATGATAAGCATAATCAATGCATAGTGAATAAAAAAGACATTGTTACCATCGGTTCCACTATCATCAACACAAGAAAAAGGCTCTAGATTGGCGATTGAGCACCTTCATCTGGGTCCGCCTGCGTTCCTTTCGAGCTACCACCCGCTTGCTCAGTTCGTTCAATAAACCCCCGGTACATTTGGTGGATCGTGCTGGGTAACTACATCACCTACACCCTGGAACTTTGATCCCGCACCCTGTCGTCGACAATGCAAGTTGACGATGCCCGACAGACAGCACCTCTCGCGGCCACTACTTGCCCCAGCCCGGCTCACCAGTGAGACCCCCCGAACATTTCGGGCGCTGTAGACCAGGACATCGAGGACTGGCTGTCGCCCTACGAAAAATTCACTGGAACAAACAGGTGGGATGACGTTGCTAAGTTGAGCATCGTCAACTTTTACTTGGCTAATGTGACGAAGCTCTGGTACTCATACCACTAATCCGAGTTTGAAAACTGGGCCGCTTTCAAGCAGGCAATATCCTCGGTTTTCGGTTGCCCTGCCGTGCGGAAGTTGCGCGCCGAACAACGCCTGCGTACACGGGCACAAGACCCAGGCAAAACGTTTGCCGCCTATATCGAAGACATACTCGATCTCTGCAGGCGCGTCGATGCTGCAATGAGCGAAAGTGTCAAGATCCAGCACATTATGAAAGGTTTCGATGACGAAATATTTCAAATGCTCCTTGCGAAGTCTCCTGGCACGGTGTCTGAAGTGGTAACTCTGTGTCAGAGCTATGACGAATTGCGACGGCAACGAGCTCTCACACGTCGTCCATTTCAGCCTAACTGACCACTAGCTGCACTGGACATCGTGCCTGACCACTCCCACCTTCTAGCACAAACAAAAGACTGTGCGTGAGGAGGTCGCACGTCATCTTTCCCTCCTGCCATTTTGTCAGCACCAAGAGCTTCCGCAGCAGCAGCAAGAGCGACCACCGACCCCGTTAGCTCCCATGCTCCAATATGTATTTCAGGACCAGACTGCCGAGGCTATGCCTGTGCTCTTTCAGCAGCAATTGTCGACTCGCCTCTTACTTATGCTGACGCAGTAAAGAGGCAGCAGTCACACCAGTCCTTGCCTTTCAATGAACTGCAGCACGTCACCGCACCTACTCAATCTTCTATCGCATGGGCTCTTCCCCTCGCTACAACAGCCTCGACTCAGCCGTATGCCATGTGGGCGGCACCCCTCGCTGCAAATGCCTGGCGAACGCGTTATAACCGGCCGATCTGTTTTGCATGCGGCGGCCCTGGCCCTATCTTCCGATACTACCGTCGTCGCCGGCCCGGCTACACAGACGCCCGATCACAGAGCAACTACATGGACCGACCCCCTGTTTGTTGTGAAAGATGGGATCATCAGTAAATAACGTCTTCCCGTGACTATCCGGCAACTGCGTCTCGTCGCTCACCTTCACCCGATCGTCGCTCCTTGTCACCCATGCGTCCACAACCAGCCCCTCGAAATAGGGGAACCTAGACGTCGCAGTTCAGGAAGCGAGAAGTGCGCCATCGAAACGTTCGTCCTCGCACTTTGTCGTCAAATATCGTCGAAGTTTTTGTTAATAGCGCCCATGCATACGCTCTTGTAGATACCGGTGCCACTGTGTCTGTTATAGACGCCAATCTTTGCCGCAAGTCCGAAAGGTGACCACACCACTTGATATGAGGTCCTTACGTGCAGCAAATGGAGAACCTGTTTGACCTATAGCCGCCTGCAGTGCCCGACTCACAATGGCAAAGGACCACTACATTGTTGAATTTATCGTGCTTTCCTCCTAGTCTCATCACATCATACTTGGCTGGGATTTCTTATCGCGTAATCACGCCGTTATAGATTGTGCCCGTTCCGAACTCGAACAGCTTCAGTTGTTCGACCAGCCCTACGACCACACGAATCGAGCCGCGCACAAGCTAGTTGTCAAAGAGGACAATGACATTCCACTGAGAACAGCTGTTTTGATTCCTGTCGTCTCCGACGGCATGCATGATGAAGTAGCATTTTTTGAGCCATCAAGCCTCTTTCTAAGTCGGAAACCACTTCTGCTTCCTTATTCAGCCCTCTCAATTGGTAATGAAGCCAGTGCTCTCTGACTTACCAACCCCTTTCCGCATACCATCAAACTCTTTAAAGGCGAATCTTTTGGATGCGTACAGCCCATTGATAGCCGAAAGCTTTTTACCGTGCCGCAAGGATCATCCCAAAGTGACCTTGCCGCCGTCACTGCTCTTAACTATTCTGATCTACAGGCTTCCAAAGTGTTTGATTCGGCGATCGCAGATGGACTGTCACCTTCTGAACGATCTGAACTCCTCCAACTGCTGTACCAGTACCGCGAATCTTTCGATGTTGTTCAACCTTTACTTTGTCGCACTTCTATCACTCTACATTACATCAATACCGGCCCCATGCGCCACTAAGGCAACGACCATACCGTGTTGCTGCGGCAGAAGGCCAAGTTAGTTCCGAAAAGGTGGGCGATATGCTGCAACGCGCCGTCATTCAACCTTCACAAAGTCCATGGCCTCACCTGTAGTGCTCGCTAAAAAAAGGATGGTTCCGTTTGCTTCTGCGTGGATTACCGGCGTCTAAATAAGATTACTTGAAAAGACGTGTATCCTTTACCCAGGATTGACGATGCCCTTGATACTTCACAAAGTGCCGAGTTTTTTCATAATTAGATTTGGGCTCAGGATACTGGCAGGTCCCCCTTGCAGATGCTGATCAACCGAAAACAATCTTCGTGACACCTGACGGTCCATATGAGTTTAATGGCATGCCCTTCAGCCTCTGCACCATGCCTGCCACCTTTGAGCGCATGATGGACTTGTTTCTTCGGGGTTTGAAGTGGAAAATATGTCTCTGCTATCTCGACACAAATGTCGTCTTTGCGCAAGACTTTGAAACACATCTCGAGCACCTAAAACACGTCCTCACGTACCTGAAGAATGCTTTGCTCCAACTCAATCTCAAGAAGTGACACTTCACTGCTCGGCAACTTACGATTGTCGGGCACGTCGTATCAAAGGATGGTATACTTCCAGACCCGGCTAAATTACGTGCTGTCACTGACTTCCCCAAACCAATGACTGTGAAGCAGTTACGGAGCTTCGTGGGTTTATGCTCCTACTTTCGCCGGTTTGTGCGAAACTTTCCCACTATCATTGCGCCTTTGACCGAACTTCTAGGCAGCACCACTGATATTTCGTCATGGTCTTCTGAGCGTGACCAAGCCTTCTGTACCCTTCGTCGTCTCCTCACTTCACCACCAATACTGCGTCACTACGATCCTATGGCGGCAACTGAGGTCCACACCGACGCCAGTGATGTCGGCCTCGGTGCGGTTCTCGCGCAACGCAAGCCTAGATTCGCCGAGTATTTCGTCGCCTACGCCAGCAGAACTCTCACCAAGGCTGAATCGAACTACAGCGTCCCCGAAAAGGAATGCCTAACGATCGTTCGGGCGCTTGTAAAGTTCCGCCCATACCTTTATGGCCGTACTCTACATATTGTTACGGAACACAACGCATTATGCTGGTTGTCTTCACTCAAGAATTCATCGGGTCGTCTTGCCCGTTGGGCTCTTCAGCTGCAAGAATATGACATCCGCGTTGTGTATTGTTCTGGCCAAAAGCATAACGATGCTGATGCACTGTTGCGATCTCCACTATCCCCGGACATTGCATCTGTTTCCTCCACAACACGTTGTCAGCTCTTGACGAGGACACCATCACTTCTGCGCAGCGCAATAACCCATGGATCACTTCGCCTCTTGACGCTTTATCCGAAGCATTGACACTTCTAACGACTCTATCTCTGCACCGCCAGGTTCCGCACTTCAGTATTCGGTATGGCCTTTTGTACTGGCGCAACTATTTAGCAGATGGTAGGAAATGGCTACTAGTCATTCCCCGAACGCTGCATTCTACTATCTGCACGTCGTTTCATTCTGACCCGCACTCTGCTACGAAAAAGGTATTGCTGGCGTGGAATGTTTACCTTTGTATGCCATTTCATTCACGGCTGCCACGAAAGTCAGTGGCGAAAAAACCTGCCACATCCTCCAACAGGTTCATTGCAGCCGCTTCCATGCCCAGACCACCCATTCAACCATGTCGAATGACCGCATCAAATTGTCCTCTACGGACCACTGCTATTGACAACGGCAGGCAACTGATGGGCTATCGTAACTGTGGATCATCTTACATGGTACGCTGAAACTGCTGCTCTACCCACAGCTGCACCACAAGACGTTGCAACTTTCATATTCAATCGTTTTGTCCTTCGTCATGGTGCTCCTCGCGAACTCCTCAGCGACCGAGGGCATGTTTTCCGCTCCGATGTAATCCAAGCACTTCTTCAACAGTGCCATATTGTACACCGGAAGAGTACAGCCTACCACCCACAGACGAACGGCTTGACTGAGCGGTTTACTCGTACTCTGGGGGACATGCTCGCTACGCATGTCGCTTCTAATCAAACAAACTGGGACTTTGTTCTCCCATTTGTGACATACGCGTATAACACCGCTACGCAAGTGACTACCGGCTTTTCCACATTTTTTCTCCTGTACGGTCGCCAACCATCACACACCATCGACACTTTACTGCCATACTCGCCAAATTCCTCCGAGTGCATGCCTGTCTTGGAAGCCGCTCTATATGCAGAAGAGTGCCGCAAGCTAGCCAAGCGGCTTAGTACAGCCGTCCAACAGCGCCAGAAGGAGACCCATGACGACGACCATCGTTCTGCACCAACGTTCGTTCCTGGAGCACTTGTATGGCTGCATGTACCGCCCTGCGCCGCTGGTGTATCACCCAAGCTACTCTCTAATTATCCTGATCCCTACCGCGTTGTCAAGTGTACCTCACCTGTGAACTACGCCACTGAACCCCTCACGCCACCAAGTGACTGTCGTCAGCGTGGACGTGATATTGTTCACGTAATCTATCTCAAGCCCTATTTCGACCCGCTTGTCCCAACATGTTAGATTGCCAGAACGGTCCAAGTTTTTTGCTGGGGATAAAAATAGTGAAAAAGAAAGACGTTGATACCATCGGCTCGACTATCATCAACACAAGAAAAAGGCACGAGATCGGTGATCGAGCACTGCTATCTGGGTCCGCCTGCGTTCCTTTCGAGCTACCACCCACTTGCTCAATTCCTTCAATAAACTCACTTTAAAATACATTAAATTTTCAGAAGTTGGCAAATAAACTCCGCTAACTAGCAAACAGCAGCATATTATACGTATATGTAATGACCTGATAACAGATGTTTTACTCGGGGCTGTTTCTTCACAAGGCATGTGATGTACCAGGAACCTTGTTCATTTTAAACAGCTGCTTCCTTGTGAGGTAAGCCAAGAGGCTGTGGCAGAAAAAAAAGTATTTCTGATTTATGAGGCGCTTTCTTTGTCACACTATAGCGAAACCACACCTATATTATGTGATGCTTCTCAAGTGCACTTGCGGTAAGCTATTACCTCGTAGGTTTTTAGCACTAATATATGCGCCAGCTACGAAGACACATGCGAGGCGACAGTGATGTATTCGCCTTCTTTCACCTCAACGACCTGGTTTATGTTACCTGGCGATAAAGTTTAGAAATTCACTTTTAAGTAAGCGACTCGCTCCGACGTGAAGCCACATCGCAAGTGACGCACGTTTTTTCGGTGACAGTTTATGACACGTTAAAAAATTGAAAATCAAATTGCGCTGCTGCCATGTGACGCCTACGCAGTCATTAGCAAAACAACTACATATTTTGAAATAAACCTACTACCCAGTAAGCAACCATCTTTAAAAAACTGAAGTGGTTTGAACGAGTCAAAATAAACAGAACAATAGAGAGCGTGTCGAAATATTTACAGCAAACCGAAACAGCGCTAGGCCCATACAAATGCACCTGGAGCCGTTACATGCCATCGCTACTGTTGGCCACTGTATATTTTGAAATGATGATAATGATGTCGATAGGCTGCTGATGACTACGAGTCAGCTGGAGCAACAAGTATAATCAAAAGAATAATCACGGAGCACATGTTTAAGCAAAGCTACTTGGTATAAAAGCGAATTGTCTTTTTTGTATGTAGTGGTGTGCAAAGGTGTAGTTTTCTGTCATTTTAAAGTTTACATTTGTCAACGACGAGGGCGCCGCTACATGAAAGTGCAATAGCGTGAATGGCGGCGCCCATGTGACGCATAACGCAGAGATTAGTAGATCCACTGTGGGTGTTCAAAGCCGGAACGCGCCGCGGTTGATTTTTCGCCATCTAGAGGTCATCACTTGAACTTGAGAGTTTCTGGAGCCTAGGGTGAAGTGTTAAAGGCGCCATTGGCATGGATAACGATGGCGGAAAAAAACCAACAGGCCTTACATGTACACAAGCTTCGACCGAGCGCATGCGGGAAGAGAAAAACGGCATTCGAATGAGTAGACCGCTAGGACTACTGACTTCCTGTTCTTTTCAGACCTGCTGTGTTTTTTTAGCTTTGCACACGAGTTCTCTCCTAAATAAGCTGTCAATAGAAAGCTATTGTATTCAGAATATAACAATGTATAACAGGTAACCAGAGAACCGTTTTATTGAATAGCAGCACCCGATCCACTGGGGAAAGTACATGCCATTCCAGAAGTTTTTGAACTTCTTATGGTACTTCGCAGTGAACAAAAGATTCTATCCACTCCCTCTGCACAAAAAAAGCAGAAAACATGAATTTGCTCACATCACCACACCTTCTTCTTATCAGTGCTAGGATGCTCAAACAGGCTTCTATACAACTGTAAACACTGAAATATCTAAGTCAAGGTGGGTGAAGAGTTGTGGCGGACGTCGTCGATATACCACTGGCAAAACTGACAGTGTAAAAAGCAGCCGGAGAACAGCCTGATCGATTGTGACACTGAAAACTAACCCATTTACGTGACATGGTATCAGCAAATGGCCACGGATTGCGGCTGATTTGCCTGTAGCCGCTATCTCCCTCGAACAAATCCAGTCACTTGCTCATCTTTTTATTGAATTTTGTTGCTGCTGTAACCATACTGCATTTCGAAAATAGCGTTGCCTTAGACTTGATTATTTCAGTGCCTTCTGCATTTGACTATGTCACAGGCAAAGTAATCAGTAGCAGTTGGTTCAAGCAATGACGTGCAAATATTGTATTGTGTCTTTTCCAGATGGTGGCTTTTGGTGACACAAGTAAACCGTATCGTTGTCTAGTTGGAGTATGCAGGAACGGAGAATGTGTGTACAAGTATATGTCTGAGTGCTCTACGAGCTGAACTCAAAACATTAAAAATATATTGAGCCTTTTCATTAGCAATACAGCTAAGTGTACTCATTCGCAAGAAATGAGACTGGAACGTATTGTGGTACAAATAATTCAATACTTGTAATCTTGTGATCAGTTACGTTGTCTTGTATATCATTCCCGGCCATAATTATTCTTTATTCATGTTTTAACCAAACTTTTAAAACATGTCTTGTCCCGTAAGATATCTGACCACTCTGTAAGATTTACCAATTTGTCAGAAGGAGATCTTTACAGAGCCGATATCTTCATGTTTTATTTGGGCTTATCTTACATGCTTTGCAGACGCCAGTAACAGCGAATCGCCAACCTTCAAAAAACGACATCGACACTAGCACTAGAGCACTCCCCCAAATGAAAGCTTATGCGCAAGGCATTCCTACGCAATAGTGCCACCCTTCCTTGTATCATGCATTGATAGTGTTACATATAGCGATTCTCGTCTCAACGAGCAAACGTGAAATAGTCATTGATTACTAAATAAGAAAAAAATCTTTGAGCAAAGTAAGGGACGTAAGA
Organism: Rhipicephalus microplus; assembly: GCF_043290135.1. Classification (NCBI taxonomy): domain Eukaryota; kingdom Metazoa; phylum Arthropoda; class Arachnida; order Ixodida; family Ixodidae; genus Rhipicephalus; species Rhipicephalus microplus. Next base: position 103,034,526 of record NC_134702.1, on the reverse strand, counting down.
CACTCTATCGGAAAAGGCACAATATGCCTCCCAGCCTTGTCTCCTACATGCATATCACTGTAGTTCACGGCAGCTTGAGTAAACGTTGGTTATTGTTGCGCAAAAGTAAAAGTTCTAAAGAATGTGACGCAAACGTAATCAATTACATTTCATTAACGTTTGAGTTATTTTTCTATAACTGTATTTGCCCAATGTAATTAATTACACTTTAGATAAAAATTTTAGTTGGGACCAGCTGCCTATTTTCTGTAATGTCTACAAGTCTTCAGCTAATGAGCTGATGGGTTCCTGCAGTGCCGCGGTGTTGTTTAGCATATATTGGTGGCCGACATCTTCATCAATGAACTTTAACCCAGTGTCTCTTACTGCAAAATAAAGCGATACTCAGTAAACGCGAAAAAATACCGTTGTCACCAGCAAAAGTCTTGGATGCTTCCTTGAAAACTCGCTTATTTATTTGGGCTGCACTTTTTCATATATGTTATTTTATTGTGGTTTGCGGCAAAATGCGGACGAAGGAAGAAAGTTGAGTGACCTAAATTGCTTTTTGGGGTCCGCAAATAAAAAAGAGCAATTTCGTGCAACCGGGTGAGCATCTGTTGGTGAAAAAAAACTTATTCGATTTTCATTTTGTTGTAGCCGGCCTCCGCGGCTGGGCCGCGCCCCGAAATGCACGAACAGAGTGGCCAGGGCAAAAAGCGAGCGTTTATTGTCTAGCTTGGATTTTTATAAGAACGAAAGGTAAGGGAAAGGGAAGAGGGAGATAAGATAGAAGGCGCGCGCCGCGTAGACTGGCAGCGCTTGTTTAGCGGTGGCGAACAGTTCGTGGCATTCCTTCTTCCTTAGAATTCATAACGCTCCACTGGCTTCTTGATACGTGTGGAACGTCTTAGCTCTGGGGGCGGGTGGCCCGGAAGACCGGGGCCAGTAGCCGTTGGAGCTTCGCAGTCTTGTATTGGAGGGTCCAGGCTTATCTGGGGACTAGTGAGAGCCTCTGGACTCGACGGTTCTTCGATGCTTCTCCGCCTGAGCTGGTCCATGTGCCGGTGAACAAGCCCGTTATCCGTGTCGACAGACACGATGCGTGCACCAGAGGTTGACCGGACCTTCTCAGGTGTCCACTTGTCACCACGGCCGTAAATGCGAAGGTACACAGGATCTCCCGGTGCGAAGTTGCACTCGGTGCTGTCAGCAGAGTGGACATCCCCTGTTGCTAGGCTCCTGGGAGGAAAACATGTCTAATCGGGTGCGGAGCTGGTAACCCAACAACATTTCTGATGTTGAGCGCCCAGACGGAAGCGGCGTGTTTCTATAGCGGCACAGTGTTCTAGCCAGCGCCCTTGACAAGTCTGCGTCCCCACACTTCTTTAGTCCGTCTTTGATGGTTCGCACCGCACGTTCGGCGAGTCCATTACTCTGTGGATGGTAGGGGGGTGCCCGCACGTGGACTACCCCGTTCTGTTGCAAGAACTCCTTGAACTCCCATCCGGTGAATGGCGTGCCATTATAAGACACTACTGTGTGTGGAAGATCGAATCTACTGAACAGCGTTCGCAGGGCATCGACCGTGTTGCGCGAGGTCGCGTGAGCCAGGGGAATGGCCTCAATTCATTTACTGTGAGAGTCCACGACGACAAGAAGCATCTTGTTTTGGATCGGACCCGCAAAGTCGACATAAAATCGCGACCATCTTTCCTGCGTCTCTGGCCAGCGAATGGGTGCTTGCGTGGGTGGCATGGGCAACGCCTGTACGCAGTGCTGACACACAGCGGCTAAGCGCTCAATATTGTGGTCCAAGCCAGGCCACCAAAATTTTGACCGTGCAACTGCCTTCATTGCAGAAACTCCTTGATGAGCTCCATGTAATAACTTCAGTGGCTTCTTTCTGGCTTCCGCCGGAACCACAACACGATGACCCCAGTGAAGCAAGTTATGCTGCACGGACAGCTCGTTCCGCCTTTTGTGATACTCCCGCATCTCTGTGCCTTCCTCCGCAGTGCGTTGTGGCCAGCCTTGGATGACGTATCTGCACACACTTGACAGTACGCCGTCTGACTGAGTGAGGGCTTGAAGCTCTTTCATGGGCACCGCCGGCTTGTCCCACTGGTCCACGACGAGGACGTATTCAGCCGCATCCTCGTCGTCCTGCAGTTCCTGTTCAAGAGATTGGGGTAACCGGCTTAATGCATCTGCGTTGGGCATAAATTTTCCCGACTTGTACTGCAGTTTATACTTGTATGCACCAAGTAGTAGCGCCCATCTTTGTATTCTGGCTGCCGCCATGACGGGGGTCTGACGGACGTGCCTTAACAGGCCCAGCAACCGCTGGTGATCCGTAACCAGAGTGAACTCTCGCCCCAACATGTAGTCCCTAAACCTAGTAACACCAAATATCAAGCCTAACGCCTCGCGCTCGATCTGAGAGTATCTTCTTTCGGCAGTTGTCAGCGTTCTCGTTCGAAAGCCTACGGGTCACTTCTCGCCTTCCGTGTGATGAAAAAGTGCAGCACCAACTCCGTATGGGGACGCATCACACTCCAAGAAGAGCTCACGGTTCGGGTCAAAATGAGTGAGTATGGGTGCCGCGCACAGCATTTTTCACCTGGACAAAGGCTTTCTTACCTTTGGTGCTGCACGTCCACTTAGCGCCCTTTTTCAGCAGTTTGTACAATGGTGCTAGAATGGTAGACAAGTCAGGCACAAACTTGTTATAAAAGGTTACCATGCCCAGAAATGAGCGTGGCTCGCAGACGTTCTGTGAAGAGGGGGCTAGCCTGATAGCATCCACGTTCTTTTCCATGGGATGCAGTCTGTTCGCGTCAATGCGGTGACCTAGATATGTAACAGAGGGCTCGCTAACGCGGCACTTATCAGCACGAAGCTTAATGCCATGTTCACGGAAGTGCTCGAGCACAGCCATCAGATTGCGGTTTTGGCTGTCACCCCCTTCCGCTATCAACACGTCATCTAGGTACGCTTGCACCCCAGGCAAGCCCTGTAGAATTGATTTAATCCGCCTTTGAAATATCGCCGGTGCCGAAGCAATCCCAAACGGGAGGCGGTTGAAGCAAAAAAGGCCCTTGTGGGTGTTTATCACGGCCAATTTGCGAGACTCTTCGTCTAGCGGAATCTGGTTGTAGGCGTTGCGCAAATCCAAAATGCTGAACCGCTCCCCCCCCACCTAATTGCGCAAAAATATCCTCGATAAGAGGCACCGGGTATTGTTCCAGCTCGCATACTAAGTTCAAAGTAACCTTGAAGTCACCGCCAATGCGAACTACGCCGTCTTTCTTTAAGACTGGAACAATGGGCATAGCCCACTCCGAGTGCGTCACTGGTGATATAATGCCAGCTGCCACGAGTCGATGTAATGCCTCTGAAACTTTATCGAACAGAGCGTAGGGTACCTTTCTTGCCTTGAAGAACTTTGGCGTCACTCCAGGCTTGATGTGAAGGCGCACCGGTGAGCCTTTCATGAGTCCTACTCCCTCCGTGCACAGGTCGGAGTAGCGGTCCAACACAGCAGGCGCGGGCGGAGACTCCGGGCTCGCCCCGAGTGGTGGCGCAGCTACGTGGAGTACTGTTGCGCCCTGCTCTTGTAGTTTCTGCAGCAAATCACGACCGCACAGGAGAGGACTTTCGCAGTCCAAGACGATTAGGTTGCAATCAACCTCCGCCGATTTGTGGCATACACGCATTGACAGTACTCCGAGTACGGGTAGCTTCCCCAAATAGCACGCCAGCTTTATCTTCGGCTCCTGCAACTTCGGCCATTGATGACGGTGGGCTTTGTAGGTTGCTCTAGGAATGACGCGTACGGCCGAGCCGGTATCAACGTCCATCTTCAGCTTTACGCCGTTCCACGTGAACGTTTCCTGAACCGGTGGCACCAACGAATTCTTCGATGTTACGGACCAAAGTTGCGACGCGCTGCTATCACTGTCGGTGGCTTGGGCTGTTACATTCAACGCGTTGTCGATCTTTTCGCACATGCGTGCCAAGTGCCCTTGTTTTCCACATTTGTAACAGTGCCTCCCACGCATTGAACAGGTCGCGCGCTTATGATTACGCTTTCCGTAGCACTCGCATGGCTTTCCGTCTTCGTTTTTCTTCTGGCCTCGCGGCACCCAGCGTTGCTCCTTCATTGTCGACACTGTTACCGAGGGCGTTTCTCGATTTATGTTCTCCGCATCTAACCCTGCCTTTTCTGCCGCCAATGCAAGTTTCTCTACTTCTTGTAATGTCAACTCAGGTTTCGCGAGCAGCTGCTTTTGCAAATTTCTTGAACGCACCCCGCACACGACACGGTGCCTTAACATCCTATCCAGCATAGACGAGAAGTTGCAGTTATGCGCTGGGCGCCGTATTTCCACAATGAATGCGTGTACAGACTCTCCTTCCTGCTGGTTTCGGTAGAAAAACTTGAAGCTTTCTGAAATTTCGTTTGGTCGTGGGTCATAATACTCACTTAGAACTTTCACTACCGCATCGTAGCCGAGTGCGTTTGGCTTCTGCGGTACCACTCTACCGCATAGCACATCAATCGTTTGCGACCCAAGTGCGGCTACCAACAGGGCTCTTTTCCTGGCATCGTCAGTGACTTCGTTTGCTTCAAAATAAGCCTCAACCTTCACGAGGTACGCTTGCCACTTATCTGTGTCGTCGTTGAATTCCGGGAGGTGGTGGCTCATGGCTGTCAATGTGGTGGCCGCTTGCCCACCTTTAGGAAGCAGCTGGGTCTCGTTCTTTGTTGAAATACTCGTCGCCACTCTAGTAACCGGCCTCCGCGGCTGGGCCGTGCCCCGAAATGCACGAACAGAGTGGCCAGGGCAAAAAGCGAGCGTTTATTGTCCGGCTTGGGTTTTTATAAGAAAGAAAGGTAAGGGAAGGGGAAGAGGGAGATAAGATAGAAGGCGCGTGCAGCGTAGACTGGCAGCGCTTGTTTAGCGGTGGCAAACAGTTCGTGGCACATATTGCCTATGATGCCAAATCCGACACCAGCTGCTTAGGTGCTTTCACTTAGCGGTGTATTCACAGAAAAACAATTTGAGAACCATTTGTGTATGCCAAACTGCATACCTGTGTTCATTCTCCACAACCCTCTCTCTCTGCAAAATACATGTCTGCCATCTTTTATTCTAATGAAGGAAGTTTTATGGTCCCAGAAGTTAGTGGAGATAACTCGAACGTACTGCACGAAAGCTTAGTTCTCAAGCAGAAGGTCAATACAAGTGTTTTTTGAAGTGTTGATATCAGCGCATGAGTTACGATGGAAAGGAATGGCATGATCTCAAGCATGAGTAGTAGGAAGGCCTTCTTTGATTTTATTTTACGCAAGTCACCAACAACTAACATTGCTGTGGGTCAGTGTGTGGCTAATGCGAAGTGAGGGAAGTTCATGACACGCGTGATGAGCGCGGTAGGCGGAAATACACAGCAACTGCCAGCAAAGTATTGTCCAACTTTGCGGTACACAATTCAAGTTAGCCTGAAGTATCGATTACTCTGATGAATACTGCAGACGTACCTCTAAGCAAGTAGATAGCCGCTACCGCCACTCTGTTGTTGTCTCTCTGAGTGCCACAATAGTACTCGCAGTCTACGACTTCGAGGGATCCACTGTTTGGGATCCATCCAGATGTCAGCAAGGCAAACTATAGAGGCATACTGATGATTAGGATTGCAGCATATGTCTTTCTTAGGCGTGAGCGGTAGAGGGCCGAACATAGCGCATGGTGACCACTAAAGAGTGTGGTTACTAAATCTCAGCACATCAACTTGTAAACGTTGTTTGCAGCCTCGTAAACTCTTAATCATCACTTCCTAGTGACGATTTCGTGTGAACAATAATGAAACCGACGACACTCATCAGCTAGCGTTTTGTCGGGATCGCTGTCTACACTGACGACATAAAGCCTGTCGACGTCTGATGCGCGACTCAGTGTCATCTATATTAGTCTTCTTTTTGCTTGCGCAATTAAAGGGGCACGTTTCGATGGAGTTCGTAAGTTCGACGAAAATGTTTAATTTTCAAATAAATCGTTAGGCAATGTTGAGACCGCACTTTTTATCAAAGTGAATTATCCGGCCAAAATAGGCAGTGGAACTTTGGTTGAGAAAACAAGCAATTTAGTAGCACGCTGTTATTAAAAAAACAATGAGAAAATTGAGTTTCAGAAGCTGCCCACTGGCAGCTTTTTGTTGGAACACTGCCACTAGAATGACACCATTATAGCGAGGACGAATCAGAGCTCAAGGTAGCCGCAAAGCTGCATTTCTGCAATTAAAAATTATAAACAGCTACTTTATGACATCATTTTTCTTAGTTTTTAGCAACATTTCCTCTGAACTTCATTTTTGCAGTTTTCATTTTCTGATCAATATCTCAGTAATCCCTGCGCCATTTACCAACAAATAAAGCTATAGGCACTAGATTTCCTGTTGTCGGATCCAGAGACATAGGTAGTAGCCATAAAATTGTCGATATTTGTCTCCAGGCGCCGCAGATTTTTTTATTCGGCTTTTTTTACAAACTTTTTTAAGAAGACAAAGTGTAGAGGCTATTTGAAATTTTTTTGACCTTATCTCAGTAACTAAAATCAAAGCATGGCATTGCGGCACAGAATCAACTCATGTGAATATATTTATGTGAAACTACGGATATTTATGCGAAACTACTCATGTGAAACTACGGTATAATAATTTTGAGTTAACAATCATTGTCTTTCAAGTGTCGTTGCTGGCAGAACAATTATATGAAAAGTTATTTCATTTATGATATCAGCGCAACAAATGACACCTGCTTGCCAAAAGTCCTCCCTTTCTCCATGAATAATAAAACTAGTTTCATTGAGCTACATACTTCGTTTTCTTTTGGCACTCGCGCATGCAATACTTGTTAATGAGATGTCCAATTGCTGTGGCACGTATACGTGTGCGTGGTTACATCACTGACGCTTCACACTTGCACCTGCCTTGAGAGTGTAGTGATGCTTGCCAAATTCATGTGGCACGGACTTGTTCGTACGTTTATACCATCGACGACAAAGGCAACGCTGGCGTTGTTGAACGCAGTGACGAACGCCAAAGAACGGTGTTCGAAAACTTTAATGGAAAGAGAGGTCATTTCCGCACCTACTGCGGGGCAAGGGACCTCTAACTTTTGCAAACTATTGAGACTTAAATTTGTTGGGTCATAAAAGAGTCCGTGTTTTGAGCAACGTTGTACAGGTGCAAGGCATACATCTTTGGATATTATTTCATGGTCTTGATTGCTTCTTATGTATTCTATTTGCCTAAGCCACAACAAAACCCAAGAAATCATTAAATTTTCAGTTTTTATGAATTTTTCTTGCAAGTCGCGATAAAAGTGTAGAATTTGTAAGAAAAATCAAGCCCAATCAAATACAACAGTTCCAAAAAATCATCTTGTAGTTTTGCACAAAAATAGGAAATTCAGTGGAATTGATGGTTGAGCACTGGAAATGAGGCAAAAGGTAGAGCGTAGACAATACCAGCGCTGTGAAGGAAAATGCTTGAACTGTGACAAAATAATCACAGCATATCAATGGCGTGAATGATGATGAGTGGAGCGAAGCGTCTATTCATCCATCTATTCGTCCTTGTGTCCGTCTGTGCATGCGTCCATGCATCCGATCTCGTTCGAAAATGCAGATAGTGGGCGGGTAACACCTACGAGACGCGAGCCAAGGAAGCCAAGCGCAAGCGTCTTCAATGCGCCCACCGCTTTGCTTCGTCCATTAAAGCGCCTCATGGGGCTTTATCGTCCATGCCCCACCAACGACCCGCCACGTACGGCGACTATCCAGGAGACTGAGAGAGGCACTCGTTCTCCGCATAACCAAGCACCACTCGTGCAGCAGCCAATCGGAGAATAGTGGTACAGCGCCATGTAGAATATCCTCACTCATCTGCAGTTTGTATGTGCTTCCATGAGAAAGCGCCATATATCATACTGTTCGATAGATACTGTCTTCTCTCGTCTCTTCTTCTCTCGGTACGACAAGGTTCTAAGGCGACGCACGACAAGGTTCTAAGAGGAGCTTCGCTTCTAAAACAGACTTCATGCGGAAAAGTATATGTGCGTAAACAATGCTCGTGCGACTGAATTCCTGTTTATTGTGTCATGGGGACAATCAACGGGCAGATTTGAACAGGGCGCGAACTTTTAGACTGTGATAGCATTAGCAAAAGCAAAAGTTGTCGATGCTCATCTTCTCTGCGTTTGTTTTACCACAGAATAAGGAATGAAAGTGTGCGTTGTTAATTCTGCCAAAAAGACTCTGGTTCTTGTACTATCTGACAAACTTCACTAATCCTGGATACAAAGACTAACTTCTGATGAGTTGTACCTGGCAAGTTATTTCAATTTGATTCAATTCAATTTATTTTCCAGTTTATACATGCTGGATGGTTGCGTTGGGTTAAAAGCTACATAAGTAGCTTGACTTATGCAACAAAAAATTTGCGCAAGCAACACATATTTTCCCCAAAAAATGCAAAGAAAGCCGCTGGTAAGTATATGGTAACAACGGTCCTGCTGAAAGGTCCTGGAATTATAGTGTTAAAAACTGGCCACTTTATGAACGATTCGTTTCTCGACAGGAAGGGTACCAAAATACTGAAAAAATGCCAACATCAACCTAACTGATAAGAAAGTAGACGAGAAGGATAGAAAAATTTTAGGCCTATCAGCTTACTGTTTGTATACTACAAGCTATTTACAAAAATAAAAATTGACCCCGTATGTGCATCTAATCTGCAAATGTCGTTGAAAGACGATAGTCTTGCGTGTGGAGAGAGTGAGAAAAACATTTATTTGATGTTCTGCTCAAGAAAAGCGGAGAATGGTATTCTGGAGGCGCTGTGTTAGAGTGTCTCGAGCCCACGGCGGAGGCGAACGAGTGCATCAAATCACTTCACACGTGAGACATGAGCGCCACATGGCATTTTTCTTGAAAAACAAAGCACGTGGCTCCGAGACTGGTGTGCGCTCCCGTCTCTGAGGCGATAAGGTGTAGAACGCCAGGCGACGGGTAGGTGCCACCACCGTCTCGTCTTAGCAAAGTGTTGCAAACACTGGGCGTTTCATGCAAGTGTTGCAAGGTCAACGCAGCGTGATAAGCGCTACGGTCTTTAAAATTACTTATGTATGCTTTTCCTAGTAAAAGGCGCACATGCACAATATATACGAGTTGTTATGGTGCCCCAGACATGCGCAATAATGGCTTTTTAATTGACGATTGCACAAGCATGAACGCTGAACCTTGAGCAACATTGGTAGGCGCTGCGGATGGGGTCAGCTGTTTCAAGCACCCGGTACCATTAAGAGTGGGCAAACAGACAAATGTACAGACAGACAGACAGACAGACCAAAATTTTTGCATCGAAGGCCCCCAAGACAGACTATCGTCTTTAATCGCTAATAACATAGGGTGACTTAAAACTTTAATCAACCGAAGGACCAAGCAGCATTTCGTACAGGCTACTCCACAGTATATGATACTATTACGGTAGAGAAGAAACGCCGCGTCGGCGAGGCTGAGGTAAGATTTATTTCAAACCAGCAGAAGCGGCGTGACCGGTTGAGCAGCAACTGAGTGGAGACATCACCTTGAATTAGTATAGGCCGACGGAAATGGCAAACGCAGTCTTCTCTTGGTATTTATAGTCGCCGAAATATGCCAATTGCGAGAACGTAGGTCTAATAAAGAAAAGTATCGCGCACCGTGGAGACAATTGAGGACGTCATTCATGCGAAGCAAAGGGTAAACGTCTTTTTACGTGATCCGATTAAGATGGCGGTAATCAACCGAGAAGTGCTACGTGTCAAATTAAATTACGCTCTGTGGCATACACTCGGTATGCCCAGCGGTGAAGGGGAAGAGCGTGACCAGTGTTAATGCGGTGCTTTACGAGCGAAGGGTGGTGAGTGGACTGCTGTCGATATCTAATATGTCACGGTAGCACACCAGAAGGCGGCATAGGCCGTATGATTGCTCAAAGTTTGGTTAAGGGGTGATCATGGGTCATAAGGCGGCATCGAGGGATGTGGCATTCTGCTGGCGACATAGAAGATCAGATCATGCATCTGCCGCAAAAGTGGTGACATAGTCGTCTATTAAAGGTTGCAGCGTAGTCACAGAGATTTCTTCTGGTAGTACTCGCTTCGTAAATCTGGAATTGAAAATAAGGAGACTTGTCCGGCTACAGGCCATGGTTACATCGGAGTGTGGCACAGTGATGTGTGCCAGAAGAAAATAAGGAATAGGCGTAACGACATAATCCCCGTTGAGAACGGGGAGGTTGGTACCAATTCAATTATGTGAGGGCTTTAGGTGGTATCCGACTGAAGTCTGTAGTATAGAGTCTGTTTGGGTCTTCGAAGTAAAAATCTGGAAGAAGAAGCAGTTCTAAAGAAAGATTGCCCGCGAAACAGTCGATGGGGGTAGAATGCGTCGATAGGAAGTCCATCTCGAAGATGAGGTCGTGAGTGAAAATTTTCAGCCCTTTAAATAAGACAGGACTAGGCGGCTGGCAAGGCTAATACGAGTGGTACAGATTTTAATGAAAGCCACAGTTGCACCATCGGCGGCACGAACGGGTTGAGTTGCTGCAGGTATGTGTACTTTTTTGAGGCGGCGACAGAGACGAGCACTCATTATCGACAACTGAGCTCTAGTGTCAACTAAAGCCATCAAAGAAAGACCGTGTGCATGCCCTTCACTCAAAATCTTAACAGTACGGAGCATCAGTGGAGCATTTAGGTATGTCGCACTTGATACAGTACTACCTCCAAGAGCGGCATGATCTAGGTTTTCGTCCGAGAGGATGCATATCTAGTCGGTGTTGGAAAGCGGCGTGTTTTAGGTTGCGTAGAACGGTGGCGTTGCGGTGACGGTGAGTGAGTGGTAGAGCAGCTGTCAGGTGCCTCGGAAACAGGATACTAATGGCTGGACGAATTACAATAGGAGCCCGCATGTGGGGGAGAAGAAGAGGAAAATAGGCTGTACTTTTTGGGTGGAGCGTCCGACTGCTGCCGCAGTAGCGGGAGACATGGCCAACGCCGTGACAGCGGACGCAGACTGGCTTCTCGTCTGCAGTTCTCCATTAAGTATGATTGCGGGACCTGGGAAGAAAATATGGGTCATGGTGCGGTGCATTCATTGGCGTCTGTCTGGAGTCGGATCGGGAGACGGATCAGGTGACAGGCAAACAAAAGCTCGAAAATTCTCGCCGCGTGACTGCTTGAGTAACTGAGACCACAGGAGGTGTTTGGATGATGAACCTGATTAAGTACAAGTGGAAAAAACGGCGCCGGGCTTGGCGCGTCAAGCTCGCGCCGAATAATGAATGTCATGATCTGGTGCAAAAGTGGTCTGGTATCCAGATATGTCTAGGTTTACGTGACAGCCGTATTTGGGAGCAACAAAAATTGAGAAAGAACGTGGCGGATTTCGGCCGTTTGGAAGCGGTGGCATTTCTTAATTATAGAGATCAACGGTCGGCACATTGATGTAAACAAGCAAGTCGAAAGCCTCGTCCGTGATGCCCTTGAGTATGAGGCCCAACTTGTCACCGTCGGTCATTCCTTCGTCCGTTTTCCGGCACAACGTGGTCACGTACTGTATGTACGGGACATACGACTCGGTTAATGATAGCAAACGGGTGGCGAGTCTTTGCCACGCGGCACGTTGGCGACCGGACGAGTCCGCGTAGTCGATCCTTAAAGATGTCGTAGCTGGTGAGCTCACTCTCTTGAACGTTGAATCATACACGCGGGGTGCCGTTCAAGTAAAACATGATGTTAGCAAGCCTTATGGTAGGGTCCTATATGTGAGTCTGGCTAACACAAACATACAGGCTGTTTCATACTTAGGGTAAATCTTGGAGCACCGGACATCGCACTGCGGCTATAGCGCTGCATTCGCGCGCTGGCAGCAGCTCATGCGTGCGCAGACGCTTCAAGGGTGTGGAGTTGAAAAACGTTGTCTGCTAAGGCAGCGCGCGCGCCGCATTGCTGGCCAGCGCACGAATATCATTGCTAACGTGGTAGTTGGGTCGATACTCTGCACTAATCATTTACAGAAAAATCTTCACCCCTAGATAGAACACGAATAAACACAGAACGACAAATTGGTGCTTCCTTTTTCTTTTCGTGTCGCGTATGAATGCGCACTTTTTTCTGATGTTCCGTACCAACTTACCCAGCTTTGAACGCTCGGCTGCACTAAACATTGTACAACGCCAACCTATAAGTTTCTTGATAGTGGGGCACTAGCAACTGTATTTGAGTGCATTGTTTGCTCTATCAAAACGCCAAGATGCTGTGTGCGTTTATTTTTTTTTATTTACCGAATACTGCAGTCAAAAGACCAAGCAGGGGGGCATAATAAAAAGTGATTCAAAATGTAACCTAAATAAAAGAAAGTTCAAGCAATAAAAACACGTTCAGGCAGTAGAAGACAGGATAACGTTTGAACAAAGTTAAATGGCAGCAAGAAATCGCAAATTGCATTCGGAGAATGCAAATCAAATACAACGTGAGACAGTCCGAGATCTTGAGTTGCACGGTTAAAAACGGAAAGATAGATGGATATCGAAGTCACAATTTTCATTATCACAGAATGCTTCAAAAGATAACGCGTTCCAATCATTGATAGTCCGAGGAAAGAATGAGTTCATGAAAAGATTAGTACGTGTGAAGTAAGGTTCAAGAGTGTAGCTGTGAGTATGTCGAGTTTGTCTTGAGATTCGATTTCTCTTATAAGTTTCTGGACAAATGTTAAATATATAGAAATAAAGTGAGTGTAGAAATTTCAGCCGGGCAACAGCTCTTCGGTATTGTAAAGTAGAGATATCATTATTGGCCATGATCGTTGTTGGCGAGTCATTTCTGTGGTAGGCATTAAAGATAAAGCGAAATGCTTTTCGCTGCACCATCTCAAACTTCTTAACATCTTTCTTTATATGTGGGTCCCAAACGACACTAGCATAATCTAACTTTGGTCTTATGAAAGCATTGTAGGCCAACATTTTGATTTCTGAGGGCGCTGCTTTTAATTTGCGTCTCAAAAAACCGAGCTTTCTAGAGACAGATGAGCATGGTTTATTAATGTGGTTTGACCATGTTAGGTGGCTTGTAATTGTGACGCCCAAATATTTATGTTCGTTAACCTCAGTCAAAGGACAGTTGTTGAGAGAATACGTATATTTTAAACGGTGTTTCTTATTTGTTATATGCATGACAACTGATTTATCGCTATTTAATTTCATTGACCAATCTTCACACCACTTAGAAATAGCACAAAGGTTGGATTGCAGGCATTTCTGGTCATTCGGAGCAGTAATCGTTTTATAAATTATGCAGTCTTCTGCAAAAAGCTTTATGTGGACTTGCGATGTGTCTATTGATTTAACAATGTCATGTATATACACTAGAAAGAGAATAGGTTCCAAAACACTACCTTGAGGAACTCCTGATGATACTGGTAGAATACCAGACATGCAGTCATTCACTATAAGATACTGCTTGCGATTGTGAAGGTAAGAACGGATCCAGTCAATGAGGTTCACAGGTAGACCTAGGATATATAATTTAGAAATGAGTTTGCTATGCCCCGCCGCGGTGGTCTAGTGGCTAAGGTACTCGGCCGCTGACCCGCAGGACGCGGGTTCGAATTCCGGCTGCAGCGGCTGCATTTCCGATGGAGGCGGAAATGTTGTAGGCCCGTGTGCTCAGATTTGGGTGCACTTTAAAGAACCCCAGGTGGTCTAAATTTCCGGAGCCCTCCACTACGGCGTCTCTCATAATCATATAGTGGTTTTAGGACGTTAAACCCACATATCAATCAGTTTGCTATGCGTGACAAGATCAAAGGCTTTACTAAAATCTAAAAAATAGCATCAATTTGATTCTCCGTATCCAGCGACGACGTAAACTCATGAATTGTTGTAACTAGCTGCGTTTTGGTTGATAATTTTTTTCTAAATCCGTGCTGTAATGGCGACAGCAGGCGGTTTTCTTCAAGAAATGTTGTGATGTAATGTGCGACTATGTGTTCTAATAGCTTACATGACGTACACGTTAAAGAAATAGGCCTGTAGTTTGCAATGTTTAAACTATCCCCTTTCTTAAACACTGGTACTACTCGTGCCATGCGCCAGTCATCAGGAATGAAGGAATTTTCGAAGGAGAGGCGAAAAAAGCTTGTTAAAATGCCCGCAACGGGTTCGGAATATTTACGCAAAAATGTGTTTGGAATATTATCTGGACCAGCTGAAGATTTATTTTTGAGGTCAAGCAGCAAAGGAGATATGTCCTCATAAGTTATGAACTCGGAAGATATTACTGGAAGAAGGTTGTCATGTGGTGATTCATGTTGGGTAGCAGAAAATACGGAGCAGAAGTATCTGTTAAACTGATCAGCGACAACCAACGCATCATTTACAATAGAACCATCAACAGTTATTTGACTGGGCGTAGCATCCGTTCGTTCTAAATATCACCAGAATTTTGCAGGGCTTTTTGTCGAAAATTCAGGTAATGAATGTGTGATATACATAGTTTTTGCGTCGGAGAGTTTTGAAGCAAGGCTGACTTTTAAATTAGATATCTCACTAACTGGCTTTTATGTTTTTTTGGCTCGTTTTAGCCTATGGTGTAAATGAACGATTTCTTTTGTCATTCTTGGGTTATTTTTGTTAGTGCGAACATATTTGGAGGGGACAAATTTTTCAATTCAATATTGAATAGTTCTTTCAGAACATTCCAGAGAGTTGTGACGCAGCCCGGCATGTTATCAAAAAAATTCCCACAAAGAGTCAAGTATTGCATGGTCATCGGCTTTGGCGAAACCTTTTATTAACTTTTTTCCTTGTTTTTTGTGCAACTTCGCATCACCAAGCGGATAGGAAAGGTACACCACCTTGTGATCCGACACACCATCAACCACATTCACAGAGTATGTAGAAATATCATTACTAATAAAAATTAAATTTATTACCAAACGGGCCCTTCTAGCTATTCTGGTGTACTCTCTAACAGTTTGTTTTAGATCACACATAACGATAATATCCACAAGAGAGTTCATGTCCACATCGAAAAAGGAAATGGGGACACGCCAATCAATGCACGGAATATTAAAATCACCGGCGAGTATCACCCTGTTGTTCGAAAACTGAGCCGTATGATCGCACAGTTTGGAAATGTATTCAGGGGAAGCCGATGGAGGCCTATACACAGCACACACGATAAAGACATGGCCCGAGCAGTTTACTCTGAGGAACAAACTTTCATGACCATAGATTTGGTTTATAACAACACCTGTCAACGGATGCCGTAAAACAATGGCTACGCCACCGCCCCTACTTGGCCGATCACAACAAAAAATGCTATAGTTTGGCGGTATTAAAACGTAATAACAAACGTTGTCATTTAACCAGGTTTCCGTGATTACTGTTATGTGTGGACCATGTTCAAGAAGCAACAGTTCAAGTTCGCCAATTTCATTTACAAGGCTCCAAGCATTAAACTTTTGTATCTTTATATATTTTGCCTCTGCACGCGTTTCTTCACTGTGTGGGATCACCGCGTAACGCTACGACGAGGAAGACACGACGATTAGGAAGCGATGTCCGTTGATTTTATTAGACCTAAAATAAATATAAGAACTTAACAGTAACAGTTGTGCTGACGCGCTAGCTTAAAACAGTGAAACAAATTGGACCAAATTCAGAAATGTTTTAAGTATGCACAAAGCCGGAGCGTGTCTCTTTTTGACGTCATTTCATTACCACAAGACTCGCTAACCTGCTCGTGACACACCCGTAACGCATCCCACTTAGTACGTTGTTATGTCACCAGCTGCATTGATGACGAACTCTCAACGGCGCCGCGCACGACCTGAAGTTGTCCATGTCGTGCAGCTCACCCAAGCCATATCATGCGCGTAAGCGAAAATAAGGAACGCATCTTTCAATTTACTACTGTATTCAAGTGCTTCTGCTTATTATTTATTTTGCTTTCATGATTTGTTAAAGCATCGGGACGAGGCCAGTTTCAGAGGAGGGCACTGCCGCATTCCTTCCTCAAGCTTTGTTATCACTCTGTTAGACTGTAAGTAATTCTCACGACAAACCAAGCCCGCAGTGTGCCAGAAAATTCGGAACTGTAGTACATCATCTTGTAAAGATTACGCCCACAACGCAAACATCACTCATTATTTTGGCACCTCCGTGGCCGCTAGCGATAGCGCTAATATATTCGACGGTGCATGTATAAGTGTGGACGTGTGTCAACATTTGTCAGTTGATCGAAGGCCAACGCTCTTTTCCCCACTATCGGTGCCCGTATATATGACTGTAATCTGACCTTCCATTCACCGGCCACAAAGTAGGTCTAAGAAACAATTTAATCTTGGACCTACAGTCTGCTCTCTTTTTTGCCATTATGACCCCTTGACTGTTTATATCGTAAAATCTACTTCCACAATGTGCATTCTGTTTTCCGGAAAACTATCAAAGCGGCCCTGCAACGCTTGTTTAAATGATCATCAAATAACTTCAACTAAACGCTCACTGACTAACAAATCGACGGCACAAAAATTTTCAAAATCCGTCGAGTATCAGCTGAGTCAGAGATCGGCCGCACGCGTAAGACTCTTCCTATATCTTTTTTTTACGCGGAAGCGCGTTTTCAGCAACCGAGGAGCCGATTAGGAAGGGACTGCTTACAAGGTGGCTAGAAGCTGCACTTTTTGACACTGCGCTTCAAGATCTGCAGCATTTTCTTCGAATTACGTGGCGTACAATCAGTAATATGAGCTGAGAACTGGGTTAAAACACATGTAATCATGTAAAATCAATATCCGCTCAAGTAAAGAGTCAAAATTCTCGTGCTCACTCGTTGCCTTTAAGAAATGCTGAAGACACTTCGCGGAACTAGAAACCTCCGGGTTGGCACACCGCACAGAAGCGCAAAACATGTGTTGCCCATTCAAGCCATCGTCGACGAATGCATGATTAACTTGTTCGGCGTAGCTCACGGCGGCTTCCGTTCTCTGCCCGCCACAACTTGCTGCAGTTATCTTTCCCATAGTCGACTAAACAATGGATTTAAATTACTGGTCACGACCCAACTTCTTATATTGCTGAGCGAGGGGCAGAGGGTGTGGAGTCAAGCGATACGAACGCGAGTCAATCACTTTCCGCGCTTCGTTTGATTTAAAATTCACGAAGTCAGGAATAAGAAAGGACACATAAACAAAACAAAGTTCATTACAGGGGTATCATTTTTTTCAATTGTAAAAACTTGTGAAAGCTAATAAATGCGAACATCTACATCAAAGATCACTACGTTCAACCAGATCAATGCCCAGCAACCGCTACGAGCGTCCTTGTTCCTTCAAATCGTAACTCGCGACGAGTTTCCGAGGCCTGCCTTGGCTTCAGATAAGTAGCGTTTTCTGATCATGCTAAAACGTGTTCACTATCATTTTAATAGCTTTCACAATATTGCTGGGGTTATTTCATTGGCACGACAAAATATTTTGCTCCTGTCATGCCTTGTTAACTTTTCACAGCTCACTGTTTAGATTTCTCTTTTATGCTTCATGCTCACTTAAAGTTGATCTGTGCCACACTTAAAGTATGCATGAAATGTACTTTGTTTGGCTCGATCCCTTCAGAAGAAATGTTACCCATTGTTTTTTTTCCTTCCTTGGCCACATAATTTGATGTGTGGTGATATAATTTATTGTGCGTCGTTATTTGTGAAAGTTTGATTGATATGTGGTGTTTAACGTCCCAAAACCACTATATGATTATGAGAGACGCCGTAGTGGAGGGCTCCGAAAATTTCGACCACCTGGGGTTCTTTAACGTGCACCCAAATCTGAGCACATGGGCCTACAACATTTCCGCCTCCATCGGAAATGCAGCCGCCGCAGCCGGGATATATTTGTGAAAGTAAACTTTTTAAAGAGTTTAGACACACTTCGTCAATGTTTCGTCCTATATAAACGATAAAACTGGTCCGGTGTATCTATAGCATATGTAACTGAATACAGCACCTTACCAGATATATTTTGAGTGGTTTCTCGCACAAGTCGTTGCTGCGTTTGTAGGGAACCCTACAGCTTAAACTTTGCACATTAATCGCGTATGTGTAACCAGATGCGTAGTGCTGTACAAAATGACGTCGATATTACCCGGGTCAATATTGATGAATATTCCAAGTCCATATAAAGCAATGTATAATAAGCATAACTCAGGTTAACCCAGATGGGTTAGGGTCATTTTTTTTCACTTTCCCTCTCTTGCGTTTGTACAAATGTTATAAACAGTAGCATAAATGTGCTGACATTCTTTTGCAACGGCTGATCTTTATCACTCGTTTCTTGATTTATTTGGACCACGGTATTTAAACTCACGAAATAATTCTTTGTGACGTGTTATCAGTGTAGCTAGCTGAATGCATACCTTGGGGTGAACACATTGTTTATTATTGGCCATCGCACTGAACAGCTTTACTCCTAGGTCATGCAGAATATTGTTAAGCTTAATTTAAAATTTTCACATAAATTTTCATTTTTAACAATTGAGAACAATGAGCTGCATATGGGAACCTTTTTCTCTTATGCACCTCGAACAAAGAAAAAGGGAACAATAACGTGTCTCATTGCACAGTTATTGCGTGTGCTAAAACCGCGAACCAAGCATATTGAGTGCATTAAGCGTCCTCTTTTCTAAAAAAAGTGTGTTCTTTCTCTTTGGTAATTGATAAAGCACTGCAGTGCTTAAGTGTGCAATGGTCTCGAAAAAGTGGTGAGTTCATAGAGTAAATGTTACTGCTCCTTCACAACGCTTGCATTAGCTGTAACATTGTAAGTAATTTAAGAATTGTAAACTTAAGAAAATAGTGCTTCTAGGTGTTTTTTTATAGTATTGAGATATCATGTTAGTGATTTATTGAGTTACTCTTCACACGTATGAGCTTCAAAGCACTTTTTGTATGTAGCATTTTTCTGGGAAGGTGTTATACAAAAGCAGGAAATGTTTTCATGCCAAATCAAAGTGAATACTTTAAGAACAGCAAATTGCAAAGAATTCGTGAATACGTACTATTCGTGAACCAACGCCAAAATTTTAGGATGGTGGGTAACTTTGAAAACGAAAGAAAATTGAACAGATATGGATGCAGCGAACGTTAACTATATGATTTAAATTTGTCAGGGCAGGAAGTTCCATGGCGAGTGTGGTTTGCCCGGCAACAATATTTTCGTCTGCCCTCTACAGCGCATGAGGGTGTGTACTGCTAAATACTCAAGTGAACGACACAAGGATTTCAAAATTTTGTTAATGGTAAAACAAGTCAACAGTAGTAATCAAACGTAACGAACCAGCAATGACGGCAGGTCGTGCACTGGTTTGTGACTGATTTAAGCAGGTTCGAACCACCACGAGCCGCTTACAGAGGCTTACCCGAAGTTTTTTCTTACGGCGGTCTTGTGCAGCGTACCTTGCACCGCCTCACGATTATTTATATTGTTTCCCTTAAAAAAAATTTAATTGCAAGTGAGCAATATTAAAACATGCCTTGGTAGTTTTTAGCGCACAATGCTGTGGCCCAGAAGGGACCACATAACTGTTAGATACGTCCTATCAGAGATGTTAGAGATGTTCTGTCAACTCAATCAAAATGCCTGGCCATTGTAGTCACTCCTACGTGGCGAAACGTCACTTGCGATTACAAAAACAGCCATTGTACGTCGCTCTAATATTAAATTGAAGGAGTTGAAGGGGCTTTACCTTTGGTGTGCGCACTTACGCAGCGGTAATAGTGCATTCTACAATTGTAGAAAGAGCGAATAAAAGCACACTTTTTTTTTCAATTTATGTCGCAGAGCACCTTTCAAGCCTGACCCTTTCAGTAGAGAATGAGCAACGAAATCGTGCGAAAATAAGAAAAGTTTGAGAGAATGAATGTGCTCACGTGAATACTAGCGAGTTGGTATGGCACTATGTAGGTCCTAAAGCACATCATTGTTGGCTCCTGTAAAAATTTCCTATAGAACAATTCTCGGGTATTTTAACAAATAGTTCTAAGTCGAACAATCTAAACTGAGGTTCGTAAAATAACTCATGTGAATAAGCAGTATGCTTTATGTATGTGAAAGTGCTTCAACATTTTCGTAGTGAAAAACAAATGATTACCACGTGAAGTTTGCTTTTCTGATTCATGAGAGCCACTTATTACAAAGAGAGTGTGGTGAGAAGTACATACCGCATTTGTTAACTAGAGCTTTTCTGCTTTACTAAACCTTTCTGTATTTGTAAATTGCTGGGACAGTGCATGTCCAACACTTCTGTGTGCAATATAAAACCCATTAGGTTTCGTTATGAATCACATCAGAATAATATCGCAAAACGATGTTGTTCCTGATGTGTAGACAGAACAACAGTTTAGTCGAACTCAATTTTAAACCACACCCAACTTTCGGTGCGTGAGCCAATTGTATGTAATACTGATAATGCACGCGGAGCAGGTGAAGGTTCGCAGGGAGTACTCGTCAGAATTATAGGTATCTAACAGTGCTAACCAATTTAAATAAGCACTCACGCTTATTTCATGGAGCAAATAATACCTTCAAAATGGCAATCATTACTACTAAACTTCGAGGCGTACTTGCGTGTTCCAGCGAATGAAAGGACACCAGCTAGAAATAAAGAAGGCTAGCCGTTTATGGCTTTACTGCGTCCATCCATGTATATTGCCACGTTCCATTTCACAAGTTTTTGTTATCGTTCCGAAACACCACACGATTCTCGGCGCAAACCGCGCCTGCAGGTTTCGAGAAGGTTCCGGACTGTAGTAGATCATTTCGATAAGATCACGCCCACTGTGCTTCTCCATTCTCGCTGTTGTAGACTGAAGAACAAGTCATACTGTACTTTCGCCTACTAAATGAGAATGACTATGCACAACTTTGACATGCTTCGATTACTCATAGCATTTTGAAGAATGACAGCGTTGTATGTCTCATGGTATAAAAGAGATTTTCTTGAGCCAAGCATTCACCATAATGCACAGCTCAGTTTATGTATCAATTTGAGCAAATCGAACATTGCAATTGCTTATTGACGATCAGCTTTTAGATAAAAGCAGACTCCATTTTACATGGCACCCTAAGTGGTAATCTTAAGATGAGCAGCACTACCGATATAGGCGTTGTTTCATGCATTTGTGTTATCATCACTGATATATTGAGTGGTGTCCCTTGTTGTTTCCGAACAAAAATGGCATTTTCGGCGCTCCTCTCGAAGTTCAGCCCAATGAAGGATGCACCAGAACATACAGAACAAAGTAATATAGCAGATCAACACATCATTATATAAAAACGTAGTTAGAAACGGCCACCATTTTGGCCAAAATTTAAGCATGGACTTTGTTTGCTATGCATCGACCGTAAGAGAAAAGTTGAAACCACAGCTTTATCTTTTTAAGTTATATTCTGGATATTATTAGTTATTACGGTGTTAAGTCCCAAAATTGCCGTTTGGCTATTAGAGGCGTCGTAGTGGAGGGCTTCGGATATTTAGACCATCTGCGGGTTCCTTGGCACGCTTTCAAAACGCGCTGTAATATCACGGGCGTCCACAATTTTACGTCCACCAGAATGTCACCGCAGCGACCGGGACAGCGGAGTAGATCCGTAACCACTGGTCTAGCACGGCTCTTCTTATTCGAGAGCTTGCTCGCCAATCTTCGTATGCTCGCACTTTGTTCGTCGGCAGCGGCATATAAACTAGTTTTCATTGCTACCGCCTAAGGAGTAATTGTACTCTTTGCAGCTGCGATCTCGCTGCGATGAGCCACGCCAGCGGCGCCGTGTGCTCTAGTTTTGTAGAAAGAGAACCAGGTGGACTCCCTTTCTCTTAGCTGAAGTTTACTCATGGCGTATTCGGTTTGGAGTTTGCAAGTACACTAGAGCGCTCTGAAAACTTGATTGATTGATGGATTGATTGATTTATTTATATGTGGGGTTTAACGTGCAAAATCCACCATATGATTATGAGAGACGCCGTAGTGAAGGGCTCCGGAAATTTCAACCACCTGGGGTTCATAGTGCTCTGAAAAGTGGCCACGCGTTCTAGTGGTGAGATTCAAGCACTCGGTACACCTTCGCTTTGTTCTTTCAAAGCGTCAAACTGTGACTCGGAGCGCTCCCTACTGCTCCGACTTCGAAGTCAGAGCGTTGCGCGATCTGGCCAGGATGATGGATCATGTGACACAAGCTGGCAACCACGTTATCACGTAATTGCCTGCAGGTTACTGCGGTGACAGCAGGAGAACACATTTTGGAAGTGGACATCGCAGGAACCCTAAAACTTAGTGCACTTGATGTGTGTTTCGCGTGGCATTCTTAAGCGTGTGTGTGGTGAACTCACATATACGGAGCCATAAATGCACCACGTAAAAGAAAATTGGCGGACCCCACGTGCAGTGGAAACCAATGATATGCGAAGCATGGATGAGGATGGTTGATATGTCAATTTGAAATCATCCCAATGCTACGAGGTGTACATAAATTATGCCCTACATGACTTCCATGTCATCATTAAAGTGTTTGCGCCTGGCATGTGTGTTTTTTGTCGTCCATTCACGTCACGTAATACCAAATTTGTTATATGTGCGGCTAGCCAAATGGCCGCGATCGTACTATGAGCGTAGCATACAGTCGTGTTTTACCTAACAATATCATGCTTTTCATGTTTGGACGTGCCATTTACCTTCACCTCCTATTCACATCACGTAATAGCAAGTTTTATACATGTGAAGCCAGCGAAGCGGCCGCGAGCATGCTATGAGCGTGCTTCAGCGAGCTCACTGCCACGAGCGCACTATAACGTTAGCATGTCGTCATATTTGCAGCTTAAGGCGCGAAAACGACACGGACGAAGAGAGACAGTACACACACACGGAGCGCCACTTCCAACAAAGATTTATTTCGAAAGAGCACAGAACATATATAGACACCGCGCGCGCCGTCACCGTGCCTTAATGCGCAGCCGCATTTAAGTAGCGTAACTCCTTTGGCGATAAAGAAATGGAGGCTACGCTGACGCACAGATCACCTAATTCGATTATTCTCTTGGCCTCAATGATTAGTCTTACTGATTTATCAGGGCTTCGGGCGACTACCGCGCAGGCGCTAAAGTTAGGAACGCAATGACAATCCCGGCAGTGAATTGCGAGGTGGCCCTCTCTGCCATTTCTGACGTTGTTATTATGCTGTCTTAGCCTATCATTCAGGCATTGCTCGGTATGGCCTACGTACCATCTACCACACGAACAGGGGAACTCGTAGACCACACCCTTCTGACAAATTACATACTTGTTCTGGTGGTTCACATTGCAGGCCGGAGCTTTCCTGAGAAAGGGGTTAGTCAACTTGCAGAGCCTGGAAAGTTTTAACGGCGCAGAGAAGACCACCTTTACATCAACCTGTTCGGCAATCTTTTTCAGATTATGGGATACGCGGTGTATATAAGGAATCACAGCAAGCTTAACATTATCCTGGGGTGACCCTTCGCTTGTGTGGCAGTTCCGCGACTTCTTCAAAATCTTCTCCGCCACTGACACCAAAGTGTGCTGTGGATAGCCCGCCTGCTCAAGACGGTCAACCTGCTTGAGGAAACTGTCTGCTGCTCTGTGTGGGCAGGATTTCTTGAAAGCATTCAGCAGGCACATGTTGGCGATGCTACGTTTGACAAGCTTAGAATGGGACGAGCTAAAGGGTAGTAATGGTTTGTTAGCACGAGGCTCATACTGCCAACATGTATGATCAGTTGTTACAAACAATCTAAGATCTAAAAACCTTATAGTCGAATCGACCGAAAGTTCGTGTGTCACTATTAAGGGCGATAAAACAAGCCTAAAAATTGTTAAGGTGTTAGTAACGACTTGGTCGGTGTCCATGAACTTTTTGTCTATGAGAACTAAAAAATCATCTACAAATCTAAAAACCCTGATGACACCGCTACCTTCGAGAAGGCTAGAAATGGTCCTGCCTGCGCGAGCTAAAAACAGGTCACTTAAAAATGGCGCTAAACAGGAACCTATACAAACGCCACTCTTTTGCAGGTATAGGTTACCGTCCCACTCTACAAAAGTCGACCTCAAATACAATTCTAGCATTGCCATGAATTTTCCCTCTGGTATACCTGCGTCATTTTGAAATGACAGGGGGCCGTATTGGTCAATGCTGTCCTGAACACACTGAAGCAACGCATTTTTCGGTATAGAATAATACAAGTCTTTCAGATCAATGGAAAAGGCGTCGAGGGCTACCCCTACTTGCCCGGCAAGAAAGTTTACTACTTCGCTGGAATCTTTCACCCGATAGGGATCGTCAACCTTAAGAAGCCGGAACTTATCGAGCAGGAAGACGGCAAGGCATTTCTGCCAAGTGTTACGTTCTGACACGATTACTCTGAGGGGGCAACCCTCCTTATGAGTCTTTGCACTGAAGAAGACCTCGAGAGTGCCTGATTTGCTGTTTGCGACGTCCCTAACCAACTTTGAAAGGTTCATACTCTCACATAGTTTTTTAGCTTCACTTTTTAGTTTGTTGATCTGGACGTTCTCGCGGCATTGAAATACAGAACTCAACGCTTCAAGCGCTTTCACCTTGTAAAGGTCCCGTGGGAAGACGGCGAATCCACCTTCCTTGTCCGAAGGGAGAACGCAGTATGAGTTCGTTTTCAGGTAGGACGCCAAACGACGAACAATAGGACGCCTTGGTTCCCGTTGGTCACGTAGAAGTACATCTACACCACTAGAAACACATCTATCCATTTCACTCGCGGGAGCTAGGCCAGACACCTTGTGCACCAAGGAGAGCAGCTCCGGACCGGAGGTCCGCGGCTGCACGGCGAACTTTGGCCCTAAGGCGAGACCCTTGCAGATATCCTCTGGTAACGTGACGTTTCCTTCGGTGTAGATTCTGTTCACTTGTACCGTTTTCACTTTTGGACGATGATGTGCTCGCAGTTGTGACAAAGTGCACTGCCAGAGGGATTCGGTTGTCTGATTGGCCAGATGACTGAAATGCCGAAACGCCCGCTGTGCTTGCTCCGCTCCCAATGAGCTGTGTAGTTGGCCTTCAAGGTGTATTCGGTAAAGGCGTGCCTGCCTTGACCATTCCGACTTGAGGATGCTGCAGATGCGCTTCCCATGACCCATTGAAGGGCTGAAGCCTCCGAACAGTAGCCTCACGTCCTCAGGCAAAATCCGGTGACGATTGCAGAAAGACAGCATGCGAGCTTTGCATGTGGCGACGGCGATCAACGCGACTGTGGTGCTTGGATTGGAAACACATAAAAGAGAGCCCGATGTACTAGAAATATACGATGTAAGAATAGCAGACTGGGCTTGTTGGTTTAACATATTTGCAGCTTAAGGCGCGAAAACGACACGGACGAAGAGAGACAGTACACACACACGGAGCGCCACTTCCAACAAAGATTTATTTCGAAAGAGCACAGAACATATATAGACACCGCGCGCGCCGTCACCGTGCCTTAATGCGCAGCCGCATTTAAGTAGCGTAACTCCTTTGGCGATAAAGAAATGGAGGCTACGCTGACGCACAGATCACCTAATTCGATTATTCTCTTGGCCTCAATGATTAGTCTTACTGATTTATCAGGGCTTCGGGCGACTACCGCGCAGGCGCTAAAGTTAGGAACGCAATGACAATCCCGGCAGTGAATTGCGAGGTGGCCCTCTCTGCCATTTCTGACGTTGTTATTATGCTGTCTTAGCCTATCATTCAGGCATTGCTCGGTATGGCCTACGTACCATCTACCACACGAACAGGGGAACTCGTAGACCACACCCTTCTGACAAATTACATACTTGTTCTGGTGGTTCACATTGCAGGCCGGAGCTTTCCTGAGAAAGGGGTTAGTCAACTTGCAGAGCCTGGAAAGTTTTAACGGCGCAGAGAAGACCACCTTTACATCAACCTGTTCGGCAATCTTTTTCAGATTATGGGATACGCGGTGTATATTCCTTATATACACCGCGTATCCCATAATCTGAAAAAGATTGCCGAACAGGTTGATGTAAAGGTGGTCTTCTCTGCGCCGTTAAAACTTTCCAGGCTCTGCAAGTTGACTAACCCCTTTCTCAGGAAAGCTCCGGCCTGCAATGTGAACCACCAGAACAAGTATGTAATTTGTCAGAAGGGTGTGGTCTACGAGTTCCCCTGTTCGTGTGGTAGATGGTACGTAGGCCATACCGAGCAATGCCTGAATGATAGGCTAAGACAGCATAATAACAACGTCAGAAATGGCAGAGAGGGCCACCTCGCAATTCACTGCCGGGATTGTCATTGCGTTCCTAACTTTAGCGCCTGCGCGGTAGTCGCCCGAAGCCCTGATAAATCAGTAAGACTAATCATTGAGGCCAAGAGAATAATCGAATTAGGTGATCTGTGCGTCAGCGTAGCCTCCATTTCTTTATCGCCAAAGGAGTTACGCTACTTA
Source organism: Rhipicephalus microplus (assembly GCF_043290135.1). Classification (NCBI taxonomy): domain Eukaryota; kingdom Metazoa; phylum Arthropoda; class Arachnida; order Ixodida; family Ixodidae; genus Rhipicephalus; species Rhipicephalus microplus. The sequence goes on along the minus strand of NC_134702.1, from coordinate 103,007,952 downwards.
AATGCGGCTGCGCATTAAGGCACGGTGACGGCGCGCACGGTGTCTATATATGTTCTGTGCTCTTTCGAAATAAATCTTTGTTGGAAGTGGCGCTCCGTGTGTGTGTACTGTCTCTCTTCGTCCGTGTCGTTTTCGCGCCTTAAGCTGCAAATATGTTAAACCAACAAGCCCAGTCTGCTATTCTTACATGTCGTCATGTTTTACAGAACACGCATGTCATTATTATCATGTTTGGACGTGTAATTAATTTTCGATGTCCATGCACGTAACATAACACCTAGTTTGGTGTTATGTCACGAGCGCATCATGAGCGTGGTATGCAGTTATGTCCTTACACGGTGCGCATATGATGATTATCAAGTTTACACCACTCATATACCTTCGCCATTCATTCAGGTCACGTAATACAAAATTTGGTATTTGTGTAGCTAGCGAAACGTCCGCGACCGCACTCTGAGCATGACATGTAGTCATAACTTGCATGACATGCATGTCATGATTTCCGCGTTAGGGCCTGCCTCTCATGTTCGCCATGCAGTCATATCATACCGTAACAATTTTGCAAATATGTCCTGTGTATGAAACCACCACAAGAGCAGCAAGAACATCACGCGTAAATTATGACATTCATGACATACAAGTAATGATTTTAATGTTTTGACCAGTCACCTATGCTCCTTGTACCGTCACGTTATGTCATACCAATGTTGGCATAGATCCCATTATTGAAAAAGCCAAGGGAGCTAAATGTCGTAGTCAGCTGGATAGACAGATAGACATCTATATATATATATATATATATATATACGGTGAAAGACGCCGAAGTTCGCTAAGAAACGCTTCGCATTTAAAATAAGGCATCTAGTGACGATGGAGGTGACGTCAATGCTGTTGTGGCTGCAGCGGCCAAACGAATACATCATTAGTGAACGCTCTTCGTCCCCGCTACGCACCATAATCCTTACCACATGAACACCCCAGAAACCAAAGCAGCAGTGCGGCGGGCTCGCAATGGCGCTGCATTTCCGGCTTGCCGGCCCAGCAGGCCGAAGCCAAGAGGGCTCGCCACCAAGGAAACCCGCCACGTCTTTATATGATGGTAGAGGAGTGTGTATGGAAGATTCGGGGGTTACCCGATAATTTGAGAGCAAGCTTCTCTAACACAACTCACTTTGTAATAATGGGGGCTGTGTTTTTTACCTTAATACCAATTCATTGTGGCAGACTCAGATAGATCTCTTCAATACTTTTTTTCAGATGTTTTAGAATATTTTGTGATATTGGACCATTTACCCTACAAACACAAACAATTGTAAACAATCATTCATTCAGTACTAATCTACATTATTTATCAACATTTACAAACCTTCACGTACTGGACATAGCGATAAACATTTCAGAATAAGGCCTTCTACTGGCAGCAACAGTGAGCACTAGTTGGTGTGTACCTGTTAAATTCTTCAGAGACTGTAATGTCCTCCTTTTATCCTATGCTGAGTGAATGGTATCACACGTCATTGCACTGCCTAGCGCATAATTTGTTATAAAACCTTCGATGTCTGAGTGTGGGATTAAAGCTACAGCACAGCAACAACATACCACCAGTACAATGAAGATGGCTGGAAATGTAGCTTATTGTATATACATATACAGATGCGTGAGCAGTTACGGGTAATAGGGCAAACCTCAGTTCAAATTTGATAGGAATTCCCGCAGTTCATTTCTACCGTTGGTTTGTAAATATGAAAACCTTTTAGGCCTGAACTTTATGGTCAGAGTATTGAAACAAACACGTGCCGTAGCACATGTCGTCTACCGTGAAATACATTCAGCTACGTATATTCACAGTGCTCATCGGACACATAACAGAAGTGGTGTGTGATGAAGTATACTCATCTACAAGTTTTCCTCTTGGCTTCAGCATCGATTTGTTGTTTTGGACATGGTAAGCTACCGATTTTAACATATTTACACATATGACTAATTTCTTTGCAAGTTCATAACATGTTCATTCATTCAGAAGAAATACACCCATGCATAAATCCTGCTGCTTAGCTCGTTTGAAATTGCTGTTGGCCAAGTATCCACATTTTTGTCTTATCATCAACAACAAAAAAACACCCAGACTTCATGCAGTCAGCTTTTTAACAAGTAAGTTTTCATTTCCCGCAACTTGATCAGTTCCTAAATACAAGCAACAGCATTGCGATGCCACTAAACTGTTTACTAAAACAATTCTCCTCAAAATGGTGTTTTTGATATTATGCAACACTAAGAACTGTCATGTATGCGTAGTTGAAACATCCATAGGAATAAGGCCCGGAGGGTGTCATGATTATCATTTGTGACTTAAGGTATCGTTTTCAATTAGTAGTTTTAAATCCTCCTCGTGAAGTTGTTGTTGCCAAAAAGGGGTACTTGAACCTGTGTCACACTGAATTCTACAGTGATAAAGTCAACTTAGTGAAGGTGCAGGAGAAGACTTATTAGCGGGAATGCGCTAAAGATCCGGGCCGTCGAAATTCTGGTGTTGGTGTCAGTGTCGGTCTACGTTGTGCATGAGTAACAAGTTACAATGATTGCAAAAAAAGCGTTAGAAGATCCAGACTGATGTAGAAGTAGGCACTTTGCATGGCAATCAACCATAGTGAAATGCCAGATGTTGTAATCGTTATGAAAATAATCGTAATGGTAGCTTCATGCCAATGACCTTTCTCGCTGTCACCACTGTAATACAGCAATTTACATGCTCGGTGGCTGACCAGAAAGTGGTGGATTTGATCCCAGCCACGGTGCTCCCATTTCGATGGAGGCGAAATTCTAGAGCCCACGCATTTAAATTTAGGTTCACGTTAAGTAACACCTACTAGTAGATAATTGTGGACATTTCTACAACTATATTTCTCATGATCATATCATAGTTATGAAACGCAGGTGTATGTTTTCCCCTAGGATTCATTATATGGGGCAATAAAAATTCTTGAAATGATACGTTGCGAAACCACAATATAATGATGAAGAGGCATGTCATTAAGGGCTCCGTAATTTTCTACCATTTCTTGATCTTAGCCATGCACCTGAATCAGCGTGAAAATGACTCTCACAATTCGCTTCCATTAAAATGTGCTCGCCATGCACGACGGTCGTTGGTGACTGCTTTGCCCGAAGTTAGCTACTTTTTTACACTGTTTGGCGACTCCAATTGCTGGTTAGTTTCATGGCTATATTCTGGCAACTTCAAAACTTTCATGTTGGGCATATTCAGTACAAAATATTTCAATTACCTGTAGGTTAAATTCATTGTTTTAAATAAATTTTTTGTCGCAACTTGGCCATGCGCACACACGTTTTTAATCTGCAGGTATTGTATGCATATAAAAAGAGCTTGTGGATAAATTGCCAATGGTTGGCGCCAGCTACTCTTCTCTTGCAGAACAATTGTCGCAAAGTAGCGCAATAAGCACAAAACTATGCAAAGGCACATCGTACAACTCTCGGGCTCTCAGTGCAATTTCCTAAATAAAAATGTCATCAAAGAACGAAATATAAAAAATACTAGTATTCGTGCAAAGGATATCTTCTCACAATGCATAAATGTGTACTACAACGTTGCAGAGGCCGTTGATATTTCTTGGATATTGTCTGAATTGCCTTCTCAATGCTGCACTATAACTGCAACAATGAGGTTTTTGAAAAAGCAATTCTTTGCTAAAATCAAAACAAGAGAGTATTATTGCCAGGCATACCAGTTCACAATAAGCGGAAGAACATTTTCATCAGATTCAGTTTTTCTTTTCATCGTATTCCTGATGCATCCCAAAACTGATCTACTGCATGCACAGTGGTGTACATCGAATTTTCTTTTGGCTACGTGCCCAATATTTTTGCTATTGATGAGGCTCTTTTATCCCAACAATTGAGTTTTCGCAGAAGTTCTTTTGAGAAACATGATAACTTTTCATGGTTAAGAAAAAGAAGATTTATGTGTTCACGTTTTTTGTGTTTTTTTTTTCACGAAAAGGTAGCACTGCCAGACAGATACAAAGCTTTAATAAAATTTTCACAGGCACCACCTCAAAGTGGTAGAGCAGTGGGCTGCTCCCACGTTGGGACGGGTAGGCCGAGTCTCATCGCTGCGTCGTGGGCCCTCTAGACAGTTCTTAGCTGACGCGAAAGTTCTGAGCTCCTGAGCGTAGAGCTCCATTCCTCTTCTGTCGAGCGCGAGAAACTCTATAATGAGGGGCACTGCCTGAGCATGTGGTCTAACGTAGATGTGGCACCACAATCAGGGCATGTTGGATTCATGCCTTCAATGAGTTGGATGGGGGAATGAAGACTAGGGTAGGCTTTGATTGAAGCTTGCGAAGGTTAGATGGCGGTGCCCTAGACAGCTTCATATGATAAAATTAAGGAGAAATACCCTTCTGTCTTACTGGTATTGTTTAGTCACCTCGTGGAATGTTAGTATAACGTCCCTTAAATCCACTAGGTTAGAATACGAAGACCCCCTCAGGGTGCCCAGCACGGTAATTTCAAGTGCTCGGGCGTGAGCGATCTTGTTTATGATGGCCACGGAGGCCAAATGTGATCCGAGGAGAGCCGGGAACCAAATGAAGGTGTGATGAGAAATATGCCTTAAGATGCTAGCAACATAAGCCGATACAGAACCGGAAGCGAAGGCTCTGACCGCTGCTTGTGATTCTGTGTAGATGTGATGCCAGGAGTCGTCATGAAGAGCGAGGACTATGGCAACCTGTTCTGCTGTTCTGCTTTAGCAGGAGCGGCGTTCCAAAAAGACGCGGAGTGGATAACGTACCCTGCGTGGTCAAGGGAGACGATCGCGAAGTTGGCTGCTCGACCGTATGGCACCACACCTACGAAGTATGCAGACTCCGGGTTTAAACGAGTGTCGTCGAGCAGGGCTTCACCCCTGGCCTCCCACATCCTCGCGTTGTACTGCGGGTGTACGTTGCGGAAAAACGGCGAGACCGTAATGTTGACCTTTTGCTTCTTAGTGAGACTTTGATTATGCTCTTACGGTATCACACGCAAAATACCTTAGGATAGTGAAAATGTTCCTGCCCGTGTTCGCGGAGGAGAGTGTGGCCATCTGATTCGTATACTGTGCATTGATGATCTCTTCCATTGTGTTGTGTATAGCCAACTGCAGGAATCATACCGTGGTAATACTTGAAGGGACTCCTAGCACTCGTATGATGCTCTTGCGAACCAGGATATTAGGCTTAGTTTCTTGATAACTTTGTCCTTACCCTCTCCCCAGTGCAAGGTAGCCTATCGGGCTCAGCCATTGTTAGTTTCCCTGCCTTTTTTACATCCTTATTCTCTCGCTCTCTTGTCAGCAGTGCATGGGAGGAACATAAGTAAGGTGACTCATCAAAAAAGTGCGGCACAGTCTTAGTACTCTTAGTACGTCCACCCTAGGAATAACATGACCAGAACTGGTGCGAAACATTATACTGACATCGAAAAAGGGGACCCAGCCCCTTGGCTTTACACCCCTTCTTTATGATCGGTATAGCGAAAGTTTCGATTTAGTTGGAAATAGTCGGAGTCTGGAACCACTACAGAAAGCTTCGGTGCATTCTACAAGTTGTTAGAGTGCTCTTTCCACTCTGCCCTCATTTTAAACCTGTGCACCAGACGGTGATGTCGTTGGCGTAAAGCGTACAACTTATGCTTTTTAATTGCAAGAGCTTCTTGTAAAGCGCACAGAGAGCAATAATGAACAAAAGTGGTGAGACCACTGTACCCTACGGTGCACTTTTGGAACCAAGAGCAAAATAGTTTATTTGAGATCTTCTTCCTTATTATTGGCGTTTCTGCTTTTAAGTAAAGAGCTGACGAATGCGTGGAATCCATGCCCCAGCCAATAACAGAGATGGGGTTGAAAATACGGTGATTCGGAAGATTTTCAAAAAGGTTTTTCAGGTCTGCTTCTAAAATTGCCCGAACATATCTCATTTGAACGTTGATAATCTAGCGTTTTATCAACTTCATGGCAACCTGGGTCGCTAAAGTCGGTTGGAAGTGAATCATATTGTAGAAAAAAATACCGTGGTTTTCATTATCTTGAAATATGCGGCCCTTCATGATGGTTAGGCCATGCGAAGCCGAAGCTTATGAATGACTGCTTATACAGGTCAACTAACCCTTATCAGAAGATTAAATTCTACGCATGGATCAATGCTACGTATAATAATAGTTGCGTGCATCATTTTCAAATCAGTTAGGTTATTTTGAAAAACTGACAGCACAGCGTATAAATGTGATTGCGTTAACGAGCTTGCTTCGCGGAAATTCTGGCATCGGTGTCGGCGTCAGCGTGGTTGGCTGTGAGTGAAAAATCATCATTTTTTGCGTGACGGAAAAATCGAGAATGATGCCAATAAAATGAGTGATGAAAAATTCTCTGTCCGAGTGGGGATTGCATCCAGGTCTTTTTGGTCCGAGTTGGGATCGAAATCGAGTCGTTTGCGTAGACAGCTGATGTTCTACCACATAGCCACGCGTCTGCTTGTGAGTATCGTGAAAATAACTTCCTCTGGTTGAATTTACATGGAAAGTAGTTTTAGTGCTTTATAAACACATGCATCCTGCATGCTTTATTCACAATAAAACATAAAATATTGCTGCAGTTATGCGTGTTACAAGCGCTCATAGTGTGCAATTGTCCGACCATGTTATCATAATGACTTTGTGGTTTGAAGTTGGTCACCAACTACAAAGGGCACATACGCTACTGCGCCAAATTTTAATGGGCGAAGCGCCTTACAGCGGCACCCGTTAGTCTCTCGTCGTAGCCGTAGTGCGTAACCAGTCTGATGTTTTGACCTGCAAGGTGCTGCCGGAGGAAGATTTCTCGTGTGCGTTGTTGAACATCAAAAAATTCGCAGCGTGCGCGTTAACTGAAATCAAAATTTTCCTGTCTTTCATTCCCCATTTGCATCCATTGACATGTACATTGAGAACTATCTGACAAGAAAGGCTTGCTATGTTATACTCGCTGAGCGTAACCTCCTTGGTTTTGAAAGGTTTAGCCAGCGTTGGGCCGCAGTGTCATGAATACTGTGAACTAGTACATAGCATGAACTTAAAATGGTTAAAGGTGGGAAGTAGACACGAAGCGCAAACCGTAAGAGAGTGTGCGTGGGCCACCTCTCGTTTAGTCCTTAGAATGTCCACTGGATGGTGGTGCTTCTATATGCGGAATACATGATGAAAAGATGCGAGATGGTGGTACTTGGAGCGTTGACTAGATGGACAAATGAACACACAGACAGATGGATGGACGGACGCACGAATGGCTGCACAGATGAATGGACGCATAGACGGACGCAGGTGCGGATGCATGGATGAACGCAGGGACGGATGCATGGATGGACGTGCGGACGCACGAACAGACGCACACATGGCCGGGCGGATGGACACACGTACGGTCACACAGACGGACGAATGTATGGACCAAATCAAGAACGAATGAACGGACGGATGCTTCGCCCCACTCTCGAACATTCACCCCGTGAATATGCTGCCATTTTTAAGGATCACGTTATGGGTGAATAGCAAGCTTGAAAAGGTTTCATAAACGAAGTGTTTGAAGTACACACATCAAGAAAGGGACATTCCTAGCGCTCTTAGAGGCTAAGCTTCGAGGTACTCCTAGTTTTTTAGTATATATTGCTCCTCACTCGTTGGTAGGCGTCGTTAATAATTTATTACTCTCTTGATGCGCTACATGTGCGATGCAGTAAGCTGTGTCATTTTCTATAATTTCACAGTGGCTTGGAACCCATTGCAGCATAGTGCTGTGGTCGAAAGGCTTTAAACAAATTAATGAGGATTGTGAGTCACTGGCTGTCGACATATGACTGTTACGCAGCGAGGCTTCCGAAAACACAACGTGTGGAGAACCTGGAATGATCGGCGAAGGTACATGCATGTTGGAAAGACGTGTGACCAGCTCTTGCCTCGCAAAAAAGTTTTCTTGCAAGAACTATCTGTTTTAGATAAACTATATGGAATGACCCTTGGTCCAACATATTAATGCATTTATTTACATCATATATGAGCCTTAAAGAATAGGCAAGAGAGAAAGGTATTACTCGTATTTTATTGTGTCACTTATACAAGAGTGTATTATTTGTTGATCTCTATTAAAGACTGCATTTATAAAACCAGATATCTTTATTTGGATCCTAATTTAGCATGAAATTGACATCAGGTGGCTATTTTGTCTACTTTCGCTTTGCGTTCTGGCTTTTTAAGATGTCCGTTCATTGCCGACCCTGGCGCGCCACGGCTGGGATTCCATCCAAGGACATTCGCCTCGGCTGTTTAACACCATAATCGATAGACCACAGCGGGGCGCATCTTTCTGGACTGGTCCAGTGAACAAATCTAATACTGCACAAAAAAACCGTTGAATCAATCTAGGCTTTACGCACTCTGTGTGGTGCTGCGAGTTAGTGGCTTAAAGCTTCCCATCAAATAAATAGCGCTGACGCATAGTTGATTATTGTGAGCAGCAGTAATAACGAACCGCGCAGCTGGGTAGCTTTGCGTATTGCCGTACGGACACATACTAGGCACTTCGCTACTCTAAAGTTTTAACTACACCTTTTCACATTGTTCTTTAGCGCAAAAACTTTCGGCGTCTCTGCCGTAGCGTCATAGGAGAGTTTACAAAGGTCAATACAAAGCACACACACGCGTCTTCCCTCTCAATATTGTTGAGCTGTCTACCAAGAAGCGAAGCATGACAAGCTGTGATGGTTAACGGACGTTCGTCACTATGTTTGTTGATAGCGGACGAGAAAGAATTAACATGAACATTTTATTTCATGGCATGGGTGGAACGGCGGACGACGCACGGATACGCTACCTTGTGCAGCGCCGTTGAGTCGGACGTCGCGGCCAACCAGGCAGTCAGGGTCGCAACTCCGGAGGTCCAGGATCAGGCCACGGCTCACGAGGACCACACCCGGCAGGCCTCGCCCACGAACCTGCTCCCGGACACTGCACCCAGGCAGGAGCCGTTCGGCAGGTCTCGGCCTTAGACCTTGAACAGACACACCGGAGCTCAACCTGGCCGACACGTACGGGTCTCACGTCCGGCTCAGGAACGCTGCCAGGAACTCGTCCTCTCGAGCGGCGCACCGCTTCCTCTGCCTTCGTGGCCTCAACCCTCGAGCTTTCTTTTCCGCCCGTTCATTCTTCTGGGCCAGGGCACCGCCAGGTACCCTCGGGTGCACCCTGCAGCTCATGAGCTCGTGGCCCACGTCCGAGTCTGGCACGTCGCTCGGTACGGCTCGGCACCGCTCGGCGATCCTCGATTCAGCCAGAACTCCCCTGGCACCTGGATCCTCGGCCACCCTGAACCTCGCCCGGCTCCGTGGTCCTCCGTACACACGCCCGCATCTCACCCGGCAGAACGTCTTGCTCGTCCCTTGCCGATGTGCGACGCTCTGGTGGCACCGGCGCTTGATGGCATGGGTGCGGCTACGGAGCAGTTAACCCGCATCGGAGACGCGATGCTCCATGCGGGGAATGGCCAGCCCGTCCAGCGAACAGCTTGCGTTGAGACGCGATGCTCGGCGCAACCGTGACCATTAGCCAGGCCACGTTCATCGCTGTGCCGAACGGCTGACCGCGGAGACGCCTCGCCGAGATCCGCGATGCCCTCGGCAAGGAAGAGAACAGCAGGCGAGGCCGCGCCCCGAGATGCAGTACTCGTGCCGGCATTGCCGCCCCAGCTGGTGGTTGGACGACAGCAGCGTGGACGGCCGCGTTCCCTGGCCGGAACCTGGATCACCTGCGTCCGACGCTTCGGCCCGCTGTATTCCGTCTGCCGCTGCTTCGGCTCGTCCCCAGCCACAAAGCCCACTGCCACGTGATGATCGCCCGTGGCCCAATCGTGGCACGCCACCTCTATGGGCCACCACAGGTCATCAGCTGATTCGCTGACACTCACGCGCACATTACACGCGCCTTTCCCAGCACTTCCGTCGTTGTCGTTTTCTTCACTCATCACACAAGCCTATGAGAATGCCATGTATATAGGGCACGAAACGTGCTGGCATTTCACTTCTGATTGTGATGCAAAAGCACAGTTCAACCCTTTACGAGGCACGATAATTCTACTGATGGTTTGCGTACTGCTATTTCCCAAATAAATAGTATATAAGAGAACCACTAAAAATTGTATTGCTCGTAAAAGAATATTATCAAAAAAAGACAGGACAACACCTGACCCACTGATCCCTTGGCGCCACTGGCTAACGTGGGACACACGATGTCCCTCTGCCAATTTTGGTGGTTGTCCTTTCTGTCAAGGACCTTCATCCCTCCTTATGGAAAGGAAAAAAACATATAACGCCAAGAGGCACTTGGCAGGCAGCGCATACAAGTATTGTGCGTTTTTTCTGTGACGTCACCTAGCACCACCGGCACCTTTTGCGTGTAGTGGTGGTGAATGGGTGATGCCCTTGCTCATTGAATCGAACATTTTTTGGCACCTCTGTAATATTTGAATCGTTCTTGCTTCCTCTTTTGTGATAGATTAGGCTGCGCCGGCCCTTGCGGAAGCTTGTCTTACTGATGAGTTGTCTTCCCAGCATGACCCTAAAGAACAGATATGCGATACTGTTTCTGTAGCTGTGCTGAATGAAAGTATTTACAATCGCCGAGTCAAGGATGAAATCCTCGAGCGCTGTCTAGTGAATATTGGAAAGAGTCTAGTGGAACGGGCATTTGTCTAGTGGATATGCATTTCTTAGTTTGCTCGAAGCGATCCACCCATCCCATCCAGCTGTTGTAGTCGTGCACGGCTGAAGTGCACTTGACGGGTTTCTTATGCCTTTTCGGTGTAGTTCTGTCAACTTGAACGTCTTCACTGGAGTCGTGATAGTTTGACATTATGGGAACATGCTTCGTGTAGCAACACTGGCAAGCGGTAACATTTTTTTTTCTCCTCCAGACAAATTCATCATGGTCAAGATTGTTTACTTTCAGTTCTGTTGGCAGGTCCTTTTGATTTGTGCGGAATTTACCACACGCTAAAATGTCTTTGTCACGAAGATGCTGTAGCAAGGTGGTTGAACTGAAGAAGTTGTCAAAAACAGTTGACTTCCTCAGGTTGCAATTCCTTCTGACAAGGACAAGAGAACGTGTTTTCGAAGTGGTATATTGTTCGGTCTCTCCTTCTGCTTGCCTTGATAAATTTCAAACTTGCATAGGTATTCTGTAGACGAGACCGCAATGCATCACACCTTGCAACCGCGGTTTATTTTTGATTTCATTGGCATATACTGCTTCATCGAGGACCTTCCTTTGAAGCAAATTATACTTTCGTTTCCTGCAAGACAAGATAAAGGCGTGCAGTCGCTACGAAAGTTCTCGTTCATCGTGTTTATTAGCGGGCTAACTTTAAAGCAGAGGTCATAATCTTTTGACTCTTTTTGGAATTTGCGCGTTGTCATTCAAACTCAAATTGTTTGTTATTTGCTAGAATCTCTTGTGCAGCATGACCACAGTGATCTATTTCACAAAGAATAAGCTATCGGAGCTCCAATACAGATGCACCTGGAACATAGGACTGGCACTCATGAGTACCGACATGCCAAAATAGGCCTTCAGCTCCTCAGCAGTGAGTGGTATCCAGCTCCATGTTGCTTTTTGGGAGGCATAAAGATTCCTGTTATCAACTATGTGGTTCACCTCTTCATCGGTGAAGAAAATCTCTAAAGCATTTAATACAGTGCTATCCGACGATAGCCTCACCGAAAAAAATTGGTTCAGTGTCTGTCAGCGTCACAACATCCGATGGTGTCCTCTCCCGCTGACTTTCAATGTGAATTTCAGAAGCATCTGCAGCAGGTGATGAGCTTGCTGTTCAGCTGCAATGCCTTTTCTTCTCTCTGCCAATACACGCTCTTGACTTTTTTTTTGCATTTCACAGAGGGAACCGCCAACTCAACTTCATCATTTTTACTGCCCTTTTCACTTTGAAGATCACAAGCCAGCTCTTCAAAGTATTCTTCGTCACTGTCATCTTCGCTGGCTCTTTCAAGGTCCGGAAGACTGAAATAAAGATCAAGGGCCTCTTCTGGAGTAACATTCTTCTTCGTTTCTGCAAAAACGAGCGGCAACACTTCATGCAAGCCACATGTTTACACGTGAATGATAATCGTGCAACATGACCTGTCGCTTTAAATCAGTGTTTGAGTGATATACATAAATGCAGGAACACACAATATGAGTCAAAATAGGACAACTGAAGTGAAACGTCTTTGTCTGTCTCGTTCTCTTCTTGTCCCTCGTTATTGGCGGTTTTTTATGCGAATCATGTCGTACCAACTCACCCAAGCAACCACGTTAGGTCCTTGAAAATTTGGGGATATGAAAATCAAATCTCAAAGGGGCTTCCTAGGCCTAGCCTCCAACCACTACGTTTGGCTTTTTTACAAGTACAAGAAAAAATTAGTTCACTTTCACGTAAAACCTGTCTGTAATTGATCATAATGCATTACACGAGTGCAAGGGGAATTTTTCGCACTTACCAGACATCACATTTCCGGCGAAGAAGGAACCAAACTCACGCACTCCAGGAGCAATGGCACCGAAAAATACATGCCAACAAAACAGAGAAAATAAAACATTTATTTGCGACCGACGAAAGAATGTCGGTAAGTTGGATCTTTAGTCCAGGATTCCGTTGGCACGGGCCGCTATCCTCGCTCGTCTGACAGGTGCCTCTTGGGTAATCCGATCCGAGCTGGACAGAGCTGCCTCCCACCCTACAGTGTTGTTCTGTGCTCTGGGTTGTAGTGGTGGATTGTGTGGGCATTCCCATAACATGTGGTACAAGAGGGGCTGTATTAGTGACGCAGAATCTGGAATGTGGTGCGTATGTGTCGGGATCTATCTTGGACAGTATGTATGGATTGAGGTAAGGCAAGAACTGCAGGCAACGCCATGGTACCTGAGATTCTTTACTGAGCTTTGGCCCCGGGGGCAGAAGTTTCTGTATTTCGAGTCTTTGATGTTCTAGAATGTCTTTCCATGTTAGAAGCGGGCCCATACACATAGGTGAGGGTGGGTGCCATATGCCAGGGTCGGAGGTCAAGAAGATTAAGTCTCGGGCAGAGCATGGGCGAGATCTAAGTCCGCAGTGGCCGGGTATAGATATCAGCTGTTTCCATTCGCCATCCGAGCGTGAAGATGATAGTTTCGTAAGAAGTCGATGCGCAATGGGGCCAATGTAGCCTTCACAAAAAATTCCGTAGGATGCTTTTGATCTATTACAACGAAGGTGGACCTTGGGCTTCGTAGGGTGAGGGCGATTCTTGCTTCTTCCATACATGTTGAGTCTGTGTCCTGGGCTGATATACAATCAACCTATTTTCCATAATGAATGACGCTTGCTGTATAATTGCTCTTCACTGGTCCAGCTGCATCGACAAAGAAGATGCCCTCAGTATCTCAGTAGTTGTCGTGAACTTTTGCCCGTGCCCGACGTCGATGTTCGTGAAACTGAGGATGCTTGTTACGTGGTAGTGGTTGCGTGGTAGTGTTGCGTGGTAGTGTTGCGTGGTAGTAGATCAACTCCTGCCTCCATTCATGTGGGATGCGTTGTTTTCCCCTTCTCTCAATGGGGGCTTCGATGACAAGTCTGATAGTCTTTTCCGTCCCGTTTTAGTGATGCTGAGGCGCATGACTTGACAGGCCAACAGAAAAATCAACACTAGAGTTACTGCACATGCTACCTTTATGTTACAGAGTTGGAACACTGTTGTCTGTGTGCTGCTCATCCGGCTTTTGACAATTCCAGCAACGCTATTGGTCGCGCGCATTGACGTGGTCATATCAAATGCACTGTGGAGAAGTCAACGCTACACAGCTTGACGACGCTGATGCTTCGCAGTCTTATGAGTGTGCGGGCGCCTTTTGCCCAGACACCGAGTGCGTCCGTCACGGACACTGGGTGCGTCCTTCACAGACGCTGGACGCGTCTCATAGCAGTGCTGCCCCCTCCTGCTTCAGCGTCTCGGCGCTCTTAAAGAAAATATTGGCAGCGTATCCACGAAGTGAATGATGGAGAGTGGGGCGAAGCATTCGTCCGTCCATTCATTATTGCTTCCGTCCATCCATGCGTCCATCTGTGTGACCGTCCATGCTACCATCCGCCCCTCCGTGCGCGCGTCTGTTCGTGCGTCCGTCCCTGCATTCGTCCATGCATCCACCCCTGCGCCCGTTCATGCGTCCATCCATGCATCTGTCTGTGTGTCCGTTCGTCCATCTATTCAACACTCCAAGTACCACCATCTCGCATCTTTTATCATATATTCCCCATATAAAAGCACCGCCATCTAGCGGACATTCCAAGGACTAAACGAGAGGTGGCACACGCACACTTTCTTGTGGCTTGCGCTTCGAGTCTACTTCTCACCTTTAACCACCTCGAGTTCATGGTATATACTAGTTCACTGTATTCATTGCACTGCGGCCCAACGCCCGCTAAACTTTTCTAAAACCAAGGAGGTTACGCCCAGCGAGTATAACGTAGCAACCCTTTCTTGTCAGATAGTGCTCAATGTACATGCCAATGGCTGCTAAAGGGGATCACAGCGTGCGCGTTAACTAAAAGCCGAATGCTCCTGTCTTTTATTCCGTATTAGAAGCCATCGGCATGTACAATCAGCGCTATTTTTTATTGTTCAACAACGCACAGAATAAATCTCTCACCGCCACCACCTTGGTGGTCAAAATGTTATACTTGTTAAATACTACAACGGCTACGAGGAAATAATGGGTGCAGCTATAAAGAGCTTCGCCCCTAAATCGCAACTTTCACAGGCGGTGGCGTCGCCATGCGGCATCCGTCGTAACTGTCGTTTTGGGGATGCCCACGCAGCCAGCCCATGCCATCGTTCAGTCAGCCTGACTTTGGCGGCTCGCTGGGGCTTTATATTTTGTCGCTGGCCATTTCTACTCCTAATATTGTGAAGTCAGAGAGTTACTGCGAGTCGTAGTAGCAATGACTTAGTCTTTATTGTTTACTTGCGGAGCTAGAAGAATCACAAAATATCTTGGATGCCACAATCAAACGCAAGGTTTACTGCTTTGCACGAGCACGGCTCCTTGGTCTTCCCCGGCCGTGGCACGAGCAGCGTTCACAAAGCTGTACACTGCAGCAGACGATGTGCCCGGCGTTCGAAACTTCTTTTCCTTCAATATACGCCACACACGCGTTTGTCAGCACGCAGTGTGAGATATAATCAATGTTAGAGTCAATAGCCTTCTCAGCAAAGCCTTGACAACATGGTAGCTGCAGCCGAAAATACTGCACTGGTCGAAGTGACGGGCACACCGGTAGCGGCTACCGGTGCGCTGGCTGCACGATCCCCCAACCGACAGCCATGTTGGGCTTGCACCAGCGCCCTCTCTAGGTAGTGAAAGCTGCGAGTAACATCGGAGGCTTCCTTGTCCACGTTCAGAGGCGTGATCGGAGGAACCGAGATTTGCACGTACCTTCATAAAACAAAAAAAGAAAGCGAAAAAATTTATAAAGCAACGCTACTACTCTGAAGCGCGAGTGCTGCTCCTACACGAGTGGTGAGTGGCTTTCTCGCAAGACTTTTGAACCTAAGATGGCGTACCTTCACGCAACTCTGCCACATAAAGGTAACACATGGAGTATCTCTAACGAACACAAGCTACTAGTGCCACCTATCAATTAAAATTCAAACTAAATCTATTAGTTGTTCTGATCTTCTGCGTGATAGCACAACATGTTTCTGTGGTTGAGAGTTACTGTATATGCTACCTTTAGGAGTAGCATATACACCAGAACAGAGCGAGCTCAGTGCCTGCTGCCGCATTAAAAAACGCGTGGCGCCATCTGTTGCAAGCACGGCGCAGCAACACCCTCAACTTCCACGCGAGCAGACGCCCACCAAATCAAACGCGAAACTTTACATCCCATGTGCGGCTATAATCATGTTTCGCGCTGTTCCTACGCTAAAATTTTATGCTTATTTTGTGTGAAATGTCGACGTTTCTTGGCAGTCCGGAATGTTTGCAGCACTTGCATTGCAGACTGCGAAAACAACTTCATCTGGTACGTATATCTGGCAGAAACAGAAACGAACAGCGTTAACTGTTGCGTGCCTTTGCTGTGACAAGGCAGAATTTGGGGTGTAAGCCGGCGTCAACGTAGCGCTAGAATCTGGCTTCAATTTACGCTCATGCACCGCATGAGTATCAACCGCCAATCCTGCAGGGCACTCGGAACACACACGAAGCCCAAAAGTGCTAGCCAGAACAATATTTTAAAATGCTATGGTAACACTGGCCGAATGCACATGTAGATTCGCCTAGTGACAGTCAAGGCATGTCGATTTGCGATGGAGTGAAAGCCATGCTTCCCGCACCGTTCACATCTCTTTTCATTGCGATAGTACCCCGTTACAGTTGTACTAAACATGCGCCGCGCGTGCATCCACGCGTGAGACGTAATACGTATATCCTATAATTGGCATGCAGCCGGCGAAAGAGTACGGCAATAGTTTTGTGCCGCATACTACAGACATACTGCACGCAAATTGCTGCTGTAAAGTGGAACAGCTGGAGTCGCACTTGCATAAACGCAAAAAGTATACTTACTCGCACACTTCCAGGGGCTCGCAGTTTTTACTACTGATTGCGATTATATCCTATACGGCGGCTGAGCTCAGTGTTTTTCCTTGTGGACGAAAATCTGTGATATCGCAAAACACCACACTGGCACGATTCCTGCGACGCGCTGTGAACTTCACAGACAGTGCTCAGCAATCTCTTTCTCTTGCGCTGGTTGGTGTCACATCAGATGACAGCGCAGTGGTACCCAGATGCCATTTTATAAGCTGGCGTAGCGTGAACAGGTGCTTTTTCGCATTTCAAACTCCCAGAGCCACTGGATAATAGCGAGGCGTGCCTTGGCAATTCTAAAATTATGGCGTCTCTGGGAGCGAGGGTATACAGCCAAAGGCACCTGGGTGCGACATTGGCGTGCTGTCGTCTATAGACAAAGAGAGATATAGACTTTATTATTTTCCGGCAGATTGCTGGGATGGGCTCCCACCTAGGGGCCAATGGAGAGACCGTGTCTCCCGGCAGCTTCCTTGGCCTGCTGGATCGCCCAAAGTTGTTTGTCCAGGCCCGAACTGAGCAGCGCCAACGCGCCCGAAAGTCTTCATTGGAGGCCGCGACCCCAGAATGTCTGACTAATGCTGGACATTCACATAGTATATGGTCAAGAGTGGCTCTGGTGGTACAGTACTGGCATATATTTGAACTGTAGACGTCGGGATATATGTGGTGCATGATTACAGGGTTCGTGTATGTGCGTGTTTGTAGTTGAGGCTACTGAACAGACTGGGCCCAATTTAGCTTGGGGTGAGGTGGAGGGTACTCCCGCCTTTACAGTCGGTAGTTTTGAATTATGTCATTAAATTTAGTGAGCCGATCATCACATTCCCACACCGGCGCAGAAAGGTCCATTTGGGTGGCCGCTTCGTGTGACGTGACTCGGAACGTAAGACCTCGAGCCACGTTGTGCGCCACTTCATTCGGACTGGCCTCCGCGTTACCTAGTGGTGTGTGGGCAGGGAACCACAAGATGTGTACGTATTTATGCGCCTCGTTAATTTTGCCTGTACTAAGAATCCGCAATGCCTCGGGGGAAATTCTGCCGCTGGCGTAGTTTCGAGCGGCTGTCTGCGACTCACTGATTACGCATGAGGTGTTATTGTGGGCTATGGCCATCGCGATAGCCACTTCCTCTGCCGTTTGTACGTTCCGTGTGATGATTGACGCAGTGCTTTTGCATTGTTGTGTGTGGTCTACGACAGCAGCCACGAAGTGGTGACGTTCCTCGTGGCGTGCTGCGTCGACAAAGACGGCCTCGTGGTTGCGCCCAAACATCTTTGACATGGCTCTGGCTCTACTGACACGTCTGCCCTTGTTGTGTTCAGGGTGCATGTTTCTTGGTATGGGTGGTACTGTTAGCTTGGCAAGGATAGTGCGTGGTATGTCGTGTTTGTCTCCGTGTTGAGTGTGGTAAGAAATACCGAGATTACTCAGAATCTGGCAGCCTGGCTTAGTCTTGGCTAATCGCTCGAATTGGGAGATTTGTTGCGCCCCAATAAGTTCCTCAAAGGTATTGTAAAACCAAGTTGAAGGAGTAGTTCGGTGCTGGTGTTTTTAGGCAAACCTAGCGCTTGTTTGTAAGTTTTCCTAATTAGGCTGTTGAGTTCTGACTTTTCCGCGGTGAACCCTCGGTGGTACGCCGCCGTATAGCTGATGTGACTTAGAACGAATTATTGGATCAAACGGATGATGCTAGCCTTTTTCATGCCTTTGTGTTTATTGGTAATGCGCCTAATGAGGCGCATCGTGTTAGACACTCTGGCTTCAATGTTGGGAACTGTCTATACGTTGGTACCCTTACTTTCTATGATCAAACCTAGCACTCGGATTTTGTCCACGGTGGGTATGGCGGGACCATCGCTTGTTGTGAGTTTTATATCAGCGTGTGCTTGCGCTTGGGGATGTTGTTTGGGTGGTTGACCTCTAAGTGTAGGGCGATATAGCAGTAGCTCAGATTTCTCCGCCGAGCAGGATAGTGCAGTTCCTTGTAAATACTGTTCGAATGTGTCAATCCCCCCTGTAATCTATGTTCAATGGAACCGTCACTGCCGTCGCACACCCAGAGGGTGATGTCGTCGGCGTAAATGGTGTGAAGAAGTCCTTGGATGGTTTGAAGTTTTGAAGGAAGACCAATGAGGGCGAGGTTAAACAACAAGGGATATATCACGGAACCCTGCGGGATGCCCGCACTTCCTGTGGTTATTTCGAACGACCTGAGTGCTCCCACAGTGATCGTGGCCATTCTGCCCGTAAGAAATGCCCTTATATAGTTGTACGTGCGAAGACCCAAGTTTAGGATATTGACCTGATTTATAATGGTGCTATGCGTGACAGCGTCAAAAGCCTTCTCGAGATCAAGACCAAGTATGCCCTTAGTGGAGCGTCCGGTACTGTCTATGATGTGATGCTTAAGCTGAAACATGGCATCCTGCGTTGAAAGATGCCTGCGGAAGCCAATCATGGTGTGTGGGAAAAAATCATTGCCTTCGAGGTAATTTGTCAGTCTATCCAGGAAAGCGTGTTCCATCAATTTGCCTATGCAAGATGCTAAGGAGATGGGCCTAAGATTGTCAGTATTCAGTGGTTTGCCGGGTTTTGGTATCAGAATCACCTTGGCCGTTTTCCAATGCGGGGGCAAGATTCCGGTGTTCCAGCAGTTATTAATATAACCTGTGATATGCGTGATCGACTCATCGTCCAAATCGCGTATCATCTTATTCGTGATGTTGTCCGCACCTGGTACAGATTTGGTGTTAAGCTTTTGTAGGGCGGCACGGATATCCACTTCGGTGAATTCTTCGTCTAGAGTGGTGTTGACCTGGCCCATATAATCTGGATGCTGCTGAGTAGGAGCCTGAGAGATATATTTGAGCTCTACTTCCCTTAGAAACTCCTTATCGGTGTCCTTGTAAGCATGTATTAGTTTCTTGATGGTTTGTCGTTGGGCGGTTTTGCTGTCTTCTTGATCGAGCAGAAACCGTAGAAAATGCTATGTTTTACTAAGTCTATAGACAAATTCCATCGGACTTTCGTCACGAAAATGCGGTGGCGCTGTCTTAGTAGACAAAAGACTCTCGGCCTACCATGGTTTCTGCTATGTTTTCAATGGTGCATGGGGTGTTCTCAGTCAAGCAACAAGAAAAAAAAACTGCCAAGCATTTCCTCGAGGGTGAACATGGTTAAGTGCGAATGCAAGGGGTGATGCAATGAGGGGGAGCAAAGTTAAAATTTGTTGGCATTCGCCAGTGAGTTAACGTAAGCTTCCCCGTGTGATCACATTGCGATTCTCAGGAACCATTAGACCCTCTCGGGAAATCTTTTTAAGTTTACTCGTATATGTGAGAGTAAATTTGCACATTATTGATGTTTATGTCCGTGGCTCGCTTCGCCCGCTTGCGCTCTGCATCACGGGCCCTTCGCCGCGCTGCCTTGTCTTCAACCAGTGCGACATCTTCAACGACGCGTGCAATGCTCGCATTCGATTGCGTTGTACTTGTTGTTGGATGTATCGCAGTCAAGATTGATGCCTGCGATGGATCCATACTTATGACAAGTTGCCGATCTCGAGTAAGTCGTAGCTGTGCGGGGCGCTCGCAGCTACGGAGTGGAGGCCGGAGAGTGCGCAATCACATGGTGTGTGACGTAGCTGTGCCGTTGCTACAGATGGTCCTCTCCACTCCTCGCGCTGTTCCTAGGGGAGAAGAAGAGGCACACCACGGACGGCGTATTGAGGGTCACTTATAAAGTGCATTCACACGTAAAACATTATATGCCGACGAACTGCGTCGTGGTTGGATGTGGGTCACGTCTCACAACTTAGTTTTGTTTGTTGGTGCACATTGCAGCCCTCGGCGCTTATTGCTTTGACAACGCTTATGGCGTCTCACAACATCGTTTTGTTGGCGTACATCGCAGTCCTCAGTGCTTATGGCGGAAGTTACGTGTGGACGTCGCTATAAAGTTACCTATAATGTCGACATCGGCCTACCTGTGTTTACAAACATGGAATGGGTCTATTCAGTATCTCTACTGAGGGTCTAGTTATGTCCCTCTCATCACTTGAGGTGGTTTTATTAGCGGTTGTGGGTGGGACATGTTTGTTGTTAAGGGTATGAGCTCGATAGTAGGTACGGTGAGTTTTCTTTAGGGTAGCTGGCACCCCACCGTCATCCGCACAGCCGATGCTCGCCAGTGAGGGGATGCGTAAGAAAGATAGAACGAAGGTTCATTTACATGAGAGGTAAAAGATGTAACTTTCCAGAGATTCAGCTATGTACAGAGATTCAGCTTTATGTACAACAGAGATTTAGCCGAGAATCAGCTATGTACAAATATTCAGCCCATGATTCCGCTATTATTAACAAAATGTCTTCGGTTTTTATAGCCCATCGTCTCCTTACAGGAGGTCCGAAGAAGGCGGGGACCACTGTTGCCAAAAATCAGGTGACGAAGTCTCAGTGGTCCACCCGTCAGAAAGGGTGCCGATATTGCACCACTCGGCTGGGCGATAAGGTCCAATGATAGCACGAGTGCACCACGCAATGACGCACCCAGCCTACGCCTTGAAGGTACCAGAGGGCGAGGAGGTAGAGTGCGGGGAGGGAAAGTTGGGCTCCTGTGGACAGATAGATGACCACTGACACTAATGTCAGCTGCGGTACATGGCTGCTTTCAGCTACAGGCTTCCAGAACTCTCTCGAACATGGCTGTTTAAACGCTCGATCACTGAGAACAACTTCTTCGACGTCTTTCCACGCTTCCGGACTGACGGTGCATTTGTGACGATTTCGCGTCGGCGACGACAGCCGTGTCGGGAGGTTGATTCCATGAGAACTTCCACAGTGGCTCTGTCCCCCGCTGTTCGAACCTGTTCAATAAAAGGGTTGTCTCGCAAAGCTCTTGTTGCGACCCGACCAGTAACTGGAACATCTACAGGACAGCATCTTGCAGACTGGGCGCCGATGGGGTTGAAAACACCCTAGCTGACCAGATTACGCACAATGGCATCTTTCCAGATGAACTGCTGGCCAAACGTAACAATGTCTCTATGAACGACAAATGTTAAAGTAGTACTGGCACAAAATTTTGTGGGCGAGATAACCTATAGAATTTGCTCACGTGAAAAAACACACATTTGCAAAATATAAACAGCAAATGACAGTTGGAAGATATTTTAATGAATTTTGAAGTTTGCGTGCGTAATAGGGTCTCGCGGTAGTAACACTTGCAAGGTGACCCTACGATGACCCCCTATTTCACTCACATCACCACGCTGCAGTCAGTGCAAGTTATCAGGACGTCATAGCCACCATTCATTCGCCGCATTTGCTCCAGCAGAATACTTTTCAGTGGCGCTCACGAAATCATGGCTGCAGCACAGGCATTGCGAGATTAGTGTTTGGTGACAGTACTTGCCCGTTTCTTGTTTTAAAGGACTTCTTTATGCGGACTGTGTGGAGTGTGTCGCAGTTATGTGTGGTGACTTGGCTGAGCGTCACACACGCTGGGTGGTGAAAGTTGCACCTGGCAGCAGGTCACTTTTTGGAGCTCTCTCGAACTGAAACCGAAAGCGGTCTGCACTCAAGAGCCTCTAATTATTTATCAGCCGCCTGCTGCAGTGAACAATGTGCCGTAAAAAGGTGAGGCCAAATATTTTCTGTCAGTACTTTAATTTTTAGCTGTTGTGATGCACAGAGAGAGAAGGAGCTCAAGGATGAAAATATAGGCACGGAGCTTAACTATGGCTGGTCCCGGTAAGCTAAGGCACACTGGAGAAGGGGGTAAATTGAATAAGATATATTCTGAAACAGCTTTTCAGATACCTCTATAGAATAGGAAATGTCTTGATAGAGACATGCACTTTTCAGTTTTCCAGGTTTGGAGAAAGGCCGAATTGAAAGATGTAAGTGAAAGGTCTGCACCTGCTCCCGCACCACCGGTAAGACTTTAAAGGGACCTTACATATCACATACAATGCTTTTAGAGAGTACTCAAGGCAATAGGTTTGTTTTATATTTGGTCCATATTAGTTTGTATTTGTATAATTTGCTTTTGCAGTAGTTATTTTTTTTCCAAAAGGTAGGGTGCGACTACATCCTATTTTGTAGCTAAAGTATCAGCACTGCACCGATATGAAAAGCAGAAATAGACAATTGCAGTGCTGGGATAGCAAGTGATAGCAAGTTTTCCTCAGCAGTTGTCACATCATAGCTAAAAACAGAAACACCCTTTCTGAATACATCGTGAATTAAACTGGTTCATCAGAGTAATATTGGGACGCCTGCTGTTTTCTTCGTTAGTAGCACCAGTATTGTTAAAATGAACATAAAGCACAGATCTCAGGTCCATTATTTGTGCTAGTTGAATGTCTATTTAACAATGGTGCAGGGACACTTGAATTAATTCGTTGATTCGGAACCTACGTAGGTTCAACGACAGGATTTCTCGGTCCTTTATTATTTGAAATTGTATCGCAGAATCTTTAGAAAGCTACACGCGTCAGTGTACTTGCTATTAACAGTCAGCTGCGCTACTTGCAGCACGTAGCTGAGTGCATGAATGGATGTATGAAAAACATTATTGGAGAGTGCCGATAGCTTCCCGAAATTAACGATAGGGGAATCTTGCGCTGCGATCATTCAGTGACCATGAGAATGATGGGTAAAGTACACAGATTTTCCCAGTATTCGTACTGGCGGGCGGCGAATCGTATTTGCGGCTTCGTTTATAGCTGGTTACGGTTTCGTTTCGAACAAAAAAAAACGAACTTTTTAAAACTTTGAGGCTCTATTCAAATTGGTAAGCCTAAAAGATAAAGGTGGTGAGGCGCAACCGCTGGACATTTGCGAATATTTTTTTCGTGAGAAAAGAGCTCCAAGCCACACGAACACACACGGAGCCAGAAGCAGGCCAGAAGTACGAAGATAAGACAAATACGTGTACTACCCATCATTCCCGTGCTCACTGAAGCGCCGTGCGTTGCAGCCACGACCTTCTCCTATAAACCTATGACCTGCTCACCAGCTCCACCCCTATGGAAGCGTGTGGACCCAAAAATTGGCGCGTAGGGACCAGAGATACCGCTAGGTGCCGCCATGACTAACCCTCATAGCAAACGACGCACTGCCGTCGTTGTGCACTCGTGTGTGCGCGTTTCTGCAATTTTTTTGTCTTGTTTAAAACGCGCCGATTGAGCAATCTACAAATTTAACGACTCGAAGCTACATACTAGCTGTGAGAAGCACCGTGATGGTGGGCTCTGGGACGTTCATTACAGGAACTCAATCTGCGTGAGAGCTTTTGTGTTCCCGTCTGAGCCGAGGCGCGCGCGAGCAATATGTTACACACAAGCCGTTTGTTTTGCACGGTGCGCCTCACCGAACACTGTCTAAAAGGTGCAGAAATAGTTTGTGCGTGGGAAAGACTGCGATCTTGTAACAAGTTGAAACCTGAAACCGGAGTTTCGGCGACGCAAATAAAGACGCATACGGTACTAACAACGCATGCGATTGCCCGTGTAAGTTTCCATGCTCGGCATACCGCCATTCAATTATACTGTTCACAGATAACAATAGAAGGGAGTAGCTATGTTAGCATCTGGCGAACGCCGAACGATTGATGGAAGTGCGCGATAAAACCGGCGAATTACGTCAATGTTGTTACAGCAATTTCTGGCACCTACAGCAGTTCGTTGCAGTTAATCCCACTGTTCAAGTGCCACTCTCATTTCCTGCGAGTATCACCGGCGATGTCAGTAACCTTTTAATCACCGAAACAGCAAATAAAGTGCATTACGAGACAACAGCCTTCTTCGCGCTTCATTTCTGTAAAGGAAATAATGCTTTGTAGAAACGCTAGTATCGGTCTAAACCACGCGGTCTAATTGGCTAAGCCACTATGAATTGTCCCTGTTCTATTCCACGAGCTTTTAGCCTCGACCGACACCAATAACGCACTATTCTTGATGCAAACCTGTCGAGAAATTTTCTTCGACCACTCCTGTCGAATCTCAGTGACGGGAAACTCATGAAATGATATCACGGTTGACCGCCGGCCACTCGACTTGCAGAAGGGAACGCAGCAGTACACCCTTCTGTGAATGGTGTTGTACGTGTCGTATTCTAACGCTCCCAAGTGCTGAACCAATATCCTTACAAGCGGTAACCTTCAAATGGCATAAAAACGAGTCAACGCACGCACCACCACGCACGAAAGCGCTTTGGCGGCTGCAGCAATGAGGGTTAGTTGTGGCGCCATGGTATGCTGCGGCACTTTAGAGAACTAAAGAAAGCAAAGAATCGAAATTAAAACTATCGACATGGGGAGTGGTGGCACGAACAGTCGTAAATTTATAGTAGGAGGTAGTGGTTGCAGTTCCCATAGACAATAGCTCCAGAGTTCCCTCTGGCGTGTATTACGAAACTCTGCGGATGAGTGTACAAGCGCGCTTTCATATTTTGGTGAAACTGACTCAGTGACTGCATTAAATGCAAAGACTCGTTGAGTGTAGTTTCGATTTGTAGTTTTTTTACAAACAAAAAGAGAATGTCTCCGCTCGGTCGGTTTTACCACTCCAACACTGGCAGCACAGTGCCTCACATTCTAGAAGCCATAAACGTAGAAAAACTTGTCTTTCTATTTATCTTTTTTCCCGAAATGCTTCGTAAAATTTATTTCAAGTTCTTTATTTTGAGATTGTAAAAACAATAAGCGTACGCGCAACCATGGAGGAAACTCGATCTCTTCGTTAAATTGGAAAACTTGTGAAGTCGGGTCTGATAAAATCGAGTTTCAACTGCAGCACCTGAAGGTATTGGCGGCGCAGGCATACCATGACATCGCCATACAGAATCTCGCTGTGACGTTCAAAACGACATCTCCTGGTACGGACTGCAAGAAGCGTTCGAAATCTCGAGTGATTGAGGCTCTTCAGCCATGGCTTTTTTGCTTTGCAAGTGTTCAGTGTGTTTGTATTAGACGCAAAATTACCTAGAATATTTGTCAACAAAAGTTTTAGTGAGCCAACGTGCGGTCATTGTCGTGTAGTGCCCTTTTGACTTAGCGCATACGCGAGCTTGAATGAATCTACCTTTAGTGACATGTAGCTCTAAGCATTATCACATCTCACATAAAGGTAAGTTTACAGAATCAACTGCGAGCACCTGTTAGTCGTGTTTGTGCGGCATATTTGTGGCCTAGAGGTACACTCAATCTGCGTATACTGCGGCATGCGATTGACGGCTACGACTCGCCCTAGTTTAGAGCGCGTATTAAAATGGTTGAATGTAAATGACGCCATGACGTTGGCGTCGTTCGCGTCACCGTTCATGAAACTACACGTAAGGACTTTCATCGCAATAAGAGTACTGATTACAAATGTGGCAGGGGAGTAGCCAGATATCTTTGCGGGGGAGGGGAGGAGCAGGGAGAGTCAGTAATTTTTTGTATGCCCGTGCGTCTGTTTATACGTTACGTGTGCAAGCGTATATACGCTAGCGAAATCAAAAATATCGGGATTGAGGAAGAATCCCCTTTTGACTAGACCGATCAACTGTAATATAGGTGGTTGCCACTTTCTCGAGAATTTGGCAGACGATGATTCATAACATTCATTTTAACAACTGGAATTTAAATCAAGTATATACGTGTCTCCCGAATGAACGCATCGGCGACATGTGCTGCTCCGCGCCTGGTGTATCGGCTGATGTGATATCATGCGAGCACATTGCAATCCCTGTGCGCATCAATTGTACGACTATGTTATTTAGATCTACCATATTTCATGTTCAGTGACTCTAACAGACTCTGGCATTAGTCAATGCGTGCACCAGAAGCCCAGCAGGTCGTGGCTGATAAAAGAAGGAGAACAAATGTTTAAGGCCGACGCCGTTCAAACATACAATTAAGAAGGCCAGGCCTGCGTGAGAGGCGCAGCACAGTCACAGCGGAAGCTAGAAGAGCGGTCTTTCGGAGTCTTTTCTGAACCCTCATTGGGTAACTGCTGCAAGCACACTTGCTGGGGACCCACTACGGCATTAACGAATTTTTGTTTTTTTTCTTATTTCATGATTGTGCGAAAGTGGTTACGGACACTGGCGGCGGCGGACAACTACGGCGCCGAAAGTGACCCGAGTTTTGATCTCAAAACAGCTTTTGCTGTAAAAAGCAAAGCGTCAGGACAAATTTAGTCCCCCCCACCCCGGGCTGCAAACATCTGAAATACCTTTCCCAGCCTGGCAGCAATAAACGTCATAAATTGCATCTGTAAAGTACCGGAAAGCCCTACGTCGTGCTCAACCAACATTTCAGCTCAAAAACCTTCAAGAAAATCTTCACGACAGCATTTGCTACATACGTGTTGATATATTTGCTGGGTTCCTTCTCCCTTGCTTTCCCCTTCTAAGAATCTGGCTGCTTTTTTCGTTTTCAGGTGTATATGCATGGATACTCACACAAGACTAGTTCGAAAACGTTCAGCACTAGTAATGCGAATGTGTTCGGCAGAAACCCTCAAAGTGGTGGAAGGGTTATGATAGGAAATGAAAACAACGACCCGATTTGCATGGAGCCACAAGGAATTCCGTACAGATTTCTGAAAAAGAAGAGCCTCTCAGTTGCCGAAAAATTCTTCCTTGTCCGGGGTTCGAAGCCGGGACCAACGTCGAACCGGGGCGGCTGCTCTGCCAATTGAGCTAACCAGGAATTTGGCAATTCACAACGCGAGGGCGAATTTATCGACAACTCGAAGCGCATGGACACAAGTAATGCAAATGAGTTCTGTGGACACCCACAAGCTGGTTGTCTGGTTGCAGGCAGCTGGTTCTCTTCGTTCCCTTTCACGTTCAGCGCTGCGGCACAGAAAAATAAACCATACTGAAGCAAATAAAAAGCCGTTCTAACGCGGAAATGAGATGCAGATGCAGCGAGCAGAGTTCGTGGGGCTTTCAGTGGGGAAGGTGGGTCACTTGCTGCAGTTGAAGATGTCATAGTGCTAGCAGCATCGGGGTCTCTAGTGGTGGCCTTCGAGGCGAATACTGCACCAACAAAAATTCAAATAACCTTTCACGAGGGTCAGTTTCAGTGGCATCTTTATCGGCGTAGGCAAAGGCAATAACACTTAAACAAAGGCACAGGTGCACCAACACACACCTACCCACTTACCCCCTCCCTTGAAACACACCTACTCCCTCCCTTGAAAAGACTTCTGCGGCAATCCAACTATGGATGTCATTGGGATAGCTTCCGGGCGAAAGAATGACTTTTCAAAATAATTTAGTGCTCTTTTCCAGATTCCGAAGGTAGTATTTTGATGAAAGCTTTCTTCACTAACTCGCTTCTCGCGGCATATATTTAAGAGAGTGGACATATGTCGGGGCTAAGAACCAAATATTTATATCTCGTTTATATCTCGTGCCATATTTTTAAACCAGCCGATTGAAGGTTCTTCACTCTACCCAGCTTATGCAATGCTGACACTTTCCTAGAAATTACACTAAGATTCCATTATAGTGGTGTCCGGGCCCATTTGATAAAAAGGTGGCCTTGGAATTGATGGTATTGTATTGAGGGGGAGCGTTAATTGAATAAATGGAGGTTTTCAATAACGCATAGGTTGCAAAGAGAAAGTCACAGCTTTGCCGCAAAGGCAAAGCAATAAACGCGATAGCAACGATTGGGAAGGTCACGCGCAGAATGGAAAGCAGATATAAACGTGCCCTGCTTTGCTCATACACAAATGACGCACGAAACGCACTCACAGGTAAAGATGAACGCAAATAAGCGTATCATTTGTGACTTCGCTGTGTCTGAGAAACGCGCATTTTTCGCAAACGGAGGCGGCAATGATTGCAGTGACATTTGTGCACCGGGTAACTACAACACAATTGTTCTAGGTGTAAAGAGGTTTATTGGGCGAACCAAGGAAGGAAAATAGAGGAAAAATAAAGGCAAGGAGGTTAACCAGCTTATAGGCAGCCGGTTGGCTACCCTGCGCATGGGAGAGGGATGGGGGAGAAGAAAGAGAGCGGGGAGGGAAGATAGAAACAGCACATTCGGCAGCACACGCGCGCACACTCAGTCATAGTCCAGTCTTGTCTTTCGCGGTGTGTGACATTGCTGTTACAGTCGGTTGTTCAAGTCGGTGTCGCGTAGGAATTTCAACAGAGCTTTCGTCACCTTCTGTTGTAATGTCTTCTCTCGGGCACTTGACAGAATAGTGTCCCCAGACAATTGGCTGTTCTCGATGCGCGCAAAAGCAGACGCCAGTGACTGTCTCTGGATTTCATACAATGGACAGTCACACAGGATGTGGTGTAGCGTCTCTTCGCAATGACAGGCATCGCAGAGAGCGTTGTCGGCCATTCCTATGACAAAGGAGTAAGATTTTGTAAATGCCACTCTTAGCCATAAGCGATGAAGAAGGGTGGCTTCTCTTCGGTCGAGTCCAGTGGGCATGCGGAGAGCCATCAAAGAGGACAGGTGGTGTTGACGATTCGTATCGATGCTTGGTGGGCACCATAGTGAAAACGTGATATCACGCGCAAGTCGTCGAAGATTACTGGCAGCATCAATCCTCGAAAGTGGTATGGCTTCTTGGGCGAACCAAACGGGCAGGTGGGAGATTGGAGATAGCGACAGGACGAGGAAGATGGAGGAGCTCGAGTGCCGATCTCGTGGTGCCTTACTCTGCGATGATGCTTGCTGTTCCCTTTTGTTGTCATCATTCCTTCATTAAAATTGCCCCCGTCGAGAAAGATCAAGCCATTCTGGTGATCTAACTAGTGGGAACGAGCGGGTCGAAGTACGGCTTGAAGCGGTCCACGTGAACAGTATCGTGTCCACGCCGACGACGGTAACCGGGTGGCGTAAGCGGTTCAATGGCGTAATTGACGGGCGATGTGCGCTCTACCACGCGGTATGGGCCATGGTAATTTGAAAGTAGGTTAGTAGACAAACCAGGTGCACAGGGTGGTACATACAGCCATACAAGGGTTCCAGGGGCCAACTTGACGGCAGGAGGGTGGTCTTCATCGCGGGCCTTTTTCTGGCGGTGCTGGTCAGCCGTAGTAAACTGCTTCGCTAGTTGGCGGCATTCTTCGGCGTGACGGGCGGCTTCAGACACTGTCGTGCACTCAGATACATCTGGTGCGTATGGCAGCAAAGTGTCAATTATGTGCGATGGTTGACGTCCGTATAGAAGGTAGAATGGAGAAAAGCCAGTGGTGACTTGGGTAGCGGTGTTGTACGCGTAGGTCGCAAACGGAAAAACCAGGTCCCAGTTCGTTTGGTCAGATGCCACATGCGTCGCGAGCATGTCACCCAGGGTCCGATTAAACCGCTCAGTCAGGCCATTCGTCTGAGGGTGGTAAGCAGTACTCATCCGGTGTACAATATGGCACTGACGGAGAAGTGCTTGGATTACGTCGGATAAAAATACACGGCCCCGGTCACTGAGGAGCTCGCGAGGAGGGCCGTGGCGCAACACAAACCGATGGAGGATGAAAGATGCGACGTCCTGAGCGGTCGCCGTAGGAAGAGCAGTGGTTTCGGCGTACCGTGTCAGGTGATCTACAGCAACGATAGCCCACCGGTTACCTGCTGTGGTCAATGGCAGTGGTCCATAAAGGTCGATTCCGACGCGATCAAATGGGCGGTCAGGGCACGCAAGCGGCTGTAGTGGAGCTGCTCCTGCATTCGGTGGCTGTTTTCGTCGCTGACACTCGTGGCAGCCGCGAATACACTGTTGAACAAAAGTAAACAACCCACGCCAGTAGTACCGCTTCCTTAAACGCTCGTAGGTCTTGAAGACACCGGCGTGAGCGCATTGCGGGTCTTAGTGAAATGATGCACAGATTGTAGAGCGCAGCTTTCGGGGAATAACGAGCAGCCACTTTCTGCCGTCTGGTGAGTAATTGCACCGGTACAAGAGGCCGCCTCAATTGGTGAATCCTGGCGTCGCATTGCTCGAGTGATGGGAAGTGTCGGTACCCCAGATAAGACGTCTAGAAGCGAAGTTATCCATGGATCGTCGCGCTGGGCAGAGGTCATTGTGTCGATGTCAAGAGCGGACAGCGCGTGTTCCATAGAAGATATAGAGGCAGCCTCAGTCGACAGTGGCGATCGCGAGAGCGCATCAGCATCGGCTTGTTGGCGGCCGGAACGGTACACGACGCGGATGTCATACTCTTGAAGTCGCAGAGCCCAACGAGCAAGGCGACCTGATGGATCCTTCAGCGACGACAACCAACTTAAGGCATGATCGTCTGTAACTACAGCAAAGGTGCGGCCATATAAGTATGGGCGAAATTTCACAATTGCCCAAAGTATGGCTAAGCACTCTTTTTCGGTAACACTACAGTTTACCTCAGCCTTGTTGAGCGTTCTGCTGGCGTAGGCGACGACATACTCAGGGGATCCAGGCTTGCGTTGAGCGAGAACTGCACCGAGACCGACACCGCTGGCGTCTGTATGGATTTCAGTTGCAGCCGTGGGATCATAGTGGCGCAATATAGGCGGTGATGTCAGGAGACGGCGAAGAGTGGTAAATGCGTGATCACATTCGGAAGACCATGATCAGATGTCGTCGGCACTGCTTAAAAGTTGGGTCAAAGGGGCAATTATGGAGGCAAAGTTGCGCACAAACCGACAAAAGTAGGAGCACAATCCTACGAAGCTGCGTAACTGTTTTACAGTCGTTGGTTTGGGTAATTCAGCAACAGCTCGTAGTTTAGCCTGGTCGGGAAGAACACCATGCTTTGATACGACGTGATTGAGAATGGTGAGTGTCCGAGCAGCGTAGTGGCATTTCTTGAGATTCAGTTGGAGCTGCGCATTCTTCAGACACCTGAGGACATGTTTCAGGCGTACAAGGTGTTTTGCGAAATCAGGTGCAAAGACGACGATATCGTCGAGGTAGCAGAGGCACATGTTTCATTTCAAACCCCGCAGAACCGAGTCCATCATGCGCTCGAATGTGGCCAGCGCATTGCAGAGGCCGAAGGGCATGACATTGAACTCGTATAGCCCGTGCGGTGTCACGAATGCTGTTTTTGGACGATCACCATCTGCTAAGGGCACCTGCCAATACCCCGAAAGCAAATCTAAGGACGAAAAAAAACTCGGCACCTTGTAAGCAATCAAGGGCGTCATCAATCCTGGGCAAAGGGTATACGTCTTTGCGAGTGATCTTATTTAAGCGCCTGTTCTCAACACAGAAGCGAATTTTACCATCCTTCTTCTTAACAAGAATGACAGGTTTGATGGTTAAGGACGTTCGTCACTAAGTTTGTTGATAGTGGACGAGAAAGGATTAACATGAACTTTTTATTCCATGGCATGGGTGGAACAGCTGACGGCGCACGGATACGCTACCGTGTGCAGCACCGTTGAGTCGGACGTCGCAGCCAACCCAGCAGTCAGGGTCGTAATACCGGAGGTCCAGAATCAGGCCACTGCTCACGAGGACCACACCCGGTAGGCCTCGCCCACGAACCTGCTCCCGGCCACTGCACCGAGGCAGGAGCCGTTCGGCATGTCTCGACCTAGGACCTTGAACAGACACACCGGAGCTCGACCTGGCCGACACGTACGGGTCTCACGTCCGGTTCAGGAACGCTGCCAGGAACTCGTACTCTCGAGCGGCGCACCGCTTCCTCTGCCTTCGTTGCCTCAACCCTCGAGCTCTCTTTTCCGCACGTTCCTTCTTCTTGGCCAGGGCACCGCCAGGTACCATCGGGTGCACACTGCAGCTCATGAGCTCGTGGCCCACTTCCGAGTCTAGCGCGTCGCTCGGTAGGCTCGGCACCGCTCGGCGATCCTCGATTCAGTCAGAAATCCCCTGGTACCTGGATCCTCGGCCACCCTGAACCTCGCCCGGCTCCGTGCTCTTCTGTGCGCACTCCCGCGTCTCGCCCGGCAGAACATCTCGCTCGTCCCTTGCCGAAGTGCGACGCTCTGGTGACACCGGCGCTTGATGGCATGGGTGCGACTACTGAGCAGTCAACCCGCATCGGAGACGCGATGCTCCATGCGGGGAATGGCCAGCCCATCCAGCGAAGAGCGTGCGCCGAGACGCGATGCTCGACGCAACCGTGACCATTAGCCAGGCCACGTTCATCGCTGTATTGAACGGCTGACCGCGGAGACGCCTCGCCGAGATCCGCGATGCCCTCGGCAAGGAAGAAAACAGCAGGCCAGGCCGCGCCCCGACATGCAGTACTCGTGCCGGCAACGTTACCTACCTGGTGGTTGGATGGCAGCAGCGTGAACGGCCGCCTTCCCTAGCCGGAACCTGGATCGCCTGCGTCCGACGCTTCGGCCCGCTGTCTCCCGTCTGCCGCTGCTCCGGCTCGTCCCCAGCCACAAAGGCCACTGCCACGTGATGGTCGCCCGTGGCCCAATCGTGGCACGCCACCTCTATAGGCCACCACAGGTCATCAGCTGATTCACTTACACTCACGCGCACATTACACGCGCCTTGCCCCGCACTTCCGTCGTTGTCATTTTCTTCACTCGTCACAATAACCCCCCGCACAAGAAAGTTGTTTCAGTCAAACAACTTTTCTCACAATACACAGTGATGAGGAAGAACAGACCCGTGGACTCACGGCTCTCGAGAAGTGGTGGCGGAGATGCCTGGACCAGCGCGGCCTCAGGTCTCGTTTCCGAGCTTTCTGGTCCCTCATTTCTTTTTCCTCCGCGCTCACCCATGCCAGCAAAGCATCTCCACTCAGCCCCATCTCCTTCCCTAGCTCAACTAGCTTTCTCTTGTCGTCCATTCTCGTCCGCCACACAAACAACGTGACGCTCTCAGATGTAACGCGAGAGCTTAATCCTTTCTCGCGGACGCCAGAAATTGTGATGGTTAAGGACGTTCGTCACTAAGTTTGTTCATAGTGGACGAGAAAGGATTAACATGAACTTTTTATTTCATGGCATGGGCGGAACGGCTGACGGCGCACGGATACGCTACCGTGTGCAGCACCGTTGAGTCGGACGTCGCGGCCAACTCAGCAGTCAGGGTCGTAATACCGGAGGTCCAGAATCAGGCCACTGCTCACGATGACCACACCCGGTAGGCCTCGCCCATGAACCTGCTCCCAGCCACTGCACCCAGGCAGGAGCCGTTCGGCAGGTCTCGACCTTGGACCTTGAACCGACACACCGGAGCTCCACCTGGCCGACACGTACGGGTCTCACGTCCGGCTCAGGAACGCTGCCAGGAACTCGTCCTCTCGAGCGGCGCACTGCTTCCTCTGCCTTCGTGGCCTCAACCCTCGAGCTCTCTTTTCCGCACGTTCCTTCTTCTTGGCCAGGGCACCGCCAGGTACCCTCGGGTGCACACTGCAGCTCATGAGCTCGTGGCCCACGTCCGAGTCTAGCGCGTCGCTCGGTAGTCTCGGCACCGCTCGGCGATTCTCGATTCAGTCAGAACTCCCCTGGCACCTGGATCCTCGGCCACCCTGAACCTCGCCCGGCTCCGTGCTCCTCTGTGCGCACTCCCGCGTTTCGCCCGGCAGAACATCTCGCTCGTCCCTTGCCGAAGTGCGACGCTCTGGTGACACTGGCGCTTGATGGCATGGGTGCGACTACTGAGCAGTCAACCCGCATCGGAGACGCGATGCTCCATGCGGGGAATGGCCAGCCCGTCCAGCGAAGAGCGTGCGCCGAGACGCGATGCTCGACGCAACCATGACCATTAGCCAGGCCACGTTCATCGCTGTATTGAACGGCTGACCGCGGAGACGCCTCGCCGAGATCCGCGATGCCCTCGGCAAGGAAGAGAACAGCAGGCCAGGCCGCGCCCCGAGATGCAGTACTCGTGCCGGCAACGCCACCCAGCTGGTGGTTGGACGGCAGCAGCGTGGACGGCCGCGTTCCCTGGCCGGAACCTGGATCGCCTGCGTCCGACGCTTCGGCCCGCTGTCTCCCGTCTGCCGCTGCTCCGGCTCGTTCCCAGCCACAAAGCCCACTGCCACGTGATGGTCGGCCGTGGCCCAATCGTGGCACGCCACCTCTATGGGCTACCACAGGTCATCAGCTGATTCGCTGACACTCACGCGCACATTACACGCGCCTTGCCCCGCACTTCCGTCGTTGTCGTTTTCTACACTCATCACAACAGGTGATGCCCATGGACTTTGGGAAGTTCGGATAACGTCGCGCTTGAGCATATCGTCAACGTGTTCGGTGATAACCTGACGTTCCGGGGCGGAAACATGGTATGGTCGCTGTCGTACTGGCGCGTTGGAACCTGTGTCGATGCAGTGGAAAAAACTGGAAGTTCGGCCAAGGGTAGGTTGAGCAACGTCAAAGGATTCACGAAACTGGTAGAGCAGGTGAAGGAGCTCGGAGCGTTCAGATGGCGATAGTCCGTCAGCAATCGATGAATCGAAAAGCTCGCAAGGTGGTATATTGGAAGGGTTGAGGGCACTGATGGCGTCGTAGTCACCGGAACAATCTGGCGGCATGGTAAAAATTTGTTCTTTATCAATGGCATGCACATGTCCAAGAGATTCACCTTGAAACAGTTCGACCGAATACGGGAGGGGATTGATGAGGCAAAGAGCACTGTTTCCTTCAGAAATAGAGAGGGTTGAATAAGGCAGAAGAAGTGATCTTCGACTAAGGAAGAGGCTTGATGGCTCAAAGAATGCAGCTTCGTTCCTAATGCCGTCACAGATTACGGGGAGCAACACAGCTGCTGTCGGAGGAATTTCAATGCCTTCTTTGGCGACGAGTTTGTGTACGGCGGGCTGAATGCGGCTGGTTGGTTGGTCGTAAAATGCGAAAAGTTCAAGCTCCGATCTTGCACAATCAATAACGGCATGGTTACGTGACAAAAAATTCCATCCAAGTATGATTTCGTGTGAGCATGACGAAAGTACAATAAACTCAACAGTGTAGTGGTCCTTCGCGATCATCAGTCGGACAGTACAGGCGGCTACAGGCTGAACCGGGTCCCCATTCGCTGTTTGCAAGGACATCATATTAGGAGCCGTCGTCACTTTTCGGAGCTTGCGGCAAAGTTTAGCGTCTATCACGGAAACGGCAGCACCAGTATCCACTAGAGCATATGCTCGAGTACCTTCTACAAAAACTTCGACAATATTCGACGGCAATGTCCGAGGACTTGAGCATTTCGACAGCGCAGTTCTTGCCTCCTGAACTGCGGCGGTTAGTTTCCCTCGTGTTCAGGAGCTGGCCGACGACGCATGGGTGACAGGGAGCGACTACGGGGTGAAGGTGAGCGACCAGACCTATTACGCGGACATTCCCGTGAAGACGAGCTTGACTGAGGGTCAGAATATTCCAGACGAGATGGAGAAAGGTTCATGAAGCTGTTCTGTGTCCGGGCGTCTGTGTATCCCGGCACGCGACGACGGCAGTAACGGGCGATATGGCCAGGGCCGCCGCACGCAAAACAGATGGGCCGGTTATCGCGCGTTCTCCAAGTATTGGCGATGAGGGGACCAGTCCATGCGGCAGACGGGTGAGTCGAGGCTGTGGTGGCATTGGGAAAAACCCAGGCGGTGGATGGCTGAGTCGGGGCTGAGGTATACGGCCGTCCCTGGAACGGCGGGGGGTGGTGTAGCTGCTGCCGCTTTAGTGCATCAGCGTAAGTAAGAGGCGCGGTGACGGGGGGCTGCTGCAAGGGCACCGGCATAGCCTCGGAAATCTGCTCCTGGACCACATGTCGGAGCATGGGAGCCTGTGGTGTTGGGTGTCGCAGTGGCTGTTGGTGCGAGAGCTCCTGGCGTTGAGCAAAAGGCAGCAGAGAAAGCTGCCGAGCCACTTCCTCTTGCACGAAGTCTTTCATTTGTGCGAGAAGGTTTGTCTGGTCAGTCATAGCGTCCAGCGCGGTCACTGTTTGGATTGTTTGGAATGAGCGTCGTGTCTGAGCTCGTTGCCTCCGCAATTCATCATAGCTTTGGCACAAAGTCACTACTTCTGCAACAGTGCTAGGAGACTTCGCGAGAAGCATCTGGAAAACGTCATCATCGACGCCCTTCATAATGTGCTGTATCTTCGCACTCTCCCTCATGGAAGCATCGACGCGCCGGCAGAGATCGATCACATCTTCTATATATGATGTGAAAGTTTCACCTGGCTCCCTGCCCGTGTGCGCAGACGTTGTTCGGCGCGTAGCTTCCGTAAGGCAGGACGACCAAAAACGGCACAGATTGCCTCCTTGAAGGCGGACCAATTCGCCAACTCGGTTTCGTGGTTCGTATACCACAGCTTGGCCACGTCGGTGAGATAAAAATTGACAGTGCCTAACCTAGCAGCGTCATCTCACCTCTTGGGTCCACTGACTTTCTCGTATGACGACCGCCAGTCCTCGACGTCCTGGTCTTCGGTGCCGGCAAAGATCGGGGGGTCTCGCTGATGAACCGGACCGGGGCAAGTAGCAGCCGCGAAAGGTATTGTTTGTTAGGCAGCGTCAACTTGCGTGGTCGATGGCAGGGTGCGGGATCGGAGTTCCAGGTTGTAGGCGATGTGGTTACCCAGCACGATCCACCAAATGTAAAGAGGTTTATTGGGCGAACCAAACGGGCAGGTGGGAGATTGGAGATAGCGACAGGACGAGGAAGATGGAGGAGCTCGAGCGCCGATCTCGTGGTGCCTTACTCTGCGATGATGCTTGCTGTTCCCTTTTGTTGTCATCATTCCTTCATTATATAGGTAAAGCCCGAGGCCGGCCAAAACATAAAATTCACCCTACCGCGAGATAAGACCGTGCGAGGAAGAGTCGCCCCCTCCTCTAAGCGGTGAAAAGTACTCGTGGAAGATGAAAGCGCGCGTCGCAGTGCGATGTGACGATGCGCGCTCATTGAGCCATCTTGCTGTTGCTGCTGGAAACACGGTAATTCTCCCCGAGATGCCCGTCAGCAGCGGTAAGTGGTAGACATGAATAGCTTGCCATTTGAACGTTGAAACACGTAGTCCTCGGTGGCTCAGTAGTTAAAAACTTGCACTCACGATGCAGAGGACCCAAGCTTGATTAGCGATCACGATGCCTTAAAAGAGTCAAAATAATTGAGAATCGATGGAGACTGATCACAGTGTTATAGTGCCCCTATAGTGGGCTGACATTCGTTTAATATTGTGATAGTAATTCTTTGTAAACTCTCAGCAGCTGTTTTCTGCCGTCGTCGGTGTCGACAATGGTGACCACCGTCATTCACCGTTGCGATAGCAATTATACGAACACTGTTGGCGAGGTTTTGTCGCCAGCGTGAGCGTATTTCACCATATATATTCATACGGTGAGACCAGACACGAATTTTGAGGTGACAAGCTGCATCTCGCCACGGCTCCGCAATTTTCGCCTGAAATACCCGAGTCACTGGACTCACAACTCTCTGCTTCTTTTTCAAGAATTCGACCAGTGTTCCGGTGCCACATGAACATCAAATTGAGTATGCCGAAGCAGTGCAATCTTATTTTGGATGCTGATTTCCATTTCTGCGACGCGGGAGCCTTGCTAATCCTAGCCGCCGGAGCCTCCCCGGCGGCATGGGGAAACGCGGCCTTGCGTTCCGGAGTGATGGAGGACGAAACAACCATGGAACAATCACAAGACCATGGTGAAGATCATCAACCGATCCCGTGTATGTTGTGAGACGCCACGTGAGCCCACAGACCATCATTCTTAGACTGGGCACAAAACTCCACCTTGCAAAGTTTGCGACCTACCAAGTCACCAACGCCATCGGCGTCGCTGCAGGACTCGCAGCATCTGAGGTGCGCGACGTCACCATAAAAG
Source organism: Rhipicephalus microplus (assembly GCF_043290135.1). NCBI lineage: Eukaryota > Metazoa > Arthropoda > Arachnida > Ixodida > Ixodidae > Rhipicephalus > Rhipicephalus microplus. The sequence continues at coordinate 102,969,479 of NC_134702.1, read as the reverse complement.
TAAGAAAAATACAGAACCTTGTCGCGGCGTTGAGTGGACGAGAACTGGTGATGCAGAAACTCTCTGGCTTGCGTTCACTGACGTTCAACGTGGAACGCCATGATGTGACTGCCTATGTGGCAACCGAAGCACAACACGCACGCTGCGTTGTTCATGGCCTTCCAAAGGATATTCCTGACGACCAGCTTCTAAGCATCATTACCATTGAAGACCGGCAGATTCCGGCAGCACGTCGCATAGGCAATTCCGAGACGATACTTGTGACAGTGAAGGGTGCCATGTCTCCCGAGGAAGTCAAGATGGGCCTGTGGCTTACGAAAACTCAACCTTTTCGGCCTCACGTGGTACTGGACGCATGCCCCATGCAGTCCCTCGCGGTGCGAGAGACTGGATGGGGCACGCGTCCCACGGTGTCTCAAGAAACAGCAGGCTGACAACCTCGCCCGCATCGCCGTGGAAAAGAGACGACTCAAGACCACACCTACGGACTCTGCTGAGCTTCAGAAGAGCCAGGCAAGCCAGAGTCGACAAACCAAACCAGCCAAGAAGTACGACCAGAACTAACTTTACTGCTGCTCCAGAACCAGTTTTCAGCTTTGCAAGATTCCACAGCGGACCCACAACCTGAACCTTGACCCAGGTCGGGCAGTCTGCCAGGCTACACAACGAAACGACCGACACCACCACCACCACCACTACGCAAACTGAAAGCACCTAGCTATCTAAAGGCCCTCCTATCCCAGAAGCCGCCTACGCCTTCCTAAGGACCACCACGCAAGCAGCCAAGGCAGTCTCCGTCGGACAAGGTGAGTCCGTCTTTCACTCCGCTGGGTCACAGTACCGCGAAACAACATAACACCTCTACACATTCATCTACCCCTACTTCATCTTCTGCTGCTCCACAGGTATCAGCACCACCACATTATTTTCTCGCGTATAAGACCGAGAATGATATGTGGTTAGAAACAATAGAAAGACAACTTAATCTTCGGCAGAAGCAGCAAGATGAGATACAGGCACAACAAGTAGAGATCCTGAAGCAACTAGCAGCCCTTGCGCAGTCGCTTGAATTACTCAGAAATGCAGCGACAACGCGCAGGCAAAGTACGGCACGGGACAATGCACACCCGTATAAATTCACCAATCATAATAATGAAGACGTTGAGTGATCCGCAGCCCGTTTCGTCACAGCCCACTACGGGGATTATCGTGTGGCAGTGGAACTGTCGAGGTATTCACCGGAAACGTAGCTCCCTCCTACATCTCATTACGCAATCTCCACGCAAACCAGATGTCATAGTTCTCCAGGAACCATTAGCAGTAATCTCCTTACCAGGCTATACAACCTATAGCGCTCCTAGCATCCCACAAAAACGTAGGTATGGAACTGCACAAGTTACGTACCGAATCATTACCTTAACGCTGGTATGGGATCAACACACGGTTGTGCATGAACCTGTCGACTACCTGAATATTGAGAAAGAAGAAAGCATTTTCTTGAAATGTAGATTTTTCCGACAGTACGACATAAGCATCATCAATACATATCGCCTGCCTAATTAAAAAATGTGCCGTAGCCCATGGCACAACCTTTTCAAGCTACATGAAAAATCGGATTTGCTATGGGCAGATGACTTCAAAAGCTGTCATACCTACAGGGGTTACCATGCATCTTCAGAGACCGGAAGGTGCCTTCTACATTTGGCCCACACACACCACCTTTCTCTTCTGAATGATGTCAACAAGCCCACTAGATTCGGTAATTCTGTGCAACGTGACAAATATCCCGGTTTGGAATGGGGCAGGACAAAGAAGACACCGAACTGGCGCAATTTAGGTGAAACATTCGGCAGTGATCACTGCATCCTCGAAATTACGATTCCCTTACCTAATCAAAAAAGAGGTCCCAGGCGGGGGTACTACTCAATACAGCTGAAGTCTACAAATCGGGACGCCTTTAGCAAGGTCACTACAGAAGTAAAAACGTCGACACTTGACGATTGGAACCGTTCTCTCCTTACAGCACATAGACAAACCACTAAAACAGTTCAGCGCAATGATGACAACCCACAGATTGATCGACGCCTTCTGACCCTCTGGGACAAAAAGAATGGGCTGATTAAAAGATGGAAACGGAACAAACCAAACAAACGTTTTAAGTCCCGCATAGAAGAGATCACGCGAGAAGTGCAAGAGTATGCGGACAAGGTAGCCACCGACAATTGGTTGGATATTTGTGAGCACGCAGGCAACAGCTTGCACACGAGCAGAGCATGGTCTGTTTTGCGCACCTTGCTTGGGCAACCGAAACGAAAGAACCACCTAGAGGTAATACAGCTCAAGAATGGGATTGGCTCCAAAACTTTGGCAGAAGAAACCGCCGACCACTTCTTTCCAACAGCTACGACAATCCCCTGCGCTCATCCTCTTCTAGTGTTAGCCGACGACGCCTCTTCAGATCTCGACCGACCTTTCTCAATGAGAGAGCTGCGAATGGCTATCGACGCCTGTAGAAGGCAGACAGCACCAGGCCCGGATGGCATAAGCAATAAGATTTTAAGAAATTTGCCCGAAACACAACTGAAGTTTCTTCTCGGTACCGTGAACGAAACTTGGGAAACAGGCAATATACCCGCAGAGTGGAAAATGGCCACTGTAGTTCCTATCCCCAAGCCCAATAAGGCACCAAACGAAATTGAGAATTTTCGCCCGATTTCACTGACATCGTGTCCAGGGAAACTCATTAAACGCATGGCACTAACGCGACTACTCTGGCAGCAGGACAGAGCCTGTCCGGTTGACTCACGCTTCATTGGTTTTCGAAAACACATGTCTATGCAGGATGCGATGGTTGTTTTGCAGGATGTGTACACCATGCACAGCACCTCTCAACTGCGTGCTGTAGTTGGCCTTGATATTAAGGGGACGTTTGACCACGTAACCTACGCAGCGGTTCCTGGGGGACTTAGGGCGATCCGACCGAGACAGAAACTATACAACTATGTTAAAAAAATTTTTGCCGACCGTACAGTCCCCGTGCAGGTAAACGAAGTAAAAGCGCGCACGCGGAACCTTCAGCGAGGCGTTCCGCAAGGATCAATTCTGTCACCGACACTGTTTTCCCTCGCTCTCAATGGTCTGACGCGGGAACACAGATCTATAGAAGACCTTCAGTTTACAATATACGTGGATGACATCACCCTTTGGGCCGGACGGGGTTCCCCATCAGAAATACAACACACGCTACAATCAGCCATTGACTCGACTTCACGATACCTTAAAGAAAGAGGGCTCACTCTTTCCAGTGCCAAATCTGAGTTTATCGTCGTAACAAATGGGAAGCTTTCAAACGCTCAGGAAGACCGGCAACTCGTTACATTTTCCATACAGAATGACCCTATTCTCAGGAAGCTCTGCATCAAAGTGCTAGGCTTCTGGTTGCAAGTTGACGGCAAGTCAAAGGACTGGCTCCGACATACAACAGTTGCAGCAAGTACACCGTCTTTTGAAACACACAACGCGAAAGTTGAGAGGCATCAAAGAACAACAACTCAGGCACATGACCCTAGCTTTAGCCATTCCCCGCGTCATGTATCAATATGCATATATTGACATCATCAAGACCCACAAAATGAAGCTCAAGACCCTGCTTGGTCGGGTGTCACGCACGATACTGGGTACCCCTCATTATGCAAAGTCTGATAGGGTTCAAGGAACTGCGATCCTACCAAACCTCGAAGGGTTGGCCCAAATTCACTGCGAAGCACAATTCATGCGCGTCCAACATTTCGCACAAGGATTCAGCCCTCTTCGTTAATTAGGCTACGACATATCTGCACCTGTCGCATTTGAAGCAACCTGGCCCCCTTGGGCGATGCTCGACCAGATCACCATCGAATCAATTCCGCGGCAGATGGATCGAGATAACCAAGCAGGACGACGTAAATCAAGAGTACAACATCCCCAAGAAACCACTGGAGAGTAGATCTTGTACACGGATGCATCTCCGTCTCATACCGTCAAGAGCTTTCGAACGGGAATAGCTTCCGATGGACTACCACTGTCATGGGGCTTCCATTACAACATTAATACGCAATGCATTGCAGAAATCACGGCCATATTAGAAGCAGTTACCATGCCCAATCCAAATGCCCATAATTTACTGCTACGCACAGATAGCCAAGCTGCCTGTCGAGCCCCTGCGACAGGTGACATTCCAGACGCGCATTACCACAAACTTACGAAGCACTTAGCTTACCACCCTTCGTTACGTGTTCGTATACAGTGGATACCTGGTCACTCGGGGATCAGAGGGAATGAAGAGGCACATGCCATGTCCTGCGTAAATCTCCCAGGCCCTCCTCTGTGGTGGCCGCATTCACTGAAACGCACCGAATTAGTTGCTATGGTACGTTTAGAGAGGCGCGAACCGTTAGATGAGATTCACAACAATCGCAGGGTTTATCCCGATCCTCCTCATTTCATGACGAGACGTGAGGCATCCCTGATAAGGCGTGCCCAAACTCACTCTTTAATGACACCACACATTCAACACTACATACAAGGAAAAGACGGGTCTCCTTCTTGCATGGTATGTGGTGGCTTCCCTGATGATGCTCACGTTCTGTGGGACTCTCCGGTTGGTCACACAGCCTCGGGCGAGAGCCTCAAGCACATACCTATAAACCTAACACCTGCGACGCTGGAAGAGTGGCTGGCGGACTCCTCCCCGGACATCATGAAGACACTGCTCCAGCATTTACAACTTCTAGGCCCGTCTGATGGATAGTTTTTTTAGTAAACCCGGACTGGGGTTCTTTTATTTTTAAATAAATTTGTTCTCTCTCTCTGTTGTTACGGTGAGAGTTGTTTATTGTACAGCCGGGATGATCGATGGTCGCAGAAGAAGGTCTGACATAGAACGCAATCACTTTTTTTTTACTGTGAAAGCTGTAATAATATCACAACTCGCGTTACGCACAGTTGTCCGCCGCCGCCGCCACCTCCGCTGTTGTCACCGCCACCGCCACCGGTGTCCATAACGACATCGCACGAAATTGAAAAAAAGACCTAGCACCAATGACACAGTGGGGCTACAACCAAGGTCCGCTGAGTGTCAGCCAAGTTTTCTACTACTAAGTTACGCCAGTGCTTGTAACATAATAATGTCGAACTTGCCTAAGCAGGCTTGACCTAGCACCAATGACAAAGTAGGACTCGAACCCCTGTCCAATGAGTGCCAACCCAGTATTCTACCACTTAGCTACACCGGTGGTTGTGTCTTATTGGCAAACTTACCTTAGGCAGGTTTGTTGTCGGGAAAACAATCCCGTTAATACGACTTATAAAGTGCTTTAAAACAGCGAAAGAACAACCAGTCTTCGCACAATGCGAATAGCGTGACGAGTGGGCCGTCCAATGTTCCAACTTATCACAAAACTTGTTCTTGTTCCCCGAATATCTGGTGATGATGATAATCATGATGATCATGTTGATGATGATGATGATTTTTTAATCATTGGCACCTACCCGCTCTGGCACCTACCCGTTGCATTGGCACCTACCCGTTGCAATGGCACCTACCTGTTGCATGATCCGCCTTGAGTTGGGCGGATCATGCAACGTGAGTTTATGATTAATATTCAGTAAGAGCTAAAGTAGAAGATTTAAGAAGATTTTTTTAAAAAAACGTTAATTATAAATAATTGTGACTTTTAGTCGTACTATTTTGTGTTATCTCCCAAAAACTGAAGATCGTTTGACTAGGAAGGCTAAATAAAGAATTGTTAGTAGTTGATACACCTACCAAATCAATTCGAGTCGCATATTAACTTTTCGACAGCTTTGAAAATATTCCTGTCCAAGTGCCCTAGTGCAAAGGCCCCAAATGATAGACGAACGGCCGACGTAACCGGTAGACCACTTTGCCGCAATATAATTTTGATACGTTTTCTGTGTAAGGAAAAACGTCGGCAGCTCAACGAGAAGCATTCGATAGTTTTGAGTTTGTTGCAATATGAGCATTAAGGGGAGACCGCCAAACCCGCTCTGTGCATGTAAATATTTAGATTTTAAATTCTACAACACAATCTTGTTACTGCAACTTCAGCTTGTCTTGCTGCACTCCATTTTTTGCTCCAAGATAACTTTAGGTGCAAAAAGTCAAGTGATGAATCGAGACTTTGAGTAAACACAGACAATGCATACTTCCTGAACCTTGCCGCAGTAACAAACACCGTAACAGGAAGGAGAGAGAGAACTGAACCTGTCAGAGAAGCTTTTGCCAGAAAGTCCGCCACTTCAATGAGTCTGGAAGTGGCGGACTTTCTTTGTGTCCCGGCACCCAAATTAATCGCAGGTTTCCCGAATGATGAGGAACAAGTAATCGCCACAGTCTTATAATCTCAGAATTTGTTGAAGCAGATAGTGTCGAACACAACGGCAATGAATCTGCAACTATAGCCACAGAAGTAATGGTTAAAAAAATTTACGTAGGGCTAATGTAACAACTAAGAACTCGGCTAAAAACATTTGGGTGTAATCAGGAAGCCTTACAGAAAATGACCACTCTCGTTGTGTAGAAAAAAAAATTCCACCCCGGCCTTTTCTTCACACTGCGAAGCATCAGTTGCTATCACAACCGTAGAACTAATTTGATTTAGGTGCTCTTGAAAAATGCGATTCAGAAGATTACTAGGTAGTAATTTCGCATTTATATGAAATATGTCGTCATGAGATCTGGCTACTTCACTGAACCTGCCACTTATAGGCACTATATATTTACGCCTTATTTGCAATGGGTCCAACAGCTTCTGGGTAACGATTACCTGAGGGGTATGAAAGAGAGGCCGTGTTATAATAAAAAACAGAGGTGGATCACTGGGAGAGAGGAAACTTTATTAGAACTTGGCCGGCAGCTTGGTCTTGGTGGCCTCAGATGGCGGCGCTGAGTCCCTGAACTCGGGCGGCATCTTCGGCCTGCCGGACAGCCCAGAGCTGGTCGTTGAGCTCCGAGCTTCTGAGCGCCGCCTCCCAGCGGCGGCGTCGCCGACGGAGAAGGTCCCCCGCGGCACCCGCAGACGGGACGGCGGCGGGAACGAGTGAGCTCGAGGCTTCCTGTTGCCTGGTATTGGCAGCCGCCATAGGCGCATCGCGAACGGCGGCCGTTTCTCGACCATTGTTATCGGCGCATTCCCAGAGCATGTGGCGCAGCGTTGCTCTGTGCCCGCATGCTTTACATAAATCGGTAATGCGTAAGTGCGGGTAGCAGTGGCGTAAGACGACCGGGCTGGGGTAAGAGTGGGTTTGTAGTAAGCGATAGCTTACGGCATCGTGTCTGTTTAATTTGTCATGAGGTGGCGGGAACTTTCGCCTTTCCAGTCTGTAGTGTTGCGTAATATCTCGGAACGTGGTGAGACGATCACCCCACGACCATTGTGGTCTGTGTTGTCGCTGCGTGTCTGTCAAGGTGTCTCGATCCGGCAGATCAGAAGCCCCGTTCTCGGGAGCGGAGGCGGCGGCCACGGAATGTGCCGCGGCTTGGCGAGTGAGACCTCGAGCTGCGGCGTGGGCCGCCTCGTTGCCCGGAAGCGGGACATCGGTGTGTGCCGGGGTCCAAAGGAGGAAGACTGTTAAATTTTGTTGTGGCGATCGCGACGCTGAGTCACCATCACCGCACCTCTTAAGGATGCGGGCCGCTTCCCGCGAGACGCGGCCGCGCGCGAAGCCGCGGATTGCTGCCTGCGAGTCGCTGATTACGATCGTAGCGTTCGGCACCGTGGCGATTGCTAGGGCTATCGCGGCTTCTTCGGCCGCCTCCGTATGTCCCGTGGTCACCGTGGCGCTCGCGAGGCATTTGCCCGCACGGTCAACGACCGCAGCGGCGTGTGCGTGTCTCCCGTCACCATATCTCGCGGCATCTACGTACACAACTTCGTCGCTAGTGCCGTACTTCTTTTGAAGGTCACTAGCTCGCTGGTTACGGCGCCCGACGTGGTGCGTCGGGTGCATATTCTTAGAAAGCGGCGGAACAATTAGGCGGTTGCGAACCGAGGCAGGAACATCCGCTTTTTCTCCCTGCTGAGTGTGGTACCGGATGCCAAGTGACTCGAGAATGTGTCGACCCGTCTTAGACCCCGACAAGCGTTCGTTTTGCGAAACGCCATGGGCCTCAATTAACTCGTCGAGTGAGTTGTGCAGTCCAAGTTCTAGTAACTTTTCAGTGCTCGCATTCAGTGGAACTCCAATTGCTCTCTTGAAAGCCTTTCGTATTATACATTCGATCTTGTTTTTTTCTGAGCCTAGCAATTTGAGGTAGGGGGCAACGTATGTTATACGGCTTATTGCGTACGCCTGCACTACACGGATCGCGCAGTGTTCGCGCATACCAGTACGTCTGTTCGTGATACGACGTAGGAGTCGGATCGTGTCGTCTACCGAACGACGTAGTTTTCGCACCGTCTCACCATTATGGCCGTTTGCCTGCAGGTGTAACCCCAGAATTCTAATTTTGTCTACGTGTGGAATGGGAGTGCCACCTGCCAATAGAACGCTTATTTTGTAACACTCCCTTTCCTCGTCGCGCGGGGTTTTGCGACCTCTACTTGTAGGTTTGTAGATTAGAAGTTCCGACTTGGTTGCCGAGCATTCGAGGCCCGTTCCTCGCAAGTACTCCTGAACTTCGTCTACACCTGCCTGGAGCGTACGCTCGATGTGACCATCACAACCTCCGCCGGGAACCCAGAGGGTGATGTCATCCACGTAGATACTGCGATACAATCCTTGTATGCCTAATAATTTCTCGGGTAGCCCCAATAGAACTAAATTAAAGAGTAATGGATCACTGATAAATATATACTCTTCTCGTCTTATCAGTGAGTCATAGACACTTAGGAATGTTTGAATTGTTGATAATATAAATCTAACAGGCAAAGAAGGAATTTGTGATTCCTCATATAGAACAGAATTTGCTACAAATTTGGGCAACCCCAGGCACCAGCGAAGTGTTTGATGCTCAATTAGAACTAACGAACGTATTTTCCATGCTAGTATGCCAGAAAATAAGGCACACCCAAACTTCTGTAGAGGGCGTATGCACATCCGATAAATCATTATTAAGGTGTCTGGCCACATGCCCCATCGAGTGTTACTAATTCTTCTGAGTAGGCCTAATGCACGTGACACTTAGGTCACTGTATCTTCAATATGCATCTTTCAGTGGAGCTTTCTGTCATATATTATTCCGAGGTACTTGAGTGTTTGCACTTGGGGAATATCTGCTTGGTGGAATGAGAGAGATGTATTTATTTTGTCTTGCGGGAAGAACGCTAGAACTGCATATTTCTGTACGTTAGGAGTTAAACAAATGCACGTCTAGCCAAGCTTTCAACGTAGATAAGTATCTTTGTAAAAGGGTATATAGTGATTGTATGTCATCCGCAGATGCAAAGAATGCTATGTTATCCGCGTAAATATACGTGTTCACTCTTTGATGACGAAGAATAAAGCTAACCAAGATATTAAAAAGTAGCGGAGAGGAAACCACTCCTGAGGGAACACCTCGTGTCTGTCTGAATTTCTCTGTTGATATCCCACTCTGTACACCACAAAACTTCCTGTTCAGCTACAACTCAGTCGTCCTCGCAATAAAAGGTCAGGCAAGCCAATCTCCTTCATCCTTTTTTGTAAAATTGGGTGTTCTACACTATCGTATACTTTAGAGATATCTAGTGTAACCAGTGCTGCAAACTGTTTCTATCGCTGCGCTAGCTGGATTTTGCTCTCCAAATCAGCGTGAGCACACCAGATAGACATTTCTGTTCTAAAACCAACTTGACAGGGACTTACCAATTTATTACCAGTAAAAAGTTTAGTTGTCTGAGCATGGAATAGTGTCTCAATCAATTTTAAAAAACTAGATGTTGACTAAATTGGTCGAATGTTATCTAGAGTAAGTCCTTTGTTCTTATCTTTAAGCAGGGGTATTACTTTAGGTACCTTCCACACAGAAGGAATCCAAGAATGTTTTACAGAAGAATTTACGGTATCCAATAACACACTCGGAGCAACATCCAAGATGATTTTGAGCATGTTCGTACTGATACCATCAGGGCCTGGTGCTGCCACTGCTAAACGTGCCACAACTGACGAGAGGACCGACAATGATACATCTTCAGTATTTTCGAGAGTATCTTGCCTCACAACAGGTGAAGGAATGCAGATAGAAAATCTAGCCTCCAAACCGCTGGGGAGTGCACCTAGTGAATTTTCTATTTCTTCGGTAGTATTCACTGTTGATTCTGAATTTAAGGGGTGTGGAATTAATTTGATAGATCTGAGATACGGGAAAATGCGCTTTTATTGCTTGATGTCGAAAGGAACTAAAAATGGCGAACGTTATGTTCATATTTTGCTGTCGCGAAATTACGTTTGAAACTCGCTGCAATAAACTTGTATATGTTACAGTTACTAGGAGACTAATTATGCATGAGTTGCTTCCACGCTGCTTTTCGGCATTTGTAGGCCCTCTAGCAGTCGTCATTCCACCAAATATTAGCTGTAGGATCTTTCCTTTCTTGTATCCTAAACTCCGACGTCTTACGAGCACAGTCAAGAATATTGCAAGCATTACCTGTGCTGCTTGGACTTTCAGCCAAAGATGTCAAAATCGCCCGCAAATTCTATATAAACCTATTGTGGTCAAAAACGAACAAGCAAGACGCTGTTAACTATACTGTAACACGTGGATCTCAAATATCATGGGATTGTGGTCGCTAATCGAACCATTGTCAACAGTCTCATAAGACCACACTGAAAGTCCTGGACCCGAAAACGTTAGATCTAGAACCGAAGGGCACTGGCCCCGTAAAATGTTAATGATCCAGTGTTGTGACAGGTGAAATTATTCAATGCCACCCAGTCCCATAGACGTTTTCCATTCTGCTCTGTTCTAAATTCCCACAATATATGATGAGAGTTGATATGTCCAGCTGGCACAACCTTTTTTCCACAGTTGAGAAGAACTGAATCTACTGACTTAGTGTTTAGCACACCTAAAGGTAAATGTGCATTAACCAGAGAAAATTTTAGACTTCCTGGAAGAGTTAGTTTTAATGCTAATATTTCGCTTTCTATAGACATTAGCTGAAAGGATAGCTTTGCTTTATGGCAGAATTTATTAGACAGAATAGTTAGTAAACCACCTCCTCTGGATGGACGATCTAACCGAAATGGTCGGTAATTACGCATACTGAAAAATTTATATGGAAATAACAAAGTTTCTTGTAATATGATAACATCTGTATGAATATGAGAAATTAGAACGTTGAGATCAGTAGAAGCAAAAAATAAGGATCGACAGTCTCACTGCCGCACTCTCATATATTTTCCGGTGACAAAACCACCGTAGAGGCTACAGCCTCCTCCAAAATGTTAGCTGTACTCTTGACCTGAGGTAGAAATCTCTTTGATTTATTATTAGTACAGGTATCAGAAACGTTTAGCGTAGGCCCCCTTCGTTTCTATGCACGCGGGTCAAGATCCACGCTTGCACATTCCTCTAAACCGGCATGGTACCTTTCTGAGTCTGAAGAGCTACCACTCTTTGCAGACGAGCTGGAACTAGGACCCTCCTTCGAGGGCATCGTCTCAACATCATGTACTTGTGAGGGAACATTTCCTTGACTGTGACCCACGAGCGGAACATTACCCTTTTTTGGCCATAGCCCCACTTGTGACGCTAATAACTCACTAAGGCGTTCGGACACAGTCTCTACGACACGTTCCATCAGTTTCGCCATAGAGTTTGCGACCGAATTGGTGATCACTTGCGAAATATTCACCTCACTCATCGCCCGGTGACGTGCAGTTACTTTAGTATAACCATGTTCTCTTTCTTTTATCTCTGAAATAGCCTCCCTGTGGAGCATCGCCTTTTGTCCATAATCTCTAAGACTTGTATCTCTTGGTTTCTAGCTGGGCATGTAGGGTTATCAGCCTTGTGTGTACCTCCACACAGGGAGCACTTGAGGACTTCAGCAGAGCAGTCGTCCGGGGAGTGACCCCTCACCACAAGAACAACAACGCAAAGCAGATTCGCAAACTCTCATACTATAGCCATAGCACCAGCAGTTGCGACATTGTAATGGATGTGAAGCAAGCGGGTCTATTTTGAAATTCAAAGGCCACACTATAATTTCCGAAGTCTTGAAATACCGGCAAATGTGGCTATCACCGACTCAGAGGGGACCCGTTGTTTATCGACTGTTCTGTTGCACCGGTATATAGCTATCGCACCAGCAGCGGAAACCTTCTCGAGTGTCGCTTCTGGGCTTAAGCTACTATCTACGCCGCAAACAATCCCATTGGTGCATGCAAGGTGTGACGGGATGAAAGAATTCACTCTAATCGATCAAAATGTCGAGCATTTCAGAAAATTAGGCATACAAGCTTGGTCAGGCGATCTACAAAGTATCCCACCTATCCAAACTGCCGAACATCAGTAACGTGAATGTAGTGGCGTGTGGCCACTGGAGCTCAGCTTGCACCACTTTCGGGTTGGTAAGCCGAATGTATCCTCCATGCAGGGACACTAGAGCTACAGGAATACTGTTTACACCGCTGCGAAAAAACGCTTTAAGTGGCCATTGATATGGTGGAAGAGAGGCCGACTAAGGCGGAGACCGCCCTTGGCCACCTCCTGGAGAATTCGTCGACATCAGCTCAGCTAGCAAAAACAAGCTGTAATTGATCTAACAGCCTCTATTAATGATATCCGCTCGAACTTTAGACGAAATTCCCGAGTGCTCACTCACGCAAGCTCTTGTTCTTCATCTTCTCTTGTAGCTCAACCGATGAACTGATAGGCAAGTGTTTATGAACTTTGCTTATGAACTTTGCAAGTGTTTAGCGGATACCACGCTTCTCAGGGTAATGGCGGAAAATAGCATAGCGATTTCCAGCCTACTACCCAAATAAATTCTTTTATAAAATACCTAGCGGGTATCAAGCAATTTTACTTGCAGTAACTACCCAATGAGCGTTTAGAAAATGCTCCGAAAGGCCACTCTTCTAGCTTTCGCTGTGACTGTGCTGCAACTAGCTTCCGCGCAGGCCTGGCGTTGTTTCTCTTTTCCACTTCTACGAACGTCCCGTATCATTTCCCCCGTGGCAGACGGTGCCTACTGGGCGAGTTAGTTGGTGTCGCGCGTGGCATCGTTCAACTGGGCGACATGTATGACGTCAATTTTCCTGGAGGGAAAGTCAGAAAATGTGAGGCGTCATATTTCGTACGAAACTTCGCTATGGCGTCACAAAACAACGAAGGAACCTGTATAGCGGGCCAGAAACTTTCGATACAAGCCACGCTTGCGGTGTGGAGTCCACAGCCACACCACATCTCCTTCGCTGTACGATACATGTCGATGTCGCTTATCACAGGGAGCCTTTGAACGGTCTTGGGCTTCGAAAGTCTGGAGGCGCGGGATGTACCGTGCCTCCTCTGCGCGACAGAGTGTGTCTGCAAAGGATCTGTACCAATGATGTTATCTTTGGTCTAGACTTTTTGTCCACCCATTCGGCCCTCATTGACTGTTCAGCTGGCACGACGCAGCTTCGCCTGCCCCGTACGACCGATTTGCCCAGTTTACCCGAAGTTCACCTCTGCTCTGCTGAACATGTGAGTTTGTCACCGCAACAGTTACGTGCATTGTCGTAACAGCGCCGTCACCTGTACCCGACGGAGACTACGTGCTCACGCCCATTACATCCGTTCTTCTGACTCACACTGTTAACTTTTCTGCACAATAATGTTCCGTTACGGGAAAACCATGCTTGCATACCTTTGCTGAACTTTGCTCTGTGTCCACAAGTGCTTCCGTGTGGAATAGTTCTCTCCAAGCTGACACCCTCTGAGGGTTGCGTCATCTCAGCTTTGTATCCCAATGATGTGTGTCGCCCCAACAGCACGCAAGTCTGTTCTTCGACAGAGAGTCCACCTTCGAATGTGGAAAAAATGATCGTGGAGGACCTTTTGCCGCATCAAGCTGACGCGCTTCGTAACGTCCTTGAATTGTATTTGGGCGTATTTGACTTCTTTGACCGTCCGCTAGGTCAAACAAGCATTGTCAAGCACCGCATTATCACCGGCGATGCATCTCCGGTAGAGCATTGCACGGGCAGGGTAAGGGCTTGTTGGATCGGGCCCAGGCTGCGCTCGGCCCTTGGACTGGAAGCTTCGGGCCCGGGTCGGACCTGCGTCAGGCCCGTATCATGCTCAGGTCGCATATGTATTGGTATAACGACGTGAGCACGCTGTTTTACTTTGGTTTGTGGGTTTTAACATAGCGATGTGGCACTATTTGAAACGCTGCATATGAGGGGTTTGGATAAATTAGAACAGTTCAAGTCTATTAGCCTACACAGTGATTGCACAGTACAAGGCATCTAGCATTTTGCTCCATCGGCATGCTACACGTAATTTTAAGAAACTCATATGACTTTACACCATCGAGTGAAAGACGCTGTAGAGTTCTGTGTAAGGAAATGTTTACCTGGTGGCACTGCTGCAAGAGCAACAACACATTGCGCGGCGTAGTGTATATATTATGTACGCGTGTCTCAGGAAACATTCCGAGGATGCAGCTACATTCTAACGCCCATCGCTCCTGTTTCCAGCTGCGTGACGGCGTGGACTGGTAGAGGTGACTAGTGAGTCATTAGTATATCAGGAGCTATTTTTCGTGCACTTGAAGTGCATGATGTGAAGTGACTCATCTCAGACGTGCCTAACGATGCCAATGTGGCCGATTTGTTGTGCTAGCGAGGCAGCTTTATATATGTAGTATTTGGGGATTAGCAAACGTATAACTTCCATTCCCATTGTATGCAGCAAGTGTTTGGGTTACTCTTACGGCCTCCTTCGTCCTTGCCATATTTTGTCAGTTATTCATAGGTGTACTGATTTGCTGAGGGGCAAGCTCATGGTGCTAAAGAAAGTAAAAACTCTCCCATGGTGAAAGGGAGTAACTCCCGTATTCACAAACGCTCCTTCACGTAAGGGCTTCCCTCGACTTGACGAAGTCAAGGCGGTGCGTGCTCCTCCACTCAAGGAGCCGCTGCGTTTCATGAACGCTCCTCCACAATTATTTATTTATTTACAAAATACTGCAGGCCATGTGGCCCATGCAGGAGGGGCAGGGTACAACATAATTATATCTACAAAGCACAATTGAATATCATAAACAAGTTAGGGAACAATAAAAATAACTCTAAATAAAATATAATCAGGAAATAGTGAAGAAGTAATTCTGTATCGATTCAGTCGAGTCCAGATTATCAATAGGTATTAGGTTCCATTCTTCTATGATGCAGGGAAAAGAATATTTAAAGAGTTTAGATCTGGCAACATAAGGGGAGAGTATGAGGGGATGAGAATGACGAGTTTTCCTAGTCTCAGAAAGGGTTATGTAAGGACTGGGATCTATAAAAACTTTACGATTTAACAAAGAATGAAGAAACTTCAGTCGGGATATCTTGCGCCTCATTTGAAGTTTGTGAAAACCGTTAGAACGTATAAGATGCATTACAGAGTCCTCACGGCTGTATTTAGAAAAAAAAATAATCACATGGCTTTTCTATGTATTCTCTCAAGACAATTATTATTGGTTTTGGTGAAAGGATCCCAAATAATGGAGGCGTATTCTAGTTTGTGTCTGATAAACGTTGTATAGCCTAAGTTTTCACGTCATGGGATGCATGTTAAAGCTTGTGTCGAAGTAGACATAATTTTCCGAAAGCAGAAGAGGCGGTGTTAGAAATATGGGTGCTCGAGTTGAGGTTGTTAGTAATGGTAACTCCAAGATATTTGCACTTCTTAACTTCCATCAATTGGTCTTGGCCAATGGAGTATGAAAACATCAGGGGTACTGTTTATTTAGTTATACGCAGAAGCACAGACTTAGAAGAATTTAGCTTCGTGCCCCATTTATTGCTCCACTTAAAGATACTGTTTAAAGCTGCACTAAGCAAGAATTGGTCTATAACACTATTGATTTCATTAAAAATAACGCAGTCGTCTGCGAAAACACAAATATTTACTGGGGCTTGTATGACATCTGTTATGCCGTTGCAATAAATAAGGAATAATAGTGGGCCAAGTACACTTCCCTAAAGGACCCTTGAGGTTACCGGGAAAGAGTCAGATTGCTGTCCTTGAATGATAACACACTGTTTCCGATGCATTAAATAGGCAGATAACCATAATAGGATGAAGCCAGGAAAACCAAGGAACTGTAATTTGCACATTAATTTTTCATGAGGAGCTACATCAAAAGCCTTTTGAAAATCTAGAAAGATAACGTCCATTTGTCCACCTCTGTCAAGAACAGAAGTGAAAGAATGTATGACTGTACTTAATTGGGGGATTGTCGAAAGACCCTTCCTAAAGCCATGTTGAAGAGGAGTTAGAATGTCATGCTCATTTAAGAAGTTATTATTGTACACCGAAACTATTTGCTCAATAATTTTGCAAGAAGATGATAAAATGGAAATCGGACGGTAATTTAAGACTGAAGATGGGTCGCCCTTTTCTAAACTTGGTACATTGCGTGCAAGTGTGCAGACGGGTGGAAGTATCGCGGATTCTAGCGAGACCTGAAAGATTGTGACGAGAAATTTGCTTAGTGGCTTAGTGGTTCAGCGTAACGCCGGAGGAAGGAGTTGGGAATGCCATCAGGACCGACGGAAGATTTCGTCTTCAATTGTAGAAGCATGTTAAGTACACCTTGTTGAGAAATATTGATATTCGAAAAGGTGGACCGTGAAATTTGAAAAGAAGGGTGAGTAGGCGGGGAGAAGACACTGTGAAATTGGGCATTGGGAAGGCTAGCAATGCTCTTGGGGTCAGGTATTGCAGTACCGTCGTGGATAATGCTCGTTATTGATTTCTCTTGTTCCATATTAAAGTTCGAAAACTTCTGTGGATCTTCCCTTATAAAGTTAGGTAAAGTGTTGCTGAAATAAAACTTCTTTGTCTCTGTAATAGATTCTGACAGAGCTGTACGCACAGTGGTTAAATTAACTACAGCAGCTCCTTTTTCCCGTAATCGTTTGGCTTTACGTTTTAACTGAATGGTACGCCTCTTCATCCAGGGTGTGTGTTTAGTTGGTTTTACACGTTTGTTTGGTATAAATTGATCGACGCAGAATAAGCACAAGGTTTTAAACTTTGTCCAAAGCTTAAGGACATTAATTGCGCGAAATTCACAAAAGCAAGATTCAAGATATTTTATTACACTGATATCATCAGCCCGTGAAAAATCTTTCACAAACACAGGTGCATGTGTGTCAGGCGTATGTTTAACATTCCACGAAAAATATACAGACACAACACCATAGTCAGATAGGCCAGGCTCAACAGATACATGGTGATTAGAAAAGGGACGATCATAAAAGACGAGACCAAGGAGCGAGTCGATACCGGTTCCATGTCTAGTAGGCTCGCGAACTACTTGTACAAGATTGTGTACAAGCATCAAATCAAAAAGAACGTTTGCGTCACGTACAGAACTGGCACCCGATTTCGTACGATCCCAGTCAATGCCTGGTAGGGTAAAATCACCAACCACCAGAAGTTTACTTTTATTGAATTGTGAAATGTGGCCACTAATTTTTAATAAGTAATCAGGGGCTGAGTCAGGTGGCCTGTAAACGGCACATGAAACAAAGACATGACCATAAATGTTTAGTTTAACGCAGAGGCTTTAAGTGTCCTTCGATTGGATCAACGAAATTACCTGAACAGACGACTTAGCAACAAAAGCCACACCACCACCCCTAAAGGTTCTATCTCTTTGAATTATTTTGTAGCCAGCTAAGATTAAGTCCTTGTCACTAACTTCATCGTGTAGCCAAGTTTCCCTTATAACAATAACATGTGGGGAGTGCAACAAAAGAACCGATTCTAATTGATTAGTTTTATTCAGTATACTGCGTGCGTTAATGTTCAGTAAACTGACAAGCCTTTCTTTTTTGTCAAGTAGAATGCACTTTGACACGAAAACCAGAAGTTATATCACGTTGGTTTGTTTCATTTCAGATGAATACATCATTATCAATCCATAGCTTATCGTGCTGAAGTGAAAATTTCTTTCCGAGCGACTTGTCATGCTTCGCACTTTCACATAATAGCTTACGTTTTTTCAAAGTGACTTGGGAATAGTCATTCTGAACAAAAATGTTTGATCCCTTCAGCTTGATTGATTGATTGATTTGTGGGGTTTAACGTCCCAAAACCACCATATGATTATGAGAGACGCCGTAGTGGAGGGCTCCGGAAATTTTGACCACCTGGGGTTCTTTAACGTGCACCCAAATCTGAGTACACGGGCCTACAACATTTCCGCCTCCATCGGAAATGCAGCCGCCGCAGCCGGGAATCGAACCCGCGACCTGCGGGTCAGCAGCCGAGTACCTTAGCCACTAGACCACCGCGGCGGGGCTGATCCCTTCAGCTTTGAAACATTCTTAAAAATCGCTACTTTCTCGTTATAATCCTGTAGAAACATTATTGCTGGTCTTTTAGATCCAGTCCTTCCAAGTCTGTGAATACGGCCAATAGAGATGCACTTAACACCTAGCCTATTTTCGAGTGTTTCAGTTATAACTTTATGCTTCAGATCAGTTTCTGTCTCGTTTGGCTCTTCAAGGATACCATGAATATTTACGTTCGAGCGCCTCCTTCTGTCTTCGATATCGATGAGTTTGCTAGCATGATTTTTCACAGACTCCTGAAACGTTTTTACCGAGTTTTAAAGACAACCTAAGCCAGCCATATTACATTTCAGATCCGAGACCTGCACCTGAAGCTGCTTGAACAACTCTCTAGTCTCAGCTATCATACTTTCCGTTTTTGTTTTCAAGTAGGCTAACTCATTTTGCAGCAGATTCTGGTTATCAAGAAATTCGCGCAATAATTCAGCGTTAGTGGGTCCCGGATTTTCTTCGACATCTCCACTAAGTCACAGTTTTAGCGCACAAAAACACTCATAGCAAAATTCACAACACTGTCGTGGGCACGGCAGAACTAGCAAGAAACTACAGTCGTTAGTAAACGTAGAAGAGCTATAACAAACCTGCAAAAAGCAGAAGAACGGCTTGGTCAGTGACCAGCTTCGGCCAGGCCCACTGTGGCCACTGAAGATAAACTGATGAACTGATTCTTTTATGCGGGTGACGCTAGATGACGTCACGTATCCAGGGGGCGTTGTAGCTTCATTGAGATGGGTGGCGATTTCCGTTGGATTACCATTGTTTCATGTCGGCGCCTCAAAATGGTCTTTCAACTTTTAAAGGCATGCCAGTATTTCACCATGGGGTTGCCGAAGAACTGACGGCCCAGTGACGCAGAGAAGCAGGCACTGCAAAAAGCAGAAAAAGCACTTCCTTTCCCAAGGGAGGCCTTGAAAATGCTTCCTTCACTTGAATGTACTGCATGGGCCGACAAAAAAGCCTGATAACGAGAGGAGTCGTAATTGTGGTTAATGAATGCCTATATCTGCATAATATAGAAACATTTTTCTTAATTATTCTATAATGTAAATTGACAGTACAGCAACATACATGCATTCAGAGTGGTAGCGCGGTTTCCGTAAATCTTGAGCCGGTATAGGTAGCATAGTTGCTGCATTCTCTGGACATGATGCGCCCGCGTGCACTATATACCGTACGTTTGTTACAAATTCTAAGAATACCTGTTACTTCGCTCGTCACTGTTCAACATTATTTTGTGTAATGCTTCGCATAACCTCGATTCTTATGTACGCGTGACCTGCCGATTTTGTTTTTACATTTTACCTTTTATTTCCCACCATATTTGCCACTTTTCCATTTTGTCACGCATCTCATTTTCCTCTATTGTCCATGCCACGAGCTCGTAGTGTGCAACCACTACTGTGGGCCACAGGCAGTCCAACTTCACCACCTGATCGCACCGAGGCCTTCGGCCACCCTCTGTCCAGCTTCTGGTACAGGCGGGGGATCGCACACCGATGCGTGCAGCGGGGAGGGGAGTGCCAAAGATAGCGCAGGCTGGTTAACTTCGGTGCATTTACAGGCAGCTAATTGGAAAACTCTTAATCTGGTCTTGCTTTAAGACATAACACTTTCAAAGATCGAGGGCGGCACGGTCGCTCACTTTAACAGATATATGTCAAGGCGGCGGCAGTAATTCGGGGGAAAAAGGTGGGGTGAAAAGCCTCCTTGTTTTTAGAGCGACTTTATGATGTACGTTGGGGACAGATACTTATTGAGGAGTCGACGCGACAGCGTTACGTAACGCTACCAAGCTTGGTGTTTTCTTGTTATAAGCAGCTAAACCGCGTTTTAAATGTGGAGTATTTTTTATGTCGCGCTTCGCCAACGGTGGTGGCTCACGTCTCGCGTCTCGTGCCGGCTCAGGAAGACATTGAGTTTCTTAATATACACTAGAGTAAACTATCCAATATAGCAATAAACTACAGCCAGGATAGTGATTGTCCTAAAACGGTTTGTGTCTATGGAAGCAGCAACGCACGGCGTTTCAGCGAGCATGTGAATGATGGGTAGTACACACATTTGTCTGATCTTCATACTTCTGGCCTGCTTTTGGCTCCGTATGTGCTCGTGTGGCTAGGAGCTGTTTTCTCACGAAACAAAAATGAGTAAATGTTCAGCAGTTGCGCTTCCCCACCTTACTCTTTTAGACTTACCTTTCCAAATCGGGTCCCAAAGTTTAAAAGGGTTGAATCTTTCTTTCAAAACAAACCGAACAACAGCAATAAACGAAGCCGCAAGTACGATTTGCCGCCCGCAAGTACGAAGACTAGGCATATATGTGTACTATCCAAGGAGGAATAAAAAATAATGCTGGAGTGGAAATCGTAGCCTATAAGTGACGCCGTGCCTCTGGCAAGATGGCATCTGCGGCGGCCATCTAACTAGGGACATGATAAAGTGTCACCGCTCAACGATTAAGACAGTGAAGTTTATTGCAAACTTGTAACAACATTTCAGATGAGTACAACTGTCTGGTAAAACAAAGTCACTTTAGTGGCGTGTACGTACAACAGATCATAGACAGGACATAACACATAGCACTTCAATATTGTCAAGATCATGAATCATTCAAGAAAATAAAGGCAAAAAAAACGACGAGAAGCAATTTTTTTTCATAAAAACGGCAGTAAAGGAAGTTCAATACTTCCACTCTGATCTCCGAAAACACGTGTATGCCACCTTCTGATGAAGGCTCCTTCACCCTTCCAATCTGATCAGTAAGGTACCAAATCGTGATCACTCGAATCTTCTGTAACGCTGGGTATGCAGATAATTAGGGTCGTCGCCGTGCTTCG
The DNA here is from genome assembly GCF_043290135.1 of Rhipicephalus microplus. Classification (NCBI taxonomy): domain Eukaryota; kingdom Metazoa; phylum Arthropoda; class Arachnida; order Ixodida; family Ixodidae; genus Rhipicephalus; species Rhipicephalus microplus. The sequence goes on along the minus strand of NC_134702.1, from coordinate 102,948,093 downwards.
ACCATACAGTGGCAACCCCACTTGACAAACATTGTGACATACAGCACGAGTTGTTCAAATAAGCCCCTTCTGCACGGTCGGCCCGAAAGAATTGAGACTCCGAATTCAGGACGCACGGCGTGCTACATGCCCTTGGCCGCTACGCATTCAAACATGGTGTGGCGGATCGTTTCTATTTTCCCGAAGTTAGGGCAGTGGTCATTGGAGACGACGCCCCGCTTCGACAGTCTCTGACGAGTGGGCAACGCATCCCACCACCGCAGCCAATCAAATTCTCTATTTCCGTTATGTGGTTGTTCCGCCATTTCTTCCACTTGCTGGCCCTCCATCTCTATTATTACTGGTCAGTAATCGAGTGACTGATTAACGTTTCGGTAATGCGTGTGGTTGCAAGCTTTGCAAAGTATTGGCTGTTCTGCTTGAGGCCTCCGGTACCTTTCCGACGTGATTGCGGCTCCAAGAGTTTCGACCCAATATAGCAATAAACTACAGCCAGGATAGTGATTGTCCTAAAACGGTTTGTGAACTGTTTTGCTGGATGTGCCTTGGTGAATGTAGCAACATCTGGCAGACTAAGTCCTCCACAAAGTTTTGGGAGCTTCACGAACTTTTGTTCAACTTTCGGCGTCTTCCCGTCCCACAAGAAGGTTCCAACCAAGGACGCAGGTTGGTTGGTTGGTTGGTTGGTTGGTTGGTTGCGAAACTTTATTGAGGTCCTGCAAGGCGCTCGTCAGCGCGCAGCGGGCGACTCCCACGTCGGGACCGTTAGGCCAAGCCTATCGGCCGCTCCGCGGGCCTGCTGGACGGCCCAAAGTTGGTCGGCCAGGAGGGAGCTGCGTAGGGCCGCCTCCCACCTGACCGATGTAGTGTTGGGGTTAGTGTACATTGCCTTGCACTCCCAGAGCATGTGCGCCAGCGTGGATACATCCCCACATGCGGGGCAAGCGTCATTGGGAGACACGTCAGGATAAATAGCGTGAAGGGATCTCAGGTTAGGGTACGTGTCGGTCTGCAGTAGTCTGAGCGTAAGGGCCTGTGGCCTATTAATATTTGGATGAGGGAGTGGATATAGTCTCCGCGTGAGGTAAAAATATTTTGTTATTTGTGTGGCAGGCGCGTCCCTGTTTTCCGCAACCCCGTTGGCCCCGAATCGTTGCCCGGAACCCGCGCGGTCGGTTAGTGCGCGTGCGGCCTCGTGGGCAGACTCGTTGAGGTTGGGGGAGCGCCTTGGACCTGTCCAACATGTGCAGGAAACCAAATCAGTACGTGGTGCTTGATGCCGTCGCGGCCACCACTTTGGAGCACGCGCAGGGCTTTTTTGGAAATTACACCGCGCTCGAAAGCGCGAATAGCTGACCTAGAGTCACTATAGATGACCTCCCTTTCACCTTCCAGGATGGCCAGGGCGATGGCCACTTGCTCGGCAATCGTCGGATCGTCAGTGTGAACCGATGCTCAGTTGGTGATTTGTTGTTTGGAGTCGACGACGACTGCGGAGAAGGCGCGGCTCCCACGGTACGCTGCCGCGTCGACAAAGCTTGCGCCGTGCTCCTCACTGTAAATCTGCTTGAGAAGAGTGGCAGCTCTAGCCCGTCGCCTACCACGATTGTGCTCGGGATGGACATTCCTCGGTATCGGTGCCACGGTGATGAGGTCACGAATCTCACGGGGCACCTGTCTCATCTTCTCGTCCACTTCAGCCGGAGAGTGACCGAGCTCTCGGAGTATATGTCTGCCAGTCTGGGAGCTCGAAAGGCGCGCGAGCTGGGCCCGCTCCTACGCTTCGGCAATCTCCTCCAACGTATTGTGTAATCCGAGCTGGAGCAGGCGCTCGGTGCTCGTCCTGATCGGGATACCGAGGGCCCGCTTGGTAATCTTTCTGAGCAAGACGTTGATCTTGTCACGCTCGGCACACTGCCAATTGTGCATGGCTGCGACATATGAAAAGTGGCAGAGCACAAAGGCATTGACCAGGCGGATTAGGTTGTCTTCCTTGAGGCCTTGGTAGCGGTTGGCCACCCGCCGAACCAGCCGAACCGCGTTATCCGTCTTGGCGGCGAGCTTGAGTATAGTCTTGCCGTTGGAACCATTGGACTCGATGGTCATGCCGAGGACCCGAATGGAGTCGACTCTGGGTATTGCGCTGCCATCTCCGGTGTAGAGCTTGATATCACTCTTCGAGATCGGCTGCCAGTTTTTGGGCTTGGGCCCTCACCTAGTGGGTTGGTAAAGGAGGAGCTCGGACTTGCTTGGGGAACACCTCAGGCCTGTGGGACGAAGGTAATCTTCCGTGGTGTCTATAGCCTCTTGCAGGGAGCGCTCGACTTGCCCGTCCCTGCCACCTGTGCACCAAATGGTAATATCGTCCGCGTAAATTGTGTGGTTAATGCCTTCGCTACATGAGAGCCTCTTGGACAACCCGACCATGACAAGATTGAACAGGGTGGGCGATATCACTGACCCTTGTGGCGTGCCGCGCGATCCCAGCTCTATCTCCTCGGAGACAAGGTCTCCCACACTGAGGGTGGCTCTCCTACGGGTCAAGAACGATTTGATATATTTGTAGAATCTGACTCCAAGGCCGAGCTCAGCAATCGACCGCAACACGAAAGAGTGAGTAACATTGTCGAAGGCTTTCTCTAAGTCGAGGCCGAGAATGGCCCGTATGTCTCGAGTGTTGCAGTCGATGACTTGGTGCTTGAGCAGCTTCATAGCGTCTTGCGTCGAAAGCTTGGCCCGAAAACCAATCATAGTGTGCGGGTAGAGCCCATTGTCTTCCAGGTACCGAGTCAATCTATTGAGGACCACATGCTCGGCTACCTTTCCCACGCAGGATGTGAGCGAAATGGGGTGCATGTTGTCCAAGTTGGGTGACCTCCCTGGCTTAGGAATGAGCACGGTGCGTGTGACCTTCCACGGGTCGGGGACTTCGCCGCTCTTCCATGCCTCGTTGATGACCTCGGTGAGGTAGTCGATTGACCGGTCGTCCAGGTTGCGCAGGGTCTTATTAGTTATGCCGTCGGGGCCCGCGGCAGACCTTCCATTGAGCCCGTAAAGCGCCTGCCGAACCTCTTCGTGGCATATCTCGGCGTCCAGTTCAGTGTTGGCCGGTCCTGAGTACTCAGGGTACGTTGTTGCGGGGTTCGAGTCGACAGGGAGGTACTTTTGCACCAGCTGCTTCAAAACCTCCTCTTCTGAAGAGGACTGCTTGGCTTCGTGCATGGCTCGCGCTAGTAGGTTCCGCTGGTTAGTTTTGGTGTTAGTCTCGCTGAGCAGGTGCTTGAGCAGGTTCCATGTCTTGCCATTACGCATCTGGCTATCTACCGAGTTGCACACCTCGTCCCACTGCTGCTTGGAGAGGACGCGAGAGTGCTCCTCGATGGTCTTGTTTAAGTCGGAGATTTTCTTGCGCAACCTGCGATTGAGGTGCTGGCCTTTCCAGCGGGCGAGAAGTGACTGCTTGGCCTCGAGCAGGTGGGCAAGGTGGCTATCCATTTTTTCAACCGGAAGGTCAGTACTAATATTCTTCGTGGTACTTATGACGTCCTCTCTGAGCTGGCTGATCCACTCCTGTAGGCTTGGCCTGGTTGCAGGTAGGGGTCGGTCGTTGCGGTCTTTGCGAAACTGGTCCCAGTTTGTCCAAGAAAACTCCCGTGCGCTCTTTCGAACCACTAAGAACTGCGTCACCAGGACGTAATGGTCGCTACCTAAGTCAATGTTTGAGTTGGCCCACTGTACATTGGGGAGATTCTTGACGAAGGTCAAGTCGGAGAGGAGTCTCTGCAGGATGAGGTGCCCAACCGAGTTGGAAAGGCCTTGTCGATGATTAGAGTCAGGTCCATGTCCGTCGCGTTCTGCCACAGTTCCGCGCCCTTGCTGGTATTGTATGGGTAGCCCCAAGTGTGGTGCGGAGCATTAAAATCGCCCGCCACAGCCAGGGGGTTGGGACCTGCGAAGTTGACGGCCTTCTTTATGAGGGCCCTGAAGCGCTGCCGTCGGTCCTTATGGCTACTGTACACGTTGAGAAAAAAGATGCTGCTTCGGTCCGAGCTGCGCCGCAGAATCTCGGTCATGACATATTCGGCGCTGCTGGTGGCCATTTTGAGGTCGTGAGAGATGTGTGTGAGCTTGTTACTGACCAAGGTGCAGACGCCCCGGCCATCAGAATAACGCGAGACGGGCTTGTAACCAGTCAGTGTGACGTTTGGAGTTATTGTTTCCTGAAGCAGATTGACGAGGGGTTTTTCGCTAGAGCATCGAATGTACTGCTGCAAGGACGCCTTTTTACTGGGGAAGCCCCTGCAGTTCCATTGCAAAATAAGAAACGACTCACTTGGCTTGGCCATCTTGGTGCTTTTGTGGGCTGGTGCTGCCCTCAGATTGGCTAAAGATAGCGTGGACGATGGGGCCCGTAGCGCCGGGCTGGGGTTGTACGACGGCGGTTGAGGTCAGAGCTGGTTTCACTGCGCTTTCGAGAAACGACTCTACCCTGGATACTCGGTCGTTTTGCGCGGCCAGGGTGATCTGCAGTTGGGCGAAATTCTCCCCGAGCTTATTGATGCTTTCACTGAGCGCGGATAGCGTGTCTCGAAGCTCAGACCTGACTCGAATCGCTACACCTTCCTGTTCGTAGGCGACGGCCCTCTTCTTGGGAGCACTTTGACCCTCGCTGCTGCTGTCGCCGGCTTTAGTGCTGTGCACCTCCATGGGCAGGAGCATTGTATCGGCGACGCATGCGGCGGCGGGTTGCGGTGGTGGGTTTCTCGCGTTCTTAATCTCAGAAATTTCGGACATAAGCTTGCTTATGGTTTCCTTCATCGCTGCGTTCTCGCGTTTCAGCTGGGAAATCTCGCGCGCGCTCTCCGCATGCTCTGGGAGTGACCCCGACAGTACCTCAGCTGGCCCTCCTCGGACCGTGTCGGCCCAGGTTATAGAGCCCGACTTCTTGCTTCTCGCTGACACCCCGATAGGCTGCTGTTGACGCCCGGTAGACCTGGATCGAGACCTGGAGCGGCTCCCAGACTTGTAGCACCGGGCTCTTCCTCGGGACCGGGAGCGGCTCCTGGACCAGGAACGGCCCCTGGGATGGGACCGAGAACGTCGCCTGGAACGGTCCCCGGAACCATGTGACTGCTGGAAGTCCTGCCCATCCGTGGGGGGGGGATGGTGGTGCCGTGGCTTGGCCTTGATCGGTGGCGCGAGACTTTTCCCAGCGCCTTCATCGCACGACATACGGGATCTGGAATTTTGCCTACAGTCCTTGTCAGCCGTGAGGTGTTCCCCACCACACAGCCTGCACTTGGGGGTACACTTGTGTTGTGCGTCAGGATTTGAAGCCCCACAGCCCCGACATACGATGTCGCCTGGGCTGGGACACACATCAGCACGGTGACCGAGCCGACCACAAGCGTAGCAAATGTCTATTTTCTTGCGATAAAGCGGACATTGCACAAGGGTGGGGCCGTAGCGTACAAAGTTTAGGACTCTATGACCGTCGAAGGCGACAATTACCGTACCGGTGCTGCCTATGCGCTTGGCTGCCAGGGCGAGCGGATTTCTTTCATTTACGATCTTGTTGTCAATATCATTCGGGCCGTCTACGAGGGGAATATTTCGGATCACGCCCTTGCACTTGGAATGAGGGGCGGCCTCGTAAGCACTGACCTCGTATGTTCGGCCCATGACGACGATCTGCCGAACTTTGACGTAGTGGTTGGCATTTTCCCTTCTAGGTGTGCTGACAACCATAATATTCTGCTGCACGTTGGGGCATAGCGTGTCGCCCCGCAAATCTTCGGCGCAGATGCTTGTGGCTGCGAGGATTGCATCAGCCACCACGGCGCAGCCGGTCTTGACAATATTGAGGCCTCCGCGGGGCCGAATCACGATCTTCGTATTCTCCCTGGGGAGCTGGGGCATCCGGCCAGTGCGGATGATTGTAGCCTTGATGTTATTGCCACTGTTGCGGCCTCGTGGGGCCTCGGCCGTTGTGAACTTCGTCTCGTTGAGAGTAGCACCATTAAGATTAGCGCCTGCCGAGCGCGCGCCAGCTCTTCTGGCGCCTGCAGACTGCCAACCTCGGTCTTCTGTCACCTCTTCGGGGGTTATGTCCTCCCCCACCACCTGATATTCCATTCTTTTCTGAAAATAAGCCCTGCGAAGAGCGAAAAGGGCACCCGGGAACGGCGACGCGGCTGGCGTCGCGCCGGCGTGCGCTTACCTCGTTAGGCTTAGCCCAGGCGGTGGCCGGCTCCGGAGAAAAACGTTCCAAAACGGGAAAATAGTCCACTCACGCAGCAGGTTTTGGCATCAAAATAGTCCTGGCACTTTCACTGATGCGACACAAACAAATCTGAACGCTCACTTGAAAAAGTCACTTGAAGATCATTGTAGGAAGCAGGAGCCACTCGAAGGTCATATGAACAACACAGACGCCGCGCCGCGTCTCCAAGGACGCAGGTGGCTAGCATAAATTAAAACGAATGTGGCCAGCACAAATTAAAAAAAGTTGCCCGCAGCTTCCTTTGGGGGAACACTGAGGAGGATGCGGAGCGTAACTCACGCTAGCCGAGGGAACTCGACCGGCAATCAACGACTGCTTGCACGTAGCACACACGACGTAGTCGGCATAGTCGGTGCCCTTTCCAAACGTATCGCAAAGAACCGACAACGCTTTGGAGTTGTTCTGAATGTTGCCGATCCGAGTTAAGTTGTTATCGAACCAAAGACGATCACACACCTTGCAGGTGTGGCCGAAGCTTCGGTCGAGGAAGTCGCGCTTGAAGCGAGCGTTGGGCGTGGCATACTGCTTGGCGCGCCACGCCGCTACCTCGGCGCGCTTGCGCTCGCGGGCAGCATCGGGATCGGCCTCTCGTCACCGACGCTTGCACTCGGCTTCCCGTTTTCGAAAGTCTGGGTCCTCTTGTCAACGCTTACGTTTCAAAGCGGCCGAATTCGGTGCTGCTGCTCGACGCTGACGTCTCTCAGCGGCTTCACGTTCTCTAAGTTGAGCATCTTCCGCTCGACGCCGACGTTTACGTTCGGCGTCGCGAGCTCTTCTCCGCGCTGCCTTGTCTTCGGACGACGACTTGGTTGCGGTTCCGCCAACACTTTGGCCGGCGCTGGTCGAAGGGACGTCGATCATTGCGATCTCGGACGTCGACGCGCCGTACAAACCAACCGACGAGCGGCAACTGAGCGAGCGAGCACCGACCTTGAGTATATATACAGTGCGACGGCGCATGCACTGTCAGCTGTCGAATGTTCGAGAAGGGGGAGAAGCACAACGGCGCATGCGCGCGCGTCAGCTGCCGATGTTCTCGAAGAGCGACGGCGCATGCGCGCGCGTCAGCTGCCGGCACGCGGTGTGTAGAGGAGGAAGAGTGCACAGATGGTGGAGGAGTGAAGCGCGCGCGGTGTGTAGAGGAGGAAGGGATGCACAGATGGTGGAAGAAGGAGGAGGAAGCTTGCGGACGGCGCCGCACTACAAGCCTCGAGTATTAGGTGCTCCGCATCTAAAAAACATTGAGTCCTCACCCGCATCAGGTGATGCATCTCGGTTGGACGAATCCATTCGGGGCTTTTTCGACGTTCCGGAGGTGACGACGTCATTTCCACTGCTTCAGCTACCAAGCTTGGAGCGACGCTCAGAGTGTGTGGCTCTAGACAACTTGTCGGGAGAACACGTATTTTAAGAATACAAAGACATCGATCGTGCTGCTTGCAAAAATCTGTTACTCCTTAATTTTCCGAATGGTGACCGGCTCCTACAATGTCTGGATGTCTTTCCGGACGCTTCTTCGAGGGCCTTTACAGCGTGTGTGCTGGGAGTTTTAGGTTTTCTTAAGGACGTCGTCTTTACTTCTTTCATGGGCGCTGTCTTAACGCTGCCTTCCAGGCCCGCAGGCGGTGGTTCATCGAGTTCATCACTTGCACTCGTTGTTTCGGCAGCTTGAATATTGGTGAGCAATATTTTATCCGGTTGGTCAGCGCCCCGAGATCTTGCGACGCTCCCCCCAGCGGTGATGCGTTCAAGGATTGTTAATTTTCTGTGTCCTTGACTTCATCTGATGAAGACGTAGCATACGCACTTGGCGTCTCTGCAGTGTTGCTGGGATTCTCTGGCGACATTGTGGGAGATGACAACGCTGTGGTGTCCCCAGTCAGCAGAGAAACGTCGTTGTCGCTCGTTGTGCATGGCGACACGGCATCAAAGCCACTGGTGTCTTCTGACTTGGCATCATGAAATTCTATGTCGGTTGCGCTGTCGTCATCTAAATAATCTGGAATCTTCTGTAGCCGTGGCTTCGTTTTGCTTTGCAGAACTTCCGAACTTCCGTGTGCCTGGAGGTTCCCACTTGGGTCGTTCTCTTCGAAGCAGACTCTCCAAATTCTGGGAATTCTTTTAGCGTCTGTGAGGTGCTCTGCGCTGCGTCTGCGTATGACTTGGGACGGAAGCAATCTTTCGTCACGTGGTCCCCACTACAGCGCTTGCACTTGGACACACAATCCTCAGATGCATGACCAAAGGGGCCACATCGCTGAGAAAAGGGTGTTGTGCAAGTAGCCGCAACTTGACCTTCTATGCTGCAGCATGCGCACACTCTGCGCACACCTCGATACTGCAGATCAAGCGGTGACCTTGAATCGATAGGAAGTTAGGGGCGGGCTTGGCTTCTCGATTCGGACGATGTGGGTACCAGTGTACGTTGATTGATGCCTTTGCTGGATAACAAATCTGATACCCTTCACTTTTCCGTATGGCCGAAAAATTGAAATAACTGCGTGATCTGACACGTAGGGCGGGAGGCGGAACACACTTACTGGCACACTTGGCACCCCGACTGCTCCAACTTGTACCTTGTGACCTTGTAACTTGAAACATTGGTTTACCATCAGCTTGGTAGCTTGGGAAGCGGACCAAGCCGCGACTAGGAACTTCGAAGCTCCGAGGTGTTGCAGGAACAGCACCCCTTCACTCCCCATGACGCTTGCGAGGTCATCATTAATCTCGTCGATGGACGCCGTCCCCTCTGGGACGGTGAAGTTGAAGCAGTGCTCCTTGAGGGGGAGCGCTGCAGGCCTTGATGCCATTCTCGCTGGTCCCGGCAGTGGCCGATGACGATGGGATCTGGCCTGAAGTTAGCTGGTTGGCAAAGACGCGAGTGGACACCCGGCAGCGACGCCGCCGCAACGCCGATCGCGTTGAAGACTGGAGAGAGAGACAGAGAAGTTGACTGCAAACTCATAACAACATTTCAGGTGAGTACACCTGCCTGGTGTAACAAAATCACTTCAGTGGCGTGTAAAACAAGAGAACGTAGACTGGATGTAACACACAGCACTTCAATATTCTCGAATATTATGAATCTCTAAAAAACTATGAGAAAAAAACGCAAAAAGCAAGAAGTTGGAACAATTTCATATAAAACGTGTGACAAAAAGCAATTTTTCCTCTTTTTTCCAAGTTAAAACGGCAGTAAAGGAAATTCAATATTCCAATTTCGAACTTCAAAAAAACGTGTATGCCACCTTCTGATAAAGGCTTCTTCACCCTGAGTTTCAATCTGTTCGGTAAGGTACCGAACCATGATCATTCTAATCTTCTGTAACGCTGGGTGTGAAGCTCGTTGGGGTCGTCGCCGTGTTTCGGCCATGCAGCGGCGACGCCACAAGACGAACATTGTGACGTACAGTACGAGTTGTTCAAACAAGCCCCTCCTGCACTCTTGTCCCGAAGCAATTGGCACTCCGAATAGACGACGCACGACGTGCCACATGCCTTTGGCGGCTACGCATTCAAACATCGTGTGGCGCATTGTTCCTCTTTTCCCGCAGTTGGGGCAGTGGTCATTAGGAACGACGCCCCGCTTTGACAGTCTCTGACGAGTGAGCAACGCGTCCCATCGCCGCAGCCAATCAAGTTCTCTATTTCCGGTACGTGGTTGTTCCGCCATTTCTTCCACTTGCTGGGACTCCATTTCTGTTTTTGCTCGTCAGTAATCGAGCGACTGATTAACATTTGGCTAATCCGTGCGGGTGCGAGCTTTGCAAAGTATTCTTCGGCGGCGGCGCCGTCAACCGAACGCTTGAGGCCCTCTGCTGCTTTATAAAAGGCATATGGTTGTTCTGCTTCAGGTCCCCGGTAACTTTCCGACGTGAATGTGGCTCCAAGAGTTGCGGTCCAATATAGTAATAAGCTACGGCCAGGATAGTCATTGTCTGGAAACAATTTGTGAACTGTTTTATCTGCAAGTACCTTTTTGAATGTCGCAACATCTGGCAGACTGAGTCCTCCACAATGTTTTTTGATCTTCAGGAACTTTTGCTCAACTTTCGGTGTCTTCCCGTCCCATAGGCAGGCTCCAACCAATGACGCAAGGCGGCTTGCAAAAAGTTTGGGTATGAGTGCAATGGGCCCATTATAAAAAGCATATGTACATGCTTTGCTTTTTACCACCGTCACTTCTGCGTTAAGTGACAATTTGAAGTCAGTGGCATACGTTAAGACCTGCGTGGCTCTATGTACGGCGTCCGGCCTAATTTTTTGGCCACCTCCCCGTTTTGAAAGGATACCACGAGAACTTTTACGGCATCCACGTATTGAATACCACCAGGCAAAGAACAGTGGAAGCTACCGAAACAAAGGGCTTTGCTTTTCGCCGCATTCAGGAAAGCATCCGATTAACTGGCATACTCCTCGAACAGCTGCGAGAATGCGCGGTAACTGGCTTGGTTTCGCACGAACACAGAGATGTCATCCGCATAAGCGGTGATGCTAACTGACCCCAAACCTGTCATTGGAAAGCCTTGAATATTAAGGCACTTTGCCACTTTCCTAAAAAGACGATCTATTGAAAGAACAAAGAGCACTGGTGCGATTGGACATCCCTGGTGAAAACCTCTTGTTACTGGAAAGCTTGTTGTCTCCACACTGTTGATGAGCAGTCGGCTGGTCATGTTGGTGTATAGAAGCTTTATACAGTTGACGTACTGGTCAGGCAAACCAAACATTCTAAGTACGCAGTATAGGTAGTCACGTTTGACCCTGTCGAAGGCCTTAGCTTAAACTAACGACAAGAAAGCACCGGTAACGTTTTTGCGTTGGCATAGTAGAACAAATTTATTATCAGAGCAGGTGTTTGAAAAGTTGACCTACCCGGCACTGCACACGTTTGCGTGAATGACACTACATCAGGCAGAAAAGGCTTTAGCCGCAAGCCAAGGATCGTAGCTACAAGATTGTAGTCCGTGTTAAGCAGGGTAATTGGTCTCCACGACCGTGGATCGTTAGGATCCATGCCCTCCTTTGGCAGCAAGACTTCACAGCCCTCACTGAAACACCTCGGCTTTTGCCTATCAACAATGAACGCGTTAATAATGTCAGTAAGTGCGTCGCCTAGGACGTCGAAAAAAGTTATATAAAACCCCATCAGTATTCTGGTTCAACCTGAAGCCGTGGTAGAGTTCATTTCCCTTAGGGCTCGCCGAACTTCATATTTTTTCGCCTCAGCGCAGAACATATCAGAGGCCCCAGGAGAGAGCGCGGGAAGGCCTTCACGAAAGTCTGCGATTCTTTGATCTTGGGTGCTGTCTTTTGATCGATGGCCTACAGAGTAGAGCCTTTCAAAATGCGCCCTAAAGACCTCCTCGATTTATTTGATATCTGTGATGATGCACCCACACTCTGTCCGTGCTGCACCGATAATTCTGGGCTGGTGTATCCTTACCCCTACTCGATGTGCGTATGCCAAGTTACCTAGTTCTTCCATAGGCAGGTGCAGTTCCTCTGCGCGTCTAAAAGCCCCGGACCTTGCCCTGAACAAGAGGTCGTATTTAGTCTTTTTGGCCGCAATGTACTTTTGCATTGCGCCGTTTAGATTACCTGCGCGCTCAACAATTTAAATACGCCTCAATGTTTCAGTCATTTGTGATGTTAGACTTGAATAGCGCATTTTTCCTGCCTCCTGCGCAATCGGACGCCATCTGACCTTCAAGAGATCCCATGCTGTCGGCGTAATTGGCGGTGTGTCTGCCAAAGACCCATAGATACTCATGCGCATTTCAGACACCAAAACTTCATCATTCAAGATTGATGAATCCATTCGTCACAATTTGGAGCAATGTTTTTCCAGCTGGGCCTTCAAGATCAACTGCACTTGAATGTCGTCACTCAGCTTGCGTTGCCCAGGTGCTAAATAAAGGTCATCGCATGTCTAAATTTGCAACGAGCTTGTTAGGGATATACACTCTGTCAATCCTGCTCTGAGACGTACCCTGAACGCGATGGCTCCGAAGGTATTCCCGTGAAGCGTTGATCATGCATCGACCAGCTTCAACTTTCTACACGTTTTCTGCAACTTTTTCGAATGAAATATGCTTCGTCTCTAACTAGGGCCTCTGTCATCTCGAATTGAATAAAAACATGATTAAAATCACCTAACAACACGCATGGTGCTAAATGTCGCAGGAATGACCTGGCCCCTCTAGAAAAGTCATTCACAAGAGACCTATTCACGGGCGCGTAATGGTTGGTGAATTGGATTTTCTGGTCGTTTTTTCACATGTCCACCGCAATAACACGGCCTTCTGCATCGAAGAGGCAATGCGCACCGCACCTGATCCTCGGATTAAGAAACACGACACCAGTGCCACGTGACTTCGTCGGCGTTAAGGAGAAGAACGCTTCAACCGAAAATATAGTACGGAAGGTCATGACGTCGTGCCACGTTCGAAAGTTGGCCTCTTGCAGAAAAAGCAAGTCGACCCCGAGCGAGCACGCAAGGTTCATTATCTCCTGTTGTATTACAAGATCCTTGAAACCACGAACATTGAAAGTCAAGAAAGATAGCCTATTCATTTAAAATAAATTTAGAGGAAAAGTAACAACCATTTTTTTTCCTAACAGCGATGAGTCGGGGGACAACGCGGCCTCTCCTGTGTCGAGCTGCAGCAGATGAAGTCAACGTGATGATACTCGAAGGGCTGGCACTGAGATTTACTCACGCGCACAGATAGAACAGACCCACTAAGCAACGCCAATATTAACAGCAATTGTACACGCAGCATGTAACGTAACTCACATTATGCAATTACTATAACAGGGCAAAGCTGCCACAAAATAGAACTCACAAAGTGGCACATGAAGGTTCCATCGTGAATGACAGTAACATATGAAATACTAAACAGTTTGCATGCATCAGAGACAACAAATGCATAGTGGTTGTACGGCTGAGAAGCAAAGCTAACGGTACAGGCAACAGGAAACGGAAAGAATGGATGTCACCACGCAAATAAAAAAAACTTTGAGTCCTCACCCGCATCAGGTGATGGGTCTCGGTTTGGCGAATCCATGCGGGGCGTCTTGAATGTTCCGATGGTGGTGATGTCACTTCCACTGCTTGATCTACCAGTCTTGAAGTGACGCTTAGAGTTTGTGGCTCTAGGCTACTTGGCGGGAGCAGACGTATTTTTAGAAGACAAAGATATCATTCGCGCTGCTTGCGAAAATCTCTATTCCCTAATTTTAGTGATGGTGACCGGCTATTACAATGTCTGGATGTCTTGTCAGACGCTTCTTCTTGGGCTTGTACAGCGTGTGTGCGAGACGTTTTATGTTTCCTTGAAGACGTGGTCTTTACTTTTTTCGTGGGCGTTGTCTTCACGCTACCTTCCAGGCCCACTGGTGGTCGTTCATGGAGCTCGTCACTTGCACTTGTTGTTTCGGAAGGTCGGAGCAATTTTCCCGGTTGGCCAGCGCCCTTAGATGCTTGGGACGCTTCCTCGAGCGGTGATGCCTTCGAGGATTGTTTGTTTTCTGTAGCCTTGAGTTCCTCTGATGAAGACGTATGCGACGCACGTGGCCTCTCCACAGCGTTGCTGGGCTCCTCTGGCGACGATATGGGTGGTGGTGGTGGTAAAATATTTATTAACCATTAAATGGTTACAGAGAGGTGATTGGGTTGGGGCCATTGGCCTCCTACCCTCGCAGCACTAGCTGGACTCCCTATTCTGGAGCTCCATTGGCAAGCAACGCCGCCCGTCCAAGTTGAACCAGGGCTTATGGGTCTTCAGGCCTCGACAGCTGAGCAGGGCCGCCTCCCAGTCCTCTCTCGTGGGCTTGGGGTTGGGGGGAATAGATGGATTAGATTGGCACCCCAGTAAATGTGGAAGGTATCAGCCACCTCACCACAGAACTGGAACGTGCACATCAAAGGATGAATTGAAATGTTTTAGCACCATTGGGACAGTACAGTATTTGTAAACAGTATTAAAAGGAGGCGCTCGTCAGCGCGATGCAGTCCCTTACAAGGGTCTCGATAGCGCTGGTGCTTCTCCTTGAAGTAATTGGTAATATCTTTGAATGAAAGGGCCGAGTTGTCTGATTGGGAGTAGGCTTCCAAGGACAGCGAGATAGCCTGGGAAAAGAGTGCGCGGGCGGCCTGACCGGCCTGTTCGTTACCCCTGAGTCCTTGGTGACCGGGTGCCCAAACCAGCTTTCGCGGAGTTGGATTAACGTATCGGCAGCTAGGTTCCAGTATGCGCTGAGCAAGCGGAGAAGCCCACCTTAACTGATAGTTCCGACAGGCCCCTCGTGAGTCGGTGATGATATATTTAGAAGAGGGATAAGTGAGAGCCAGAGCAATTGCGATCTCCTCCGCGTGTGTTGCGCTCTAGGCTTTGAAAGTGAGCCCGTTTATGGTGTTTGTGTTGTGTATGACTGCGGCCGTATACCACCCTCCATGGTGCGGGCCGGCAACGTCCACGTAGCACACGTGTTCCTCTTGACCAAAGTGTCGCTGCAACGCTTCCGCGCGCGCCTGGCGGCGACCACTGTGGTTTTCTTTGGACATGTTGCGGGGAAGGGGTCGGACCCGGAGGGCGCGTCTCCAAGGTTCTGGCACTCTCACCCTTTCCTCATTATAGTAATCGTGTTTGATGTGTATTCGATCCAAGAGGCCGCGACCGGAATGGGTCTGTGCAAGGCGCGTGTATTGGTTAACGAGGTGGGCTTCTCGAAGTTCCTGGTAGGTATTCTCCACGCCTAAGGCCAGAAGTCTCTGGTTGGACGCAGTGATAAGGAGGTCGAGAGGCCGCTTGATAACTATACGGTGGATGACCTCGAGTTGATCATCCTCGTGTGTGCGCAGCTGCAAGTAGGGAGTCGAGTAGAGTATTCTACACCTTACGAAAGCATGGGCAAGCCCCATTGCACCCCTGCTTCGCAATCCGCCCCGCTTGTTGGAGACCCGGCGGACCATACGGACCACACGGTCTCCCACCGTGTGAAGTTTGGCTATTGTGGTGTCGGCCTTGCGTCGGTGGTGTATGAAGAGGCCAAGGACGCGGATCTCCTTCCTTGGCCTCACGGATTGGTCCCGAGGGAAGACTGATAAGGAGCTGAGTTGAATCTTGAGGGGAGGGACGTACGTGCACAAATTCTGACTTAGCCGGCGCACACTGGAGTCCACAGTAGGTTGCGTAGTCGTCGTTTACAGTCGCTGCTGCTTGCAGGCACGACTCCATGTGACCCAGGTTACCTTGCGTGGCCCAGATTATGATATTATCCGCATAAAGAGCGTGATGTATATCTGGTAGAAAAGCCAACTTGGGTGGAAGATGAGCCATGGCTATACTAAATAGGAGCGGAGAGAGGACCGTGCCTTGGAGAGTTTCCCTAGAGCCGATGACGTAAGGCCCATGTTTCTCATCTTGTATGCGTATGTAGGCTTGACGGTCTGTAAAAAATTGTCTAACATAATTGAATGTTTTATAACCGCAGTTGGTCTGACTGAGGTGGTCAAGGATTACCCTATGCTTTACGTTGTCGAATGCCCCTTTCAGATCCAAGGCCAGGATTACCTTGTCATCGTTGGGGCATTCAAAAGGATCTAATATGCCATAATAGAGCTGTTGAAGTATATGCTGGGACAACTTCTGAGGGCGGAAACCAAACATGGTGTCCACAAAAGTGTGCTCTGTTTCTAGAAACTGACGGTGTGAGAGATGACAACGCTGCGGTGTCCCCAGTCAGCGCAGAAATGTCGTTGTCACTCGTTGTGCATGGCGACGCGGCATCAACGCCACTGGCGTCTTCTCTCTTAGCATCATGAAATTTTGTGTCGGTTGCGCTGTCTTCATCCCAATAATCTGAAATTTTCTGTTTACGTGGCTTCTTTTTGTGTTGCAAAACTTCCGTGAGCCTCGAGGTTCCAATTTGGCTCGTTCTCTTCAAAGCAGACTCTTCAATTTCTGGGAATTCTTTCAGTGACTGTGAGGTGATCTGCCCTGCGTCTGCGTATGACTTGGGACGGAAGCAATCTCTCGTCGCGTGGTCCCCATTACAGCGCTTACACTTGAACAGACAATCCTTAGATGTATGGCCGAAGGTACCACATCGTTTACAGAAGGGTGTTGTGCAAGTAGCTGCAACGTGACCTTGTCTGCTGCAGCGCGCGCACACTCTGCGCATACCATGATACTCGAGCATCACGCGGTGACCTGGAATCGATAGCAAGTTAGGGGTGGGCTTAGCCATCTCGCTTCGCACGATGTGGGTACCAATGTACGTTGATTGATGCTTTTGCGAGGTAACAAATGTGATACCCTTCACTTTTCTGTATGACTGAAGAGCTGAAATAACTGTGTAATCTGACACGTACGGTGGGAGGTGGAACACACTGACTTGTACTTGGCGCCCCGACTGCTTCAACTTTTACATTTTGACCTTGTAACTTGAAACCTTGCTTCACCATCAACTTGGTTACTTATGCAGCCGACCGAGCCGCAACTAGGAACTTCGAAGCTCCGAGGTGTTGCAGGAACAGCAGTCCTTCACACCACATGACGTCTTCGAGGCCATAGATTATCTTGTCGACGGACGCCGTCCCCTCCGGTGAAGTTGAAGCAGTGCTCCTTAAGGGGGAGCGCCACAGGCCTTGACGCCTTCCTCGCTGGCCCCGGCAAGGGCCGACGATGGGATCAGGCCTCAAAACAGCTGGCTGGCAAAATCGCGAGTGGACACCCGGCAGCAACGCCGGTGGAACGCAGACAGCGTTGAAGACTGGAACGCCGAAAGGAGCACAACACAAAACGGCAGAGCGTTTTCCTCGCACGGCTTACGAGTTTAACGTGGAAACATTTTCGGGTCACATTGTGCTCCAAGTGCGTCTTTGTGTTACTATTTTTGCTTAGTGAGCCTCTGATTGGAGGCAAACTACTTGGGAAATTCAATCACCCTTATTCGTTTTTGTGTGTTATCTTGTCGGAAACAGGCAGCCGGCATAGGTGCCGACCAGTGCGGACGCGCAAAGATCGGCTCCTGCTTTCAAGAATGCTTTCCTGTGGTATTCACGAATTTGTCGCCGAGTTTTTAGTCCCATTGTGTGCCTAAGTTCTCAAGAAATCAGCAGGTACCACCTTTGTGCTGGTGAGTGGACTTTTAAACCGTTTTTTGGGACATTTTTACACGGCAACGCCACCGGGGGATTTAAGCCTAACCAAGCAGGCGATTGTCACCGATGCGCCGGCCCGGCGCCAACGCGACTCAACGCTCTGCGCGTTCCAGGATCTGCAACTGAGAATGGAATACCAAGTAGATGGAGAGGACATCTTTCCAGAGGATTGCACGGAAGACATGGGTTGGAAGGAAGCCGAAACGAGACGCTCAAGGAATAAGCAAGCCGCGGTTAGCGTTCCTGCTGCCAAGGGTTCAACCGAGGCCGGCGTTGCGCGAGACGCTCGAGCCAGTCGTGGTAGGTATGACACCAAGCATACAATCGTGCGAGCTGGACGCATGCCGCCACTACCTAAGGACTTCAGCAAAAATGTGCTACGACCACGTGGAGGATTAAATATCTCGAGAATTGGCACTGGAGCCGTGCCACACGCGATAGTACTGGCGGCCGGCGTCAAAGAGGAAGAGGCCATGCAGGACATCATCTGCTCCAACTTGCAGCAGAACATTATGGTGGCAAGCACTCCGGACCAAGACAGAGATTCAAGATACCTCAAGGTCAAGCAAATTGACATTGGAGGCAAAGTTTTCGAGGTTAGCGCGTACGCCGCGGCACCCCACGATACTTGTGAAGGAGTGTTCACGGGATCCCCGTAAGCGATACTCAGGACATTTCGACCCGAAAGATTGTGAACGCGAACAACCCGCTCGCGCTGCATGCCAAGAGAATCAAGAACACCGGGACAATCATCATAGCGTTCGAAGGACACAAGGTGCCAGATTCGTGAGATATGGTCCTTCACTTTTGCAGTGCTCCTTTTACCGCAAGAACACCGATATTTGTTACGTCTGTGGAAAGCTGGGACATCGGTCTGACGTCTGTCCGAACCCAGCTGAAACAATCTGCAGAGGCTGCGAGATCAAGAACCCAGATAGCCTGCACCAGTGCAATCCAAGATGCAGGCTGTGCGACGGTCACCATCCCACGGCAGACAAGGAGTGCAAGAACAGGTTCTTAGTGCCATACGTCGTCAGACGCAGACGTTGGGAAAGATCGCGAGCAGCCACAGAAGCCCGCGACACATCAATCACATCGAGTCCAGACATCTACGACAAGCAGCTTATTCCAGCCTTCGGGACCCAGAGCATCCAGACTACACAAGAACAGGAAAGGCGGCCCCACTCCAGGGTGAGGTCGCGTTCCAGCAGAGGTTCTAGACCCAAGGCCCGCTCCCAATCACGGGGGCGCTCGAGTTCTCAAGTTCATCATCAGGGTAGGGATCAGCCTGGGCGGCACCCGAATGGCCAGCTGCCTCGCGTTCAGTTCGAGATCACGGCTTCACACCCGGGGGGACGCTTGCAGTTACTTCGAAAGGCAGCTGGGCTGAGCGAGTGCGCAACGGCGGGGCAGAGGTGATGACAGGTAAGCTGCCAGAGCTTGATAGAATTGCACAGATAGAGCAAGAAAACGCGTGATTTACAAAATCGAATGAGAGTCTATCAGCTGAGTTAAAGGAAATAAAAATTCTTCTCACTAAGCTAACCAGCGCGCAATCTTCACAGCCAATGCCTCAGCCAGTTGATGTCCCTGTGGCTGAAAACGTGGGGGACTCGAGAACCACGAAAAAGAGGGAAGTCATGGCAGAACACGTGGAAGCCAACCAAACGACCATGTCAGATATGAAAGAGGTGTTTGACACGCTCAGCAAAGTAGTAGCCAATCTTAGCGGGCAGATGGGTAGGCTACAATCAAGCGTGGCGGCACTGGAAGAGCATATGACTTTGCGCATTACAAAGGCCAAAGCATGTCTGCACAACACAGCCAGGCCTCCTCATGCACCAAGCTCACCCCTTCGGCCACCAATACTAGTGGTACCAAACCTGTCGACAGGTGCAGCATCAGGCTCTGGCCGCCCATGTAATAACCATGATGACAGCGCTACGTGAAGCATTTCGTATTTGGCAATGGAACTGTAGAGGTTACCTTAAAAAGAAGGCAACCCTGCAGCAGTATATCAGGAGCAGCCAAGAAAAGCCTCATATTATAATATTACAAGAGACCCTTTCACCGCAAGCAACGTTGCCTGGATTCCGGCCTGTAATAGGGGATACTGAAGGGAGGGGAGTCTGCACCTTCGTATGCAACAAACTAACGCACGTAACCCACGACCACAAGATAGAAGCAGGCCGGTTGGAACACGTCTTGGTAGAGATCGTGCCGGGTACCAGCAACCGTCAGAGCATTTTAATTCTTAATATATACAGCAGTCCAAAGGAACAAAAGCAAGGGTTCAAAACGGTTCTAAAGAAAGCTGTTAATATCGCCGGGGAATGTCCACTCGTCATAGCAGGTGATTTCAACGCCCCTCATCATACATGGGGTTACAAGTACAACACTGGGAAAGGAAATCGATTTTGGCAAAGAGCCAGTGAACTTGATCTCACCCTGATCACAGACCCCAGCCTACCAACAAGGCTTGGTACATCTTGCTGCAGGGATTTCACCCCGGACCTTACATTTGTAAGGAACATCAAGAAGGCCCAGTGGAAGAACCTTGCTGTAGACCTAGGGAGTGACCACTGCATTCTTGCCACTACCTTCTCCGTGGAGCGTAAAAAGCAGAGAGAATTCCACTTCACAGACTGGGATATGTTCAGGAAGATAAAGATGGAAAGGGAACAAGATGGCCACAGACCAGGCTTGGAGCAGTGGGTCAAACAGATTAAAGATGACATCAAATCCGTCTCCTCCACCATTACCACAGATTTTCCGGTTGAAAGAATGGATAGCCGGCTCGCTCATCTTCTTGAGGCAAAGCAAGCACTACTGAACCGTTCGAAGGGTCAGCGCCTGAACCGAAGACTGAGGAAGAAGATAGCTGAGGTAAACAGATCAGTCGAGGAACATTGTCGCGCACTATCGAGGCAGCAATTGGACGAAATCTGCAACTCCGTCGATGGTCAGATGCGCAGTGGCAAGACATGAAATATGTTAAAGCATCTCCTCAACGAAAACACCACCAAAACAAATCAAAAGCATGTTATCGCTCGAATTTTGCATAAAGAGATAGGGCGCACTACAGAACAGCAAGTTGTGCAGCAGCTCGTGCATAAGTACCTCCCAATCAAAAGAGGATTGGCACCACCAAGTAGACAGTACCAGGGCACGCCAAATCCAGGTCTTGAGGGCGACTTTAACATCGAGGAGATCAGAAGAGCCTTGCATGATCTCAACAGCAGGTCGGCCACTGGCCCGGACGGTATATCGAACAAGGCCCTGCGACACCTTGATGACGATTCAATTGAAACCCTGAGGAATATGATCAATTCAGCATGGAAAGAAGGCAGGGCGCCAGAGCAGTGGAAGCTGGCCAACACGATCCTTATTCCTAAGCCAGGAAAGCCCCCTAACTTGGACAACTTGAGCCCAATATCCTTGACATCATGTATCGGCAAGGTCGCAGAACATGCCATACTGCACAGGATAAACAAGTACTTGGAAGATAACGACATATGTACACACAATATGGTTGGATTCAGGGCAGGGCTATCCACACAAGATGCATTGAAGCTTATCAAACACCAGGTCATTGACAATGAAACCAGAGACGTGAGAGCCATTCTGTGCCTAGATCTAGAAAAAGCGTTTGACAACATCCACCACTCATTCATACTCGAAGCAATTTCCAAGCTTGGTCTAGGGAAAGCCTTCTATGACTACGTATGGTCCTTTCTTACAGATCGGAAAGCCGTGATGAAGATTGCAGATATCGAGACCGCAGCAATCGAACTAGAAGCAAGGGGCATGCCGCAAGGGGCAGTGATTTCACAAATGCTGTTCAACATTGCCATGATTGGACTGTCAAAGAAATTATCGAGCATTGAAGGATTGAAGCACAGCATCTACGCATGTGACATTACCATCTGGTGCACAGGTGGAAGCGAGGGGCAGATTGAGAGCGCTCTGCAAGAGGCGATTGACACCGAAGAAGACTACCTTCGCCTTTCCGGGCTCAAGTGCTCCTCGAGTAAGTCAGAACTTTTGCTTTATCGGACTGCACGCCGGGAACTGAAGCCCAAGGGATGGAAGCCGTTAAACCAGATAGACATCCATCTCCGTTCAAGTCAAGGGGATGCCATCCAGAGGGTCGACTTCATCAAAGTCCTGGGAATGCTGATAGAGTATACCGGCGCCAACAGCTAATATATAGCCAAGTTAACTCGGAAAACAGACAGTGCGGTGCACCTCATACGCAGAGTGGCCAACAAAAGCAATGGGATCAAGGAAGACAACCTCATCAGGTTGATGCATGTGTTTGTTCTAAGTCACTTCACATACGAGGCAGCAATGCACAACTTGTCAAGAGCAGAGTCCGAGACACTGAATGTGCTCCTCAGGAAAGTTATCAAGAAGGTCCTGGGCCTACCCATACATACCAGCACCGAGCGTCTGCTTGAGCTTGGCATACACAACACGCTCGAAGAAATAGCAGAAACCCAAGAGAGAGCACAGTTTGCAAGGTTATCTACTACAAGGTCGGGGAGAATGATCCTGCAGGAGCTGGGCCAACACCCAATAGCAATCAGACGCAATTACAATGATATCCCTGACAACATCAGGGAGACTATCACTGTATCTCCTATACAGAGAAGCGTGCATCCAGAACACAACGTCGGAAGAAGAGTAGCGAGGGCCAGGACTATACTTCGTCAAGTCTCAAACGTGGAACGAGGGGTCGTATTTGTTGATGCGGCTTCCTACGCCAATGGGAAAGCGTTTGTGGCCGTGGTAGTCGATGGGGCTGGCCAAGTCGTCAACTCAGCGACGGTCAGGACGAAAGACCGAATCATTGCGGAACAAGTGGCCATCACCTTAGCACTCAAGATGGATAACATTGAAGTCGTCTACAGTGATTCCATCGCAGCACTACGGGCGTTCGCCAAGGGGACGGTCTGTGAACAAACGCTGAAAATACTGCAAGGCAAGAACATAACACATCATCTTCTGAGTTGGTTCCCAGCTCACCTTGGACAAATCAACGATTCCCCTCCCAATCTCAACGAAGCAGCACACGAGGTGGCGCGAGAACTCTCCAACCGCGCCTCCCCGGGGATGCGTTCTACCGGTGAAGGGGATAACCGGGAAATTTTTACAACATATAATGAGCTCACTAAACATTTCTACCTGTCTAGAAGGATTTTCCCTTCACCTCACAAAAATCTAACCCGGCCCCAAGCACTTACATTAAGGCTTTTGCAAACGCGGATGTACCCTACTTTGAAAATGTTACACATCATGTACCCTGACCTATACCCAAGTAATCTTTGTCCACATTGTGGGGAAATAGCTTCATTAGAACATATGCTATGGCAGTGCACAAAATTCGCTCATTTATCGCACATCACCTCTGCCAGATGGGAGGCGGCAATCCGCAGCTCGTCCTTGGCAGATCAGCTCTGGGCTGTCCACCAAGCCCGCGAGGCGGCTGAGGAGCTTGGCATCTCAGTCCCCACGTGGGAGCTGCCCGCAACACAGTGATCTGTGTTTTGGAGGACCAAATAAAAGTTTATCCAATCCAATCCAATTGTCGGGAACAACTGTCTTTTAATATACAACTAACGTAGAATTAACACTAACACATGAAAGCCATTTTATCTCTAAGTGGGCACTATCAGAAAAGAGCATGTTTCCGCCATCTTGGCAGTGGCAAATCATCGCTACACTTCTGCTGGCAAGGCATTGCGGCAGCTTCTACTCCAGCATTTTTAG
Organism: Rhipicephalus microplus; assembly: GCF_043290135.1. Taxonomy (NCBI): domain Eukaryota; kingdom Metazoa; phylum Arthropoda; class Arachnida; order Ixodida; family Ixodidae; genus Rhipicephalus; species Rhipicephalus microplus. Next base: position 102,924,868 of record NC_134702.1, on the reverse strand, counting down.
GGGCGAAGCTCCTTAAGGCGTGGCTTGTGCGTCCCTCATAGTATGTAACCACCAGTGGCACATACCCGAAATAGGTATAACATTTGACCTCCAAGGTGGTGCCGGTGAGATATTTCTTCTGTGCGTTGTTTAACAATAAAAAATAGTGCTCAATGTACATGCCAATGGCTGCTCATGGGAAATGAGAGACAGCAGCATTCGGCTTTTAGTCAACGCGCACGCTGCGATCCCACTTAGCACCCCTTGGCATGTACATTGAGAACTATCGGACAAGAAATGGTTGCTACATTATACTCGCTGGGTGTAACCTCCTTAGTTTTAGAAAGGTTTAGCGAGCGTTGAGCCACAGGGCCATAAATACAATGAACTAGTATATACCATCAGTGAATTCGAGGTGGTTAAAGGGGGGAAGCAGATATGAAGCGCAAGCCCTAAGAAATTAAAAGCTGAATCCTCCTGTCTCTCATTTCACATTAGCAGCCACTGGCATGTACATTGAGCACTATCTGACAGGAAAAGTTTGCTACGTTATACTCGCTGGGCGTAACCTCCTTGATTTTAGAAAGGTTTAGCGAGCATTGGGCCGCAGTGCCATGAATAGAGTGAACTAGTATATACTATGAACTCAAGGTGGTTGAAGGTGGGAAGTAGACCCGAAGCGCAAGACGTAAGAAAGTGTGCGTGTGCCACCTCTCGTTTAGTCCTTGGAATGTCCATGGAATGGCGGTGCTTGTATATGGGGAATATATGATAAAAAGATGCGAGATGGTGGGACTTGGAGTGGTTGAATAGATGGACGAACGGACACACAGACAGATGCATGGATGGACGCATGAACGGACGCAGGGGCGGATGCATGAACGAACGCAGGGACGGGCGCACGAACAGACGCATGGACGGTCACATAGACGGACGCATGGACGGACGAATGCTTCGCCCGACTGTCCATCATTCACTGCCTAGATATGCTGCCATTTTTTTTTCCTCCTTGGTACTAACCATCATCCCCATGGTCACTGAACGATCGCAGCAACAGTCCCCTCTAGTTTTTATATACGAAGCATTTCTTTCGGTGACTTTCGGCGATATTAGGTGACTTTGAGCGTATCTATCTATCTATCTATCTATCTATCTATCTATCTATCTATCTATCTATCTATCTATCTATCTATCTATCTATCTATCTATCTATCTATCTATCTATCTATCTATCCATCTATCTAACCACCTATGACTTTATGTCTCCTGGCCGTTTTAATAGTGCTTTCGATACCGAACTTGGTATGACAGAACATAACTGTATGCAGAACGTATTTTACTTGTCATAACACGAAAAGCATGACATGTATGTCATGAATGTCATGATTTACATTTCATGGTCCTGCAGCTCTTGCGGTGGTTTTGTCCACATGGCATGCTGCAAAACTGGTATGGTATTGCATGATTGCAAGGCGAATACAAGCGATAGACTCTAAAGATGAAAATAATGACATGCGTGTGATGTGACTACATGACTACGTTCCATGCTCATGATGCACTCGCGGTCACTCCGCTAACATCTCTTATAACAAATTTGGTATTGAAGTACGTGAATGGATGACGAAGGTATGTGACTGGTGCAAACATGATAATCATGAGATGCGTGTCATGTAACAACATGACTACATGCGTGCTCATGATACGCTGGCGGCCATTCCGCTAGCTTCACTTATACCAAATTTAGTATTACAGTACGTGAATGAATGACGAAGGTATGAGACTGGTTCAAACATGATAAACATGAGATGCGTGTCATGTTTCAACATGCTACGGTTATGATGCACTCGCGGCCATTAGGCTAGCTTGGCATGTACCAAGCTCGTTATTACATGACGCGAACGGACGACATAGGTAATTGACACATCCAAACATGATAATCACGACACGCGTGTCATGTAACAACGTGACTACATGCCACACTGATAATGCGCTCAAGGCCGCTTCGCTAGCTTCACATTTGCCAAATTTGGCATTACTTGACGCCAATGGATGACGAAGGTGTGTGACTCGTGCATCTTGAGATGCGTGTCATGTGGGAACATAAATAAATGCCACAGTCAAGCCGCCAATACATTTCGACGTGACGCTGTGCGTGTGTACGCCGGCGTTGCCACGCCAGGCGCCGGTCCTGCCATATACTGGCAGACGCGCGCCGCGCTGCGTTGCTTTGACGCATGCGCGTTTCAGCTCGCCTGGCGTTATCCGTCACGAGAAGAGGGAGACGCAGTTTTGTCTGGGTAACGCAATGGTGCCAAATGCAGCATGTCGCATTTCGCGCTGGTTGCCGTCGGGCTGCACCGACAGACACTGGTCACGCCTGGCGTCAGACTTTAGAGTGCTCACGTTTTGCTAACGTTGCGTTGCTGTGCCCAGCGTGCGCGTGCGTCAACGTCACGTTGGAGTATAATGGTTTCTTCATGATGCACTCAAGGCCGTTTCGCTAGCTCCACATATACCAACTTCGGTGTTACGTGATGCCAATGGATGGCGAAGGTATACCACCAGTGCAAACATCATAATCATGACACTCGTGTCATGCAAGATAGTGACTACATGCGACGCTCATAGCACGCTCGCAGCCACTTCGCTAGCTTCATTTGTACCAGACTTGTTATCACGAACGTTAATAGATAACGAGAGTAAATGAAACGTCAAAACCTGATAATCGTGACATGGAAGTCATGTACGACATAATTTACCTCTGTCTCTTAACGTTGTGCTAATTTTAAAGTGACATATCAACAATTCTTATTTGTGCTTTGCATATTATAGATTCTCACTGTAGGCTGGATCTGCCAATTTTTTTGAGAAACATTATACAGGAAGACATCCGCGAAACTGTCACTTTCTCTCCCTCTCTCGCCTGCAAGCGTCTGCTAGCTTTAAAAAAAACGACTGCTTGCGCTTTGGATCGCGCGTTCGAAATTCAGTCAAGAGCGCCTTACCCCCGTATTCACAAACGCTCTTAGACTCGACCATTCACTCGAAACGATCCTTGAGTGGTGTTTTTTTTTATTCACAAACCGCCTTCACTTGAAACGCATTCTTCACTTGAGAAAATCTCGAGTGTTTCCTCGAGATTGCCAAGGAAGCGAGTGAGCTGCCTTGAATCATCCCTCGAGTGAAGTTTCTGCGCCAACATCGCGTCAATGATGGAGCCCATCTCGTTTTGACGGCATTTCTTGATCAATCAAGCTGCCACCGCCACGTTCTTGGAACGGCGGTGCGCGTTTGGCGGTGCGCGTTTACCATGGATCTGTCGTTCTACGGAGCTACTATGGGCACCGGAACAGGCCGGCGTAGTGTCAAGAGGAGCGCTCAACAGTGCCGTGATGTGCCGTGTTCTATGCATGAGCCTCTGAATTCTCTTCCTTCGGGTGTGCGTATACTCGTCGTGCGAGTGCTCCACGACTTATTGCGGATGCCAGTGCTTTCAATTGTTTTGATGAAGCTCGCACACCACATCGGTTCCAACGGGGCGCAAAAACTTGACAAAGAAGTGGAGAAGAAACGTAATAGCAAACATTCGATGCACTGCATTCCCCGTAGTCCTGAGGGGCTTCCTCTCCAGTGAATCTTTGCTACCCTAACCGAAATATACGGCGAAGCATGCTTTTGTTAGATGATCATCTGTGTCTAAGAGAAGGTGAGTTCTCCTGTTTTCTCTTTTGTTCATTTTTCTTCCTGCTTAGGTCTAATCACGATACGAGACAGTTTAGAAAGAACAAAACACAACGCGATTGGGCCCAATGAGAGTGCTGTTGTTGCTACTATGCTTGAAACATAGCTTCAATATACAGTGTCAATGCAGCTCACGATAACAATGAACAACTACAACCAATTTCGGGGAATCAAGCAGACGTTCGTGCTCTGTTAAATTTGCATGTACGCAAGAATGCATTGAGTTTCGTACAAAAACGCAGACATATAAAATATAAATACAGCAGATACCTTATAGGGTTTTTATGGTTGAACCCCCCTCCCCCGAAGAGATATTGCAAAGTACGCCATTGATTCGTGCAATCAGATAGTCGAATTACATAACCATATGCCTGCTAAGCTGCCCAAGTGCCTGCGCAAAGTTGCCCATGCAAGTGCCTGAGCCAAGTGCCTGAGCCAAACTAAACCAAGTCTGTTCTTTAACGGAACAAATAGTAATGAATGTGTGTACCACGACAAGTAAAGAAAAATGCTGCTTTGGTGTTCTAGATATTGAGTTTTTTCCATATTATTTCTTGCCTCTTTCGGGCAGAGGTCAGGCCGTCGACAATAGAGCACAGAAGAAAGGTCTCCTAAAACTTGCCGTATTCGCAACGCATTGCAGAGTTTGCACGGCTGTATACAAAAGGACAAAATCTGCAGTAAATGCATGCAGCAGCACTGTATAAGACACACTGTGGTGTCTACAACATCTATCTTACGTAGGATGTTCGGTGATATTGAACTTTATTTCAACAGTGTGTCAGCCGCATATCCTTGATTGATGCACACTTTAGAGTTGCACTCTTGTGTTTGCCACATGGCTCTTCATCAGCCAAATGTAAGAAAGATTCATTTCGTCATTCGCAATTTCTACTTTGTCCATTCCTAAGTAAATATTTATCATCATGTTCGTCTTTTCAGGATAAGACAGAATCACAAAAACCACTTCTCCGATTCTGAAGGAAAGCACTTCTACAGAAATAAGCTTGTTTGATATACACCAGCATCACTCTTCTTCCACGAAACTGAGATGGCGTGGCTCCAACGTGCATACATGCTAATGTTGCAACAATAGCGGATATTTCATTTACAGGGGTTTGACCAAATGTATCCGCGATGTCTGCAATGCTTTTGAGCATTTTTTACCACTTTTTGACTCGTCTTTGTTAAATCAGCAGAGTAATATACTCTGCTACTTTGCGACACTTTCTCCAAGGTTCAGAGAACCCACACGACCGTTTTTAAGACAGAACAATGCCACAAGTCAGAAGTGGCTCCAGTTTTATGATTTCCAAGAAAATAAAACATCTCCACTAAATAAATACTGCCGAAGCTTCAGATTGAAGCACAGAGACCACGATCACTTTTAAGAGGTATTCCTGGCAATAATATTCTACAAATAAAAGCAAAATCATTGGCGCGAAGGTCACTCGTGAATTTGCGAATGTGCTTCTGAGCTTGAAGAAGGAGACAGGACAGATATTATAAGACGCAGCCGCTGTGTGAACTTGGAGACAGAAGCTACAGAGATCTAAAAGTTACGTCTATTCGAATCAGTCATATTGGCAAATCCACAAATGCCGGGCGAAAAGAAGATGGAAAAAAATTGACAGCACAACCACGGAGTGAATGATGGAGAGTGGGGCGAAGCATTCGTCCGTCCATTCGGTGTTGCTTCCGTCCGTCCCTGCGTCCGTCTGTGTGACCGTCCATGCGTCCATCTACACGTCCGTGCGTGCGTCTGTTCATGCGTTCGTCCCAGCGTTCGTCTATGCATCCGCCCCTGCGTCCGTTCATACGTCCATCCATGCATCTGTCTGTGTGTACGTTCGTCCATTTAGTCAACACTCCAAGAACCACCATCTCGCATCTTTTCATCATATATTCTCCATATAGAAGCACCGCCATCCAGCGGACATTCCACGGACTATACGAGAGGTGGCACATGCACAATCTCTTACGGCTTGCACTTCGGGTTTACTTCTAATCTTTAACCACCTTGAGTTCATGGTATATACTAGTTCACTGTATTCATAGAACTGCGGCCCAACGCTTGCTAAAGCTTTCTAAAACCAAGCAGGTTACGCCCAGCAAGTATAACGTATCAACCTTTTCCTGTCAGATTGCGTTCAATGTACATGCCAATGGCTGCTAATGGGAAATGAGAGACAGGAGAATGCGGCGTTTACTTTCTTATGGCTTGCGCTTCGTATATTCTCCCCCCCCCCTTTAATCACCTCTAGTTCATTCATGGTATATGCTAGTTCCTTGTATTCATGGCACTGCAGCTCAACGCTCGCTAAACCTTTCTAAAACTAAGGAGGTTACACCCAGCGAGTATAACGTAGCAACCCCTTCTTGTCAGTTAGGGCTCAATGTACATGCTAATGGCTGCTATTAAGGATCGCAGCGTGTGCTTTAACTAAAAGCCGAATGCTCCTGTCTCTAAATCCTCATTAGCAGTCATTGGCATGTGCATTGAGCACTATTTTTATTGTTCAACAACGCACAGAAGAAATCTCTCACCGGCACCACTGTGGAGGTCAAAATGTTATACTTGTTACATCCTACAACAGCTACGAGGGACGAACGGGTGCTGCTATAAAGAGCTTCGACCGTAAAAATAAACTGCTTACTGAGGCATCCTCGGAAGTTGGAAATTTTAAAATATAAACAAACACACGCATAAACACGCAGTGTTAACCGACTATGTATGCTGGTAATTGAAGAAGACAACAACTTTAACATGCTGTTTCCGCCATTATTTGAAGAAAGCCACACGATCGTTATTTTTTAACTTGCGTAACAGTCTAATCCACACAGTCACGAGTATACCATGCCTACTTTTTAACGCTACTTAGTATAACCTTGAATACCAGTTGCGAGCATTGTCTTCCAAATTTTCCATTACATGCATTGTCTTCCAAATTTTCCATTACATGACTACGAAAGTGCCACGTCGAACTTCACAGCAAAATCAGAAAAATAAACATAGCACAGCCCCCTGAAATGAGAAACTGTGCACGTACTCCCACAGCGAAAGCGAATTCACGTACCAGTAATCTTTGTACAAAATGCGGTGGTGAATTCTAAAATGACATCAATGGACTGTGATATAAAGTGAAAATTACTTCTGCGCGTTACACGTTTGGTGGCTGCACTAGATATCAGAAGGCTTTCAGCAAAGCGAAAGTAAACAAATTGTCACGCAGTTTATTTACGTACAGACCTACTGGAAGGCCGAGGAACGCCTGACGAGCGAAGAACGCCAACAGGTCGAAAATACAAAACAAACACAAGCTCGTGTCGCGCGTGTGAATCAATGCTGTGGCTTGCCGTTTCTTGCTACTTCGTCGTCGTTCACGTAGTTCCCTACATTGGCCCCCGGTGTATAGCGTAGCCAACCTGGCGACTTAAGGCGTAGTCACTATAGCGGGGTCGTAATACGGCTTCAGGCGACTCACATGCACGATTTCTCGGCTATGATGGCGTAAGTCTTGAGACTGTGTCTCAAGACTTACGGCTCAATCTCATAATTGACTGGTGACGTACGGGCGAGTATGCGGTAGGGCCCGTGGTATCGTGCCAGTAACTTCGACGAAAGGCCAGGAGTGCTCGGTGGAATCCAGAGCCAAACGAGAGCACCAGTCGTGAAAGTAGAGAGATGTCGGTCGGTGTCATGCTGTAGCTTCTGGTGGCCTTGGTCCTCGGTTGTCAGTGAACGGGCCAATCGTCTGCAGTTTTATGCGTACCTGGCAACATCAGAAATTGCAGTGAGCTCAGAGTAGTCGGGCGTGTATGGGAGGATAGTGTCCAGCGTGCACGATGGTTCACGTCCGCACGACAGAAAGAAAGGGGAGAACCCTGTTGTAGCGTGCGTAGCGGTGTTATACGCATACGTTACGAATGGAAGGACAGTGTCCCAATCGGTCTGGTCTGAAGCTGTGTACAACGTCCACATTTCACCGAGAGTGCGAATAAATCGTTCTGTGAGGTCATTCGTCTGCGGGCGATATGCTGTCGTCATGCGATGAACCATGTTGGACTGAGCGAGCAACGCTTGAATGGCGTCAGACAAGAAAACATGCCCCCGGTCGCTCAGAAGTTCGCGGGGAGCACCATGGCGAAGAACAAAGTTGCGCAAGATGAAAAACGCAACTTCTCTCGTGGTTGCTGCGGGTAGTGCTGCCGTCTCCGCGTAACGCGTGCGGTGGTACGCCAACAATTATCCACCTCTTTCCAGAAGACGACGTGGGAAGTGGTCCGTATAAGCCGATACCGACGCGGTCAAACGGACGCGCTGGACAAGGCAGAGGCGGAAGTGTACCGGCAGGGCGTTGAGGTGAGACTTTACGTCGCTGTCATGCAGTACAGGCACGTACGTACTTGCGGACAAATGTGTACATGCCGCGCCAGATGTACCGCTGACGTAGACGGTTGTACGTTTTGAGAGCGCCGGCGTGAGCGTTTTGCGGGTCGTTGTGGAAAGCAGTACAGATTTCCGAGCGCATGTGGTTGGGTATCACTAACAGCTACCTCCGACCTTCAGACGTGTAATTCCGCCGATAGAGGAGGTCGTCTCGAATAGCGAAATGTGTGGCTTGACGGCGGATAGTTCTTGAGACCAAATTAGCTAACGGATCAGGCAGAAAGGCAAGGAGTTACGAAATCCACACAACTTTGCGTTGTTCCGATGCAGTCTGTGCAGTCGATTGGTGTTATGACAGCTGAAGAAGGTGACGAGGAGGTTGGGTCCGCCAGTAGCGGCGAGCGGGATAGCGCCTACGCGTTGGAGTGCTTGCGGCCGGATCGATATACAACACGAATGTCGTATTCCTGTAGGCGAAGCGCCCAACGACCAAGGCGCCCCGACGGGTCTTTGAGCGATGATATCCAGCATAGAGCGCGGTGGTTCGTGACGACTTCGAAAGGGCGGCCATAAAGGTATGGGCGGAGCTTCGTCAAAGCCAAGACAATTGCGAGGCACTCTTTCTCCGTGACGGAATAATTACACTCGGCTTTCTTGAGGGTTCGACTCGCGTAAGCGACCACGTATTCTTGGTATCCTGGTTTTCGTTGAGCCAATACAGCACAAAGACCGACACCACTGGCGTCGGTGTGGACCTCCGTAGGCGCATTGGGGTCAAAGTGACGTAGTATTGGAGGTGATAATAATAACCGCCGAAGCGCGGTGAAGGATTCGTCGCACTTTTTTCAGCAAGCAGATATGCCTTTGGAAGTTGTCAACAGGTTGGTAAGAGGCGCGATTATGGAACAGAAGTTGCGCACAAATCGACGAAAGTATGAGCACAGGCCGATAAAACTTCGAAGCGTCTTGATAGAATTGGGCTTCGGATAGTCGGCCACGGCGCGGAGTTTCGCCGGATCCGGGAGAACACTCTCTTTGCAGACGACGTGACCCGGTATAGTGAGCTGACGTGTGGCAAAATGGCACTTCTTGATGTTAAGTTGAAGGCCAGCAGAGGTGAGACACGTAAGAATAGCACGAAGACGAACAAGGTGAGTCGAAAAATCGCGAGAAAAAACGACGATGTCGTCTAGATAGCAGAGGCACGTGTTACACTTGTAGCCGCGAAGGATGGTGTCTTTCATTCGTTCAAAGGTAGCTGGGGCGTTGCAGAGTCCAAACGGCATGACGTTAAACTCATACAGCCCATCAGGTGTTACAAATGCAGTCTTCGATCGGTCAGGATCAGCCATTGGCACTTGCCAAGATCTAAAGAAGAGAAATATTCTGCTCCTTGCAAGCAATCGAGAGCATCGTCGATGCGTGGCAACGGGTACACATCCTTCCCAGTTATCTTATTGAGCCGGCAATAGTCGACACAGAATCGAATAGACCCATACTTTTTGCGCACAAGCACAGCAGGGGACGACCAAAGGCTCTGCGATGGCTGGATGACACCACGTTTGAGCATATCGTCGACTTGTTCGTTGAGAATACGGCGCTCTTCCGCTGAAACTCGATATGGTCGTTGGCGTAAAAGAGCATGAGTACCGGTGTCAATGTGGTGCGTGATGTTCGCTGGGCGACCCAAAGATGGTTTCGCGCAATCGAAGTCAGAACGGAACTCTCGAAGAAGGAACAAGAGTTCCCTTCTTTGTGTCGGCGATAGCTCAGCGGCAACAGAGGGCTGGAATGAGTCTGGCATGGGCTGTGTGGCCACAGGTGGCGTCATAGCTTTGAGCTGGAGGTGAGGTGGGTGTTCGGTGAACTCCAGAGGGCTCAAGACGTCAATGTCTTGTATGTTACCCAAACATTCTCCGCGAAGTAAGGTAACTGGCGACGATAGCGAGTTCGCGACGAGCATGGTGGTAGCACCGGATTCCACGGTGAGTACGGCAAAGGGCAGGTGTAGGCTACGGCGGCGGGTAAATACGGCAGACGGAGTGAACAAAACAGTTCCGACAGGAGCGGCAGTACAGGGCAGGGCTACAAGGGTGGATGTTCTCAGTGCTATTTCCGTGTATGCAACAACGACAAGTTTGTAAGCTTCACAAAAAGAATCCACCAAACAAGAGGTTGGCAGCGGTGTAAGGGCAACTTCTGCACGTGAGCAATCTATGATGACCCGATGACACGAAAGAAAGTCCCATCCAAAAATGACTTCGTGGGAGCATGATGCCAGCACAAAAACTTCAATTGCATAAAGTTCACCTTGGATAATGACACGTGCAGTGCACACAGCTCTAGGTTCTATGCACTGCAAGTTGGCCATGCGGAGCATCAGGTGCGAAAGAGGCAATGTCACCTTTTTCAACTTGCGGCATAAGGTCCCATAGATTATGGAAACGGCGGCCCCTGTGTCAATAAGCACTTGTGCGGTGGTCCCCTCAACATTGACGTCAATAACGTTTTGCGGCAAGAAAGATGGAGGCCTTAAGCAGTTCGAATTGTATGCAGCTGTTGCCTCCGGAGCTGCAGCGATCAGTTTCGCTCTTCCGTAGCAGGTCTGTGACGCATAAGTGACAGGTAGCGTTGTCTGAGCGATGGTGACCGATGGTTTGAGTAGGGTCGAGGACCGTCAGTGGTGTACCTTGGTGACGTCCTAGACGACGACGCCATTGCCCTGCCCATGATGTCATCTGGAGGGGGATCTCGGTGACAGTGGCGGGCGACGTGTCCAGCGATACCACAGGCGAAACAGATGGGCCTATTATCCGGCGTCCTCCAAGCGTCTGAGCGACGGTAAAATGGAGCTGAAGATCTCGCGTAGGGATACGGTGCGGCAATTGAGATTGTAGCACGACATAGGGTGGCATGGCAGGTTTCGCATATGGCATACGCTGTTTCGTAGGCCGAGCAGCGACGGCGGCGTACGTGAGAGGCGTAGTGACTGGTGGTTGCTGATGCATCGGCGGAAGGGCCTCAGCGACTTGGGTCCGATTGACGTGTTGGAGGTCCGGTGCCAAAGCTTGCGCGGGCTCATGTGTCAGTGGCAGCAGTGACAGCTGGCGCGCTACCTCTTCGAGGACGAAGTCCTTGATTGTCGAACGCAGCGGCTGCTGATCGGTAGGATGTGCAGCTAGGTGCAAGCTTGCGAGCGTGTCTGGCGTCGTGAGGGCTTGACGAGCAATTGCGCGCTGCCTACACAATTCATCGAAGCTTTGACAGAGGGAAACGAGTACAGCAATTGTGAAGGGATTTCTCGCGAGCAACATCTGAAAGGCGCCGTCGTCAATGCCTTTCAAAATGTGCCTGATTTTTTCTTCCTCAGGCATGGTTGAGTTGATGCGGTTGCAAAGATGCAACGTATCTTCAATGTAGCCCGTGTAGGTCTCGCATGGTTGCTGCGCACGGTGACGTAAACGGTGCTCGGCTTGAATCTTGAGTGCCGCAAGTCGTCGGAAGACGTCCGTAATAGCAGTCTTGAATGCAGTCCACGTAGTAATGTCAGCTGCGTGGTTATTCAACCACAGTTGCGCGGTGTCCGCAAGGTAGAACGTGACATAGCCCAGCTTATTTGGGTCGTCCCATTTTAGGGGCGAAGCTCCTTATAGCGGCAACCGTTCATCCCCCGTAGTATGTAATAAGTATAACATTTTGGCCTCCAAGGTGGTGCCGGTGAGAGACTTCTTCTGTGCGTTGTTGAACAATAAAAATAGTGCTCAATGTACATATCAATGGCTGCTAATGGGGAATGAGAGACAGGAGCATTCGGCTTTTAGTTAACGCGCAGGCTGCGATCACCATTAGCAGCCATTGGCACGTACATTGAGCACTATCTGACAAGAAAGGGTTGCTACGTTATACTCGCTGGGTGTAACCTCCTTAGCTTTAGAAAGGTTTAGCAAGCGTTGAGCCGCAGTGCCATGAATACAATGAGCTTGTATATACCACGAATGAACTCGAGGTGGTTAAAAATGGGAAGTAGATATGAAGCGCAAGCCGTAAGAAAGTAAAAGCCGAATTCTCCGCCTCTCATTTCCTATTAGCAGCCATTAGCATGTACATTGAGCACTATCTATCTGAAAACGTTTGCTACGTCATACTCGCTGGGCGTAACCTCCTTGGTTTTCGAAAGGTTTAGCGAGCGTTCGGCCGAAGTGCCATGAATACAGTGAACTAGTACATACCATGAACTGAATGGACTGAATGGCGTCGAGTCCTCTACTCAATCAATAGTCACCATGGTACCACAAGGCTCAGTTATTTGACCCACTCTTTTTTCCCTGTACATTAACAATTTTCCCTCCATCCTACTATATTCAGAAGCTTTAATGCACGCAGACGATACGGCACTAATCTTTGTTGGTGACAGCTTAAGAGACATCGAAGATAAAATTAACGAAGAGTTACAGAGAGTACAAGTATGATTTAAACGAAACCACCTTAATATCAACACAGAGAAAACTAAATACATGGTCTTTCATTCTAGGAAAAAAGAACTTGAATTTGCAGGTTTTAACTTGGTTTTAGATACGGCACTGCTACAGTCAGTAGCCTCGTTTAAGTACTTAGGCGTCATGTTTGACTCGGACATGAACAGGAAATCGCATATAGGAAAGACATGCTCCAAGCTAGCATATGGGTGTCACACGCTACTAAATGTCCGTGAATGTTTTGGCGCATTGATTTTGTGCATCCTATATTTTGCATTCGTGCACAGTGACTTGAGCTACTGTATAGCATTGTGGGGCAGTACATATAAAACTCATTTGAAATGTATTAGCCGCCTGCAAAAGAGGGCAGTCCGGATCATTACATACTCAAACAGGACGGATACTGCAAAACCACTGTTTCAAATGATGCGTGTACTTCCACTAGACTCTGTTCACGTGTCTAGTGTTGCTGATATAGTGCATGGAATAATAAAACGTAATGACCCATTCCCATTAAGCACCTTTACGTTACCCGCGCGCTGTACAAGAGCTGCAGCGAATCACTGTTTTAATAAACTGGTAGCCAGAAATACCTACGGTCGAAGGCTCATAGAATTTCACGGCGCTCTCATATGGAATGCGATACCGACTGATGTGAAAGAGGCTAGAAATTTTTCATTGGCCATGAAGCATGCACTTCTTGCGAACTTTCTAAATAATACGTCTACATAGTCATTTAATATTATTATTAATATTGATATTATTATTATTATGCTATTATTATTCTGTGATATAAGTAGCTATGTTCTGCGCTATGTTTCTTTGTATAGTTCAATCATGTGTTTTTGTTTTTGTTTCTATTTTAAACATTGTATCCAGTTTGATGTCCTTTGTCGCTGTGTAAGCGCTTGCGCAATTATGTAGGTATGTCACACAATTGGTCCCTCTGTTAGCCAGTTAGGCTACGGAACCAAACAAGTGTTTGCGAAGTTTTTTGTTACATGGATGTGAAAGTTACAATAAAAAAAACTCGAGGTGGTTAAATAGGACGTGGACCCGAAGCGCAAGCCGTAAGAAAGTGTGCGTGTGCCACCTCTCATTTAGTCCTTGGAATGTCCGCTCGATGGCGGTGCTTCTATATGAGGAATATATGATGAAAAGATGCGAGATGGTGGTACTTGGATTGTTGAATAGATGGACGAACGGACACATAGACAGATGCATGGATGGACGCATGAACGGAAGCAGGGGCGGCTGCATGGATGAACGCAGGGACGGACGCACAAACAGACGCACGCACGGACGAGCTGATGGACTCATGGACAGTTTACACTGACGGACGCGTGGACGGACGAAAGCAAGAACGAATGGACGGCGAATTCTTCGCCCCACTCTCCATCATTCACTCCGTGGATATGCTGCCATTTTTGTTACTTGCGCCGACTTTGTCGTACCTCGCCAACCAATCTTTGACGTCCGACTGAGTGGAGCCAGTGAAGATAGGAGGGTCTCGTTGAGGATACACGGTGCCGCAAGTGACATGGATGGTCGAAGGTCCCACCTGGAGAGGCGTCTCGGTGGCCATGTTCGTGTCACGTAGAGGGGGAAGCTTACGGGAGCGAAGTTCCAGGTTTGTACGGGAGTCCACACACCTACACCAGATTTCACGCAGTTTATTTACGTACAGACCTACTGGAAGGCCAAGGAACGCCAGAAGAGCGAGGAACGCCAGAAGAGCGAGGAACGCCAACAGGCCGAAAATACAAAACAAACGCAAGCTCGGGTCGCGCGTGTGCACCAACGCTGTGCTTGCTTGCTTGCTTGTTTCTTTCTTTTGTGGCTCTCACCCACTAAGGGGGATTGGCCAAGAAGCCGGTGGTTAATGCAAGTAAATACCTATAGATTTTCTAGAATAGGGGAATATGATTACTGTGTTTTGACTGTGAAATTAATTTGGTGCAATGTCAGAAAAAAAAGAAAAAAAGGGGGGGGGGAGAAATAATAGAATTTGTTGAATATCTGTGGTGGAATCGTTATATGAAATTCTCCTGAAAGTTGAATTATTGCAGTGTATCAGCTAAATAATAAGTGGTAGTGTGACTAGTAAAATTCGAGAGCTGATCGCTGACTCAGCAAGGTAATCTTCTTGTGTTATATATGAATTCGCAGAGAGCCCCGTCGATGTTCCTGTCGCTGTGTCCCAATGAAATGGCCCCAAAAGACAAAATATTGGGAGTATTAAGTGATATTCCTAATTTTCTGAATAAAATTTCGAAGCAGTTTTTTCTTTGATTTTTGAATCGGTGACATGTGCCTTGCCGTTTCTTGCTACTGCATCGTCGTTCGCATAGTTCCCTACAAAATCAACAAACCATGTGTTGTGCTTCCTGTCATCACTCACGTAGTTCATTAATCACCTCGGCGAAAGTAGGGTCTCAAACAACACACACGCAGACACTACCGTAAATATAAACAGCAATAATAGATGCCTATGAGACGAAATAAAAAAAAAACACGTAGAAACTTTCAGCTGCAGACGAAACACCATCAGCTGTACGTTCAGCTGCCTGGATACGACTGTTGCCAGAATTGAAGCGGGGGTTTCACTAACTCTGCCGGCTCAAGGCTCATTACAAACCACGCTACCACACTAAATGTATGTATTTTGCTGTGATGTCAATTTATAAAGAAGAATAACTAAGAAGAGCGTTCATTACTTACACAAGGATAGGCATTTCTTAACCAAAATTACGAATACTCTTGTTATCAGGCGCTTTTCTCGGCCCATGCAGTTCAGTCAAGCGGATGGAGCATTTCAAAGGCCTCCCTTGGCGAAGGAAGTGTGGAGGAGCGTTCATAAAACGCAGCGGCTCCTTTAGTGGAGGAGCATGCTCCACCTTGACTTCGTCAAGTCGAAGGGAGCTCTTGAGTGAAGGAGCGTTTGTGAACACGGGCTATAGCTTTCGTTTGACGTTGAAGGCAATGCTTGTCCTTCATTCAATAAATAGGAATAATAGAGATGAAATCAGAAGAACAAAAGGACGTGGGCCGAGCACGTAGCACGTTGCCAGGATAACCACTAGTCATCAAGGGTAACTGACTAGATTGCCAGATAAGGCAAACGCACGCAGGTGAGACAGAAAGTAAGAATTTCGCAGGTAGCAGAAAGCACAAGACTGGCTTGATCGGCGGATTATGAGAGAGGCTTTTGGCGAGCAGTGGGAGTAGTCAGGCTGATGATGATGATGGTGGTGATGATGATGAGGATGATGATGATGACGATGCACAATTAGGCATTCCCAAACCTTACCCAACTGCGCAACGTTCACGCAATACACCCTCCCCCTCCCATTCGGCGATGCCTTAACTTTAGTATCCCCCCAAGAAAATACAGGCCGGATTTTTTCCATTCCATTGTGCAGTACACGAAATTTGCAGGAAACTTGGTACAATAACTGAATAGCCAGAGCTCATATGAACTTTATATGGTGTCAGAGTTCAAATGAATGGCATCTTTTTCACATTATGAGGGTATTATACTTTGCAGTATTTGAAATGCAAAGACAACGTGGCGTGGTTAGCACTGCATAGACAAGAAAGCCAGCTATGACTCCAGTTTTTTTTGATATTGCTCTAAAATTTTGTTTCTCAAAAGTGTTTCAGGTGTAACTCACCGAAAATATACACAGAAATAGTTAAAGCTGTGGTCCTGGAGAAAATTCATAAAACACTTTATATAGGTTATCTTGTGTGCTTCAGGTATCTATGCAATCCCCGAAGTTAGACAGTGCTTCATTTAGGTTGAAGGCATATTTGGCTTAAACGGGCCGGACCGGGCCGAGCCCAAACTTTTCGAGCCCGGGCAGGGTACGGGCTGTATTTAAAAACCCCGGGCTGGGCTCGGGCGGGCTAGTGCACAGATCTTTCGGGCTGGGCCGGGCTAAGGCCAGTAAAGTCGGCTCGTGCAGTGCTGTAATCATCGGTACATCGACGGCCGTACAGCGTTTTTCCTGTGGAGCCTCAGATCATTCAAAATGAAGTCGGCGGCACACTCGCCCAGACATTTTTCAGCCATCTTCTAGTCCATGGGTTTTCCCTGTTGTTCTTGTAAAGAAAAAGGACAACCAACAGTTTGCGATTCTGTGTCGACTATTGACATATGAACCAGATTACTGAAAAATACATCTATCCGCTACCGCGCTTTGACCACGCCCTGGATTGCCTTCATGACGGTAAGTGTTTTCCCTTCATCGGACCTTCGATCAGGGTACTAGCAAATTGCTGTCGACTACATGAACCACGAGAAGACTGCTTTTGTGACCCGTGATGGTTTTTACCAGTTCAAGGTCTTGCCATTCGGATTATGCAATGCTCCAGCCACCTTCAAGCGAATGATGGACTCTCTGAGAAGTAGTGAAAATTGGGCGAGTTGGTAACGATTCTTTTTAGGGGCGAAGCTCCTTAGAGCGGCGCCCGTTCGTCCCTCGTTTTCGTAGTAGTAGTCGTAGTGTATAACCAGTCTTACGTTTTGACCTGCAAACTGGTGCCGGTGGGAAATTTCTCCTGTGTGTTGTTGAACAATAAACGATTCGCAGCATGCGCGTTAACTAAAAGCCGAATTCTTCTGTCTCTCATTCCCCATTAGCAGACATTGGCATGTACATTGAGCATTATCTCACAAGAAAGGGTTGCTACGTTATACTCGCTGGGCGTGACCTCCTTGGTTTTAGAAAGGTTTAGCGAGCATTGGGCCGCAGTGCTACGAATACGGTGAACTAGTATATACCATGAACTCGAGGTGGTTAAAGGTGGGAAGTAGACCCAGAGCGCAAGCCGTAAGCAAGCGTGCTTGTGCCACGTCTCATATTGTCCTTGTAATGTCCGCTAGATGGCGGTGCTTCTATATGGGGAATATATGATGAAAAGATGCGAGATGGTGGTACTTGGAGTGTTGAATAGATGAACGAATGGACACACAGACAGATGCATGGACGAACACACGGATGGCTGCACGGACGGCTGGACGCATGGACGGACGCAGGGGTGGATGCATGGACGAACGCAGGGATGGACGCACGAACAGACGCTTGCACGGACGGGCGGATGGACACATGAACGGTCACACAGACGGATGCATGGACGTACGGAAGCAAGAACGAATCGACGGACGGATGATTCGCCCCACTCTCTATTATTCACTCGGTGGATATGCTGTCATTTTTTAAAATGTAAACATCGCAAAAAATGAGGACAGGGAAGTAGGAAGAGAAAGGACCAGCACTGACTTTCAACTGAAAAAAAGAATGTAGAGACATCATATATACAGTTATTCGCACATGCTCTTGCATGGCCAGAAAACTAAACAAACTAAATAAACTAAAACAACTGCTGTAAAGACGAGGCATCTTGTCCTAACATAAGTCAATCAAAATACATAAGTCAACCCAAAATACGCTGTATTTTGCATTTTACTCTGGTGAAAAGCAAGATACATTCTTAGACATATTAAGGTTACGTGTTTGCAGGGATCGTCACCGTCGAATCCTCGTCCAAGCTGTACAGATGAACAGGGAGCAAAGCGTAAAGATGGGGAATGGTGCTTGGTAAGTACGCGCATCAAATAAATAAATAAATAAATAAGTAAATAAATATATATATATATATATATTCATTTATATATATATATATATATACATATATATATTTATATATATTGTAAAGTAAAATTTTGAATAGTGCACAACGAGTGGATTTTGATAGAGATATGTTGAAGATTTTAAGATTTAACACTATTTTATAAGTGGTCTATTTAATGAGTTGTGCCTTTTCGATAAGTGGCTGATAAGCCTGATCGAAAAATTCAGCAGATCCCAGGTGCCTTTGGAATCGAGGTTATGCGATGCATGCGGAGGGAAGGTGACCATGTTTAATATTTTTATTGAGTAACAGGTCTTAAAATGACGTTAAGTATGTTACACACACAGACATATGTTGAGTAATTGTAGATGTTTATGTAATTAGTTGTATGCACTTGCGCAACGTTGCCAACAAGATGATGAACATAAGCTACACAAGAAGCGATAAGCTGAAATCACGCAATGGTGCTCGCATGAATGGTAGCCCTGGACACTGCTGCGCTAATCAACTTGAGCGCAGGGCACCTAACTACAACTGATAATAACCCGACGTGACGGTTCTATAATAGGAGTACATATGTATTATTTATACAATTGAATAGCCAGCATTGCAACCACAAACGACGTTTCGGGAGCATAAAGTTTTATTTGAGAAGTAGTTCCGAGGGCTAGCGCGGCTCTGTCGTAGAATGCTTGATTGCCAGTCAGAAAGCTTGGGTTCCGTTCCTCCCTAAGCTCTGACGTTATATTTTTTCAATCATTGGATCGACGCTGTCAATGTCTGGTTTTTCTCGACACCCTTGGGTTAAAATTGACCGTGTCTGTTCTCATCGTTCCTGGGTAGATCCTGTTGGGTATTGCGCGTCTCGGCTTTTGGTTGCGTCTACGCAGAGCTTATACACGAAGCAGAGTGGGCGACGGTGAGTTGAGGGAAGATTTATGTTGGAATGACGAAGACCCACACTGGCACTGTGGGGCAGACGCGCTTGTTAGACGAGAGAAGCGGAGAAAGCAACAGAGCAAACTTCTAGAAAAAAAAAACAGAATTCATTCTTCAATCAAAGAAATATCATTCGTTCAACCCTTGGTGGAACACAGATTGTTCACGATATTATAATAGAAGGAAAGCAGCCTGGACAAGCTCACTACATAACAACTGTCCGAAAAACTGGAGCGACTGTAAATTCTAACGAGCCCCATTCGAACACACAGTAGGTAAAGCAAAACAGCACACGAAACTAAACGGTACGATTATCTATCTGAAGCCATAAATAAGAGCACGCTTTTCGAATTCCTTCCTTGTAGAAAAATCCCCCTTATTCCGAACATATATTCATCACTTTTTACCGATGAAAAAACCAAACAAATGCTAAACGGTATAGAGAATGGTGTAGCAAACAGATTCTCATTTTTCCTATCACTTTACACTAAATGTAAAACACACAGTGGTGATTTCAGTGAGGTATAAATGCCTGAGCCGGCCACGATATGCAATAACTTCCAAATTATACTCTAGGCGGGGATGAAATAACTGAACAATGTTAAAAAATCATTCTCAATGAGGATCGTGATATTTTATTAACTATAATTAATCATTGTATAAAATGCTTATGGATTTCTCATAGTTGGACAACTGCTAAAGTAATTCCAGTTCTTAAAAACATCTGCGCACGATACACCCTGGACCATTGTGCTAGCTTCTAATTTGGTTAAGTTAGTAGAAACGTTTAATTATGCTCGTCTCAATAAATTTGTAGAAAACAAAAGGATTCTGAGCCTCCCCCAAATTTGTTCTCGACCTGGACGCTCTATTTGGCATACCTATGTGGACTTGTATAGCCGAATTAAACTAGCGCGCCGTCGCAGACAAGTAGCAGCTCTGGTAACATTGAATATCTCAAAAGACCAGATGGTGCAGAACATAACATATTATTGTATCCATTAAAATATTATGGCATTCTAAATATATGATAAGGTTGTTTGGGGAGCTTTTAAGCTGAAGAGTGATTTATTGCTCACTAAAAGGCCACTCCTACTATATACATTAACAGACACGAGGAGTTCTGCAGGGGGCAGTCACTTCGCCTCTTCTCTTTAATATATTACTAAGCACCATTCCCAGCCATGATAGAGTATACAAGTATGTATATGCAGACGACATGTCCTTTTTCGCTTCAGATACGCATATTTATTTTACACTCGCTTACAATCGTATATGTGTGCCATTGAAGATTGGTTACAGGGCTATTTATTATTGTTTTACATTAAAAAAGCCCAATTATTCTTTTCCCTTTGGATAAGACAGTTCTTGTCAGATTAACTTGCAACCTGCAGATTAAACCACAAGAGGACTCAGTACAATATACGGTAGTCATTTAAAATTGCAAGTTTCCATGGAATTCACACATTGAATACATAGCCAAGAAAGGAGCATGGGTGCTAGGAGTCTTACGAAGGCTATGCAGCAGTCAATCGGGGATGCGGATAGTTTCATCAGATATAATATACATAATGTACGTATTCGTGGTTTTATAATTGGGATGTGTTTTATATTCGGGTGCACCAGCTTATTATTTCGTTCTCTGGTGCACCTGGAAAGGGAGGCCCTCAGGCTATGCCTTGGATTACCGCAATTCATTGCCAATAATTTTCATTACTTAGAGGCATGTTTGCCCTCTCTTGTGCACATTTAAAATACTAACGGTACAAACATTTCTGAACCTTTATGAGTGCCCTATAAAACCTAAAATATTGTTATGTACCAGCCAGCGTTATTTTTTTATCTCATTGGCCTCGGTTTCAGACTCCACAAGTTGGATACCCACAATCAATTGTCGGTCAATCAGATAAGGCACAATCTGGAAATTATGCTGACGATATAAATCCAAATCATGCAAAAAAAATATTGACACATTTATAAATGGCTATCTCCAACAGCATTTAGAAGAGGTAAATATAATAAATATTTTAGCTACAGATGACTCGAAATCTTAAGAGAAATCTGGCATTAGTATTTTCTCTGAGACCTTCAACTGGTCCTTCTCACTAAGATTATCAAGTTTCTTGTCAATATTTTCGGCAGATTTTATGGCGGTGAGTATGGTATTAAAAAAGCTCAGGCCGCCAGCGTAAAGTGTGGCCATACTTACTGATTCTTTATCTTCATGCTCGGCGCTCACCTCCAATAGCGACTTGTATTTATGATGCACGTTTCATTTTCTGGTCCCAACTCAAATAACTTCATTTTGATTTATCTCGGTACCGGGACACAAAAAAAGAAAAATGGATAAAATGGCGTAGCTCAGGCGAAAGCCGTTCTCATTGGTCCGGTACTTTCAATACTTTCCACATCAGCAGTTATAATACGTGACAGATTTCGAAGACAAGCCATAAATGAAGACTCTGGTAAAACATTATTCACTCACCTAAAGGAACATCCAGGCATTTTCTTCCCTTGGCGTAGGAAGTTCTGGTGACACGCAACAAAGTTATATTTACGAATTTACACAGTACAGTTCCAAAACCTAATTACTACAGCCATACAACTGGCCTGACTCCTTCACCTTTTTGCTCAATTTGCAGCCATAAAGCTGGCCCGGCTCCTTCACCTTTTTGCTCATTTTGTAACTAGCATGAAACAATTCGGCATTATTATTTATTGTGTAGTCACTTCAAGACACTGAGGAAAAACATTCTTAAAGCGACTTTTATTTGAATCAGATTGGACTTCATTATTTCTTATGTTCTCTCTTGGGGAGCCTCCTCATTAGGTCAATGTCACCGGCATATCTGTTAGGCTGTAGAAAGATTCTTAATCAAATCAAGGTGGTTTTGATTGCAAATCCCTCAGTTATTAAAAGTTGATTTTTTCTAGTCATTTTAAAGTTTATTAGATTTAACACTAATATGTGATCCACTATCTAAGTAACTGTTTCTTAGCCAATCTGCAAAAGTCACCGTAAGCCATGCTTTTAGGCCATCATCGTCATCATCATCAACAGACGGCCCAGGAACAGGTGTTGTCTCTCTGTTTCTCGTCATCGCAATGACGTAGTCCGACAAGTGAACGTATCCATGAAGCCACCTGTACGTGTCCTCACGGATTGTCGGCAGCGGAAACTTATCCATCAAGAAACGCCGTTCACGCTTCCTTGGCGATGGCGTCCCGACCGCCACTTCAACTGCTTATCAGACCACCAGCGGATGGCGTTCATGCCTCCCCAGGGATTCTAGGCCATCACCTAAGGCCACCACGTCACCATTGCGCGGCAGGGATCTGCATGAGCTCCTCTACTTTTGAAAAGCCGCTCACGCTTACGTTGGCCTACATTCCCGTTGCAGGACTTTGAAAATATACTAGCCGCCAAGGAACGCCGTACAGGCTTCCCTGCTCGTGAATCTCAGAGGCGTGAGTTTTACCTTTACTACTTACTCGGAGACCATCATCCCCAACTATTCGAGCTTCACACCCGACTAACCCGTGGAGCTATGGCGTGCCATCGCGTGACTCCCAGCCACGATCAACGACAGCGTGGAGCTATGCGCTACTTCCTAATAATGTGCCGGAATTGAACGCCAGAACGCGGAATTGAATGCAGTAATCACAACACTTTGAGGCCATCTCAGCCGAGAAACGCTGAAACCTCTGCTGCACCCTCGTGCAGCTCCTATGCCCGCTGAGCTCTTTCGCGTTGGCGATTTTTGCTTTCCTACATGCTTGCCCATCATCGTCATCCATCTATGAACTGTCGGAATTCGACGAATCGCAGAGCGGTAACCGACAGCTTCGTGGCAACCATCATTGCAGTAGCGGTGCGTGAGGCCTGGACTGAGCCTCAGAAATGAACTGTAGCCATACACCGCCTTCGGGGAGGTGCAAATGTGGGGCACCAGTAATAAGGCATAAGGCGTCAGTCCTGGGTGGAGTCAAGCAATAAGCTTATAGCTGCCTTTGGACCATTTTTACCCCCTCACTGTTACCACCTAGGCTACCCTGACCTCAAATGAGGATGAATCAATAGAGGCGTTCCCACTCGACTCAGCAGTTGTGCCTTGAAGTTTACCATTCCAGCAATCAGACGGTTTGTCGATACCGGAAGCAAGTTCATCGCAGACAGATGCCACTACTCAAGACAGACCTCGTCAAGGGCATTGCTCCAATGAAATAGCCGCAGATAATCCTCTCGACTGTGCTACATTCTATTTAACGAACGCGCCCACTTTCGAACACCAAGCCCACATAGAGCACCAGTTGGGAGGTGAATCAGAGCCCTCCCACCCCGTGACAGAAATCTTTTCTGCCTCAACAAATTTCCCTAGTAACATCACTGGAAGAGGTCAAACCATTCCGCTTACAGCTCAGCTGAATGAGTCAGCGCCAGAATAACCATTACCAGGGCAAGTACAGACACGGGCATCTCCCATCTTGTATGCGCGGACAGTGATTGTGCTGGTCCCTGGGCTCACTGACCAAGATGATTAGCAGAAAGTTAGCGCCCCAGATATAAGCAGAAGCCTCTGCAACGAATGCTTCACTGAATGTCTCGCCACAGGTACCAAGAGCAACCTTGAACTATGTTTTCCGACACACATCGCAGAAGTTTCGTGGCCACTCTCAACGTCTGCCAAGAAACCCAGCGTGCCTTATGGGATGTCCTTTCGGCAACCCTCGTCCAGTGTTCTACTTCTCTTGTTCATTCCGCAGCCCATCCGAGGCCTCCTGTGTATATGTAGCAGCAGCCCACAAAGAGTCCCTGCATGGCTGAGACCGACCACAGTGATTCAGCCAGTCTTGACCGCCTGATACACTTGTGGCAGCCTCCGGCACCCAATTTCAGCGTAGCAGAGGCCAACCTCCATAATCCAGCTAGTAATTACCTCCAGATATACTTCTGGCAGATACCCAGACCAAATCACAACATGGGCGACTGCTGCGGCCGCAAAAGGGCAGCCAATGTCAGCCGCCTCTGTCTTCAGCACTTTTGCTAGACGTGTTGTGGCTTGCAATTAGATGACCTCCCAGGCACATTTAATTTCCTCCACCAGAGGCTATAGAGCAAGCCATCTATCTATCTATCTATCTATCTATCTATCTATCTATCTATCTATCTATCTATCTATCTATCTATATATTTATCCATCTATCTATCTATCTATTTATCTATCTATCTGTCTGTCTGTCTGTCTGTCTGTCTGTCTAAACACTTACGTTTTGTGCAAGAGAGAGAGAGAGAAATAACGTTTATTGCACCTGTCTAGAACGACGGGGGAGGAGGCTTCGGTCTCTGCCCCCAATCATCCCCCTAGCCATCAGCCGGAATCCCTTGGGACTCGGCGGCGGTCAGGGCGAGACCCATGACTTGACGCTGTTCTTCGGCCTCACGGCTGTGTAGTAGGGCCTCCCAGGATTCTACGTTTCTACTTGGATCATTGTAAGATGGGCAGATCCATACCCTGTGCACTAAACCCGCAGTGCTGTTGCAGTGCGCACATCTGGAGTTGAACACTTCCGGGTGCCTTTCACTGAACAGGTGAGGGTTTGGAAACACCCCGCTTTGCAATTTTCGCCTCATAATTTTCTCCTTTTTGCTCAGCTGTTTAGCTGCCTCTGGATAAATCTTATGGTGGAGTTTATAGTGTGCGGTGATTTCATGAAACGTTCGTATTTCGTCTCTTGTGGAGAGGGGCTGCTCGCGCGAAGGCGGCGGGTCAGCGTCGATCGACCGGAAAGTGAGCCTTCGGGTGATCGCGTGTGCCTTCTCATTGCCCTTCAGACCTTGATGGGCCGGGGACCATACTAGTGAGATTAGCTCTGCGGGTACTGGTCCTTGTTTTAGAATTTTGGCGGCTGTAGCAGAGATCCTGCCCATATCGTAGTTTTTAATGGCTGACTTAGAGTCACTAACAATCACTCGTGTGCCTTTTTGAGCTATTGCCAAAGCAATCGCAAGCCCTTCTGCCTCTTTGGTAGTTGTGTTCTTTGAAGTGCAGCACGAGACCAGATTCCCGCTCTCGTGAACCACTACCGCTGTGTGTGCTCCCTTTCTTTCGTATTCCGCAGCGTCCGTGTAAAGCACGCCAGATCGACCTTCAAGTTTCGCCTGCAGGGAAACAGCTCTAGCTTTGCGTCTGCTTTCATAAACCGGATGAATGTTTTTCGGCAGCGGTATAATTTTCAGTCTTGCCCTAGTTGATTTAGGTATGCTAGCGGTCTGCCTGGAACACTCCGTGGGCTCGAACTCCAAGCGCTTCATGATTTTCCTCCCGGTTCTACTTCTCAGAAGTCTTTGGTGCTGTGACATCATGGCAGCTTCTATTAGTTCATCTAATGTGTTGGAGACACCAAGCCCAAGAAGTTAAACCGTAGATGCGTTCAGGGAAGCCCTAGCGCAGTCTTGATGGCTTTCCTTATAATGGCTTCAATTTTATCTTTTTCTGCTCTACTTAATTTAAGATAAGGGGCAACGTATAGTACAGGGCTTATCACGAAAGCTTGAACTAATCCTAAAAGATTGGCTTCCTTCATCCTCGCATTCTTGTTAGAAATGCGCTTAAACAGGTGGCACATCTGGTTCGCACTAGCTTCGTGTCTCCGGATAGTTTCAGTGTTTTTTCCATTTGCTTGTATGCGCATCCCTAGAATTCTAATACTGTCTACGGTTGAAATAGCATTACCATTCACTCGCAAAGCGATGTCACAACCCCTTCCGAGGGGATTATTTGTTTTCCTTATTTGCAATGGTAAAAAAAGAGCCTCTCATTTTTCTGCCGAGCATTTTAACCATAGTGGTTCGAGATATTGTTCGATGGTATCTATAGCCACCTGAAGTGCGCTTTCAATACGTCCGTCACTATTCCTGTTTATCCACACCGTCACATCGTCTGCGAATATCGTGTGATGCGGATTTTCGATTCCTTCCAACTTCTGAGGCAGTACAATCATCGCTATATTAAAGAGAGTCGGAGAGAGTACAGACCCTTGTGGCATTCCTTTATTCCCCAATTTAATGTTTTTGAGCGACTGCCCTCCCATGCTGAGAGTGGCTGTACGATTTGAGAGAAAGCCCCTCAAGTAGTTGTATGTCTTGACGCCTACGTTTAGCGCACTAAGGTTCTTAAGTAAGGCTTCATGTGTGACATTGTCAAATGCCTTGGAGACGTCCAGACCCACGATTACTTTGGTGTCAACAGTCTTTTTGTCTATTATCTCCTCCTTTAGCTGTAGCATAATATCGCAGGTCGATAGGTGGGATCTGAAGCCTATTATAGTATCAGGGTACAGGTTTTCATCTTCCATGAACCTAGTCAGTCTTGTTTGGATGGCGTGCTTCATCAATTTTCCTACGCAAGATGTGATGGAAATGGGTCTGAGATGATCAAGACTGAGCTTTTTTCCTGGCTTAGGAATGAAGACTACATTGGCCGTTTTCCAAGCTTGTGGTATTTCTCCCTTGTCCCAGCATTCTTGCATATAACCTGCAAGTTGACCAATGGAGCCGTCGTCAAGATTTCTGAGCATTCTGTTGTTGATTTTGTCCGGACCGGCAGCCGTTTTTAAGTCGGTTAATTTCAGCCCTGGCTTCTCCAACCGTGATGGGGCTGCCTAGGTCTTGGTTTTCTGAATCAGCGTAGTCAGGGAGCTTTTGAGATTCTGCGCAGCAGAGGTATCGATCTCTAACCTCCGTTAATAATTCCGTCGTCTGACCTTCATATTTATACACAAGCTTTTGAAGTTGCTGTCGGGCCTCCGACTTGGTTTTTTCTGGGTCTAATAGATGCCCTAGTAGCTGCCACGTTTTAGCACTGCCAATCTCTCTATCCATCTGATCACAGATACTACCCCACTTTTGCTTGGTAATTCCAATGCATAATCTTCGATCTCTCTATTCAGTGCAGCAACTTCCTTTCGGAAATTCCTGTCTACTCTTTTCTGACTGATTTTTTGCTCTAGGTTTTTCTTTTTTTTCCACATGCTTACAAGATGTCTAACAACTTCCTCATCGCCAGCGTCAATCTCTTCGGTAGCGTGCTGAACAGACTTGATCACCCCTTTACTCAAATCGTTAATATCATTTATGGGGTCCTGTTCCGACCTGATATTTCTAAATGTCACCCAATCTGTAGTTTTAACTTTTTTCTTATTGATCACCAGTGGGCCAATGGCAACAATAATCTCTAAAATTTTATGATCACTACCTAGGTCTTCGCCGGTATTGCACCACGTGGCGGTGGTGGCATTGCTGACAAGGGTAAGATCTGGCGTCGTGTCTTGACATACGCTATTTTCTTTCCTCGTTGGCTGCATTGGGTCTGTTATAAGTATGAGCGCATGTTGCTGAATTTCATTCCACAAATTTCTGCCTTTAGCCTGGATGAATTTATAACCCCACGCCGTATGATGCGCATTAAAGTCGCCCAAAATCAATAGCAGACCGTTTGCTCAAATAACCTTTGTTTTCGTGAAAAGATCACCAAAGTTGATTTTGCGCTGCCTGGGGGAACTATACACATTCAGGATAAAAATACTCTTGTCTTTGCGCTTGCGAGGCACGAGTTCGACTAAAACATGATCGATCTGCGAGTTCCCCGTCTCGTGCTGCAATGTCGTAATGTTTCTCTTTACGAAGGTCGTAACTTGGGTATCATTACCCGACCCGGCAAAAGATTTGTAACCTGCTAATTTGGCACTTTTCCCACACTCCTGGATAGCAATAACCTCCGGTCGATCGGCGTTGGTAAGAAAAGATTGTAAAACCGCACGTTTGCGCGAGAAACCCCTACATTTCCACTGCCAAATCGTATTACTGTAAGGGTGCAGAGCCATCATGGTTTAGCTTGAGCGCTTGGCATAGCCATTCTATCTGTCGGTCTCTGCTAGCAAATTCGGCCTTAATTTGCTCAATAGCGTTGCCTACTTGTTTCATCTGTTCTAGTACAGCTTGGATCATACCTTGTAATGACTTTGTTTCCACCTCAAGTGCTTCAAATCTCGCTCCGTGATTTTCTTCAAGTTCGGTTTCTTTAGCCCTCTTCTTTTTTTAAGGCGGTTCGTTTGCTTCCTGGGGTGTTTCCAGCGCCTTCCCTGGTTTACTGGTTATATGAGCCTTAATCTCATCAAGCTGTTTGCGTAATTCCACCTTTTGCTCCTGTAATATCCTGTTTTGCTCTTTAAGAGCATTAAACACCTGTGTATTAGCATCCTGGGAGACCTTAGTTACCCAACCCACTTGTGGTCCTGTGGCTTTCGACTTCTCCTGGGCACAATCACCACCATCATGGGATGCTTTGTGAGAAACTCCTGGCTTCTCCAGCGGTGGCAATAGGGGGAAGGATTCCGAGCGCCCTCTCGATCTACTTCAATGCTTGGATTTGCACCTCGAACGATCTTGAACCCCGTCTGTCCTGCTGTGACGCTGGTTGCCCTCTTCGGCCTTGCGTCGTTCTTCTTGCTCCAACGCTTCTTCAAGCTTCATTTCCCACGGTCGCTTCTTCACTATATCTTCATCATCATCATCACCATCAGCCTGACTACGTCCACTGCAGGACAAAGGCCTCTCCCATGTTCCGCCAGTTAACCTGGTCCTGTGCTTGCTGCTGCCAATTTATACCCGCAAACTTCTTAATCTATATAATCCTACTCTGTAATGTTCTTCACTATATAAGGTGTCCGAAAAAGTTCTTTGCACCTTTTGTCTCTGGTCACGTGCTCCTTGCCACACAGACGGCACCTCGGCGTACATTCATGGTCTTTGGGTGGGGAGGCCAGCCCACAACTTCTGCATTTTTCGTGCCGGCTGTCACATACGTCGGATCGATGTCGCAGCTCACTACACTTGTAACACACTTCATATCTCTTCTTGTAGAGAAAGCATTTCATCGGCAGCCCAAAGCAGATCATCCATCTCGGCACGTAGTCGTCAACAAAGGTGATCATTACCGAAGTGGAGTTGCCCATCCTTCGCACACCAAGAATAGGAGGAATCTCTTCGTGTGAGAAAGCCAGTTCCAATTCTCTCTCAGAGAGTTTGATATCAAGTCCACGTACCACTCCTTTGCCACAGCTTTCAGTCGCAGCCATGTATGTCTTCTCCTCGTACTCCTTTCTGTCGAGCTTTATGACTTTCAGGTCCAACATTTTCTAGGCATCATCCTCCCTGGGCGTGCTGTATATCATTGTTCCTTGCTTGTCGTGGACAACTATCCTGTCCTCCTGCCCCGCCGTGGTGGTCTAGTGGCTAAGGTACTTGGCTGCTGACCCCCAGGTCGCGGGTTCAAATCCCAACTGAGGCGGCTGCATTTCCGATGGAGGCGGAAATGTTGTAGGCCCGTGTGCTCAGATTGGGGGCACGTTAAAGAACACCAGGTGGTCGAAATTTCCGGAGCCCTCCACTACGGCGTCTCTCATAATCATATAGTGGTTTTGTCACGTTAAACCCCGCGTATCAATCATCCTGTCCTCCTCCCGACCTTTCTGCCATGGAATGCCTGCTGCCATCCTTACTGCTCCACCAATCACAGGTGCCGAGTGTCTGGTGAACGTTAGTCCTTCTTTTGGGCCTGATAATATCCTTGTGATCCGCGTTCGGAAGACGCGGTAGATGCCACGCTACTGACCGCTCCGCGAGCTCTTTTTCCCGCCGCTTTAAATGAAAGTCTTCCGCTTACACCATGCTTGTCGCCATTGAAGCCGGCTGACATCGTCCTGCCTTCTTTTCCACATCCACTGCTGGTAAACGCCGCCCTGGTGGCGCCATCGCGTTCCCGTTGTTGACTCTCCTGGAGCTCCGCCACACGTTTCGACACTTTCGTTACCCAGTCCGAGCTTTCAAATTCTTCTTTATTGGCATCTCTACCATTAACAGTCACTTCCATCGTCATAGTGCCTCCGCAAACGCTCTACCAGCCGACGCCTGGAGCCTCGAACGCCGATCCGACCACCTCGGCGCTAGGCCTAACGGTGGAGTTGGCGAGACGCACAACGTAGCCGAACACCGAAGGCGCAATTAAATCCTTTAAAATCTACTTACAGTTTTCAGAATGGTAGCTACAGGATCCTGAGCACGTCCGCGACCACACACAGCACTTTATCAGCTGGCTGTTGTCCTTTCCGCGTGAAAAAGGGGTCATTTCACGGAGCCGACACGGAGCCGTGTCTCACACCATTGCGAGCCTCGCGCATTCTCTTTTGTGCAACGTTTGTTGCCGCATTATTCCCGAGACTGATCAACCATGTCCGCACTGAAAAAGTTTCCTGAAAAGATTCAACAGAATTGGTGCCGCCCACCGGAAACACTTCGGGCAGGTATCTCAAACAAGTTGCAGCGTGGTCAGGACAGACCGCCTCGGTGCAGCCGCCACCGCCCACTGGAGATATCATTGGCAAGTCCTTACAAACTCTGACATGAAACAAACCGACCCCAGAAACAGAGCCACTTCCAGCCACCAGACAGTACACAGGCAAATACTCAGGCAGGCTCGCAGTGTAACTGACTCCGGCCATAGCGATGCAGCGAGCATCGTCCACCAGAAACATTGTAAACTGCTACAGCTAGCCTCACCCCCCTCCCTCCGAACCTTGTAGTCTGGCCCATCGACAATGCTTGTGGTCATGGCCGAGTTTCAATGTAATGACGAGAAACACAGACGCAGCAACTGTTTCTGGGTTGCTCTGCTGTCTTCTAGTTATTTTCCTCCGCTTCTGTCGCCTGGCATGCGCGTTTGTGCCAGGGCTCCAATGTCAGTCTTCGACCCATATTAACAGTGGCGTTATTCGGCACTCGAGCCAAAACATAAAGAGCTCTGACATGAGGTGCAACGATGAGCCCGACTTTCTTCGGCAGGTCTCTCTGTGCAGATAGTTTTTTTTAATAGCCTTTAGGGAGCCCTTGCATCAGCTAGTTGTTCGAAGCCTCCCATCAGAAGCCGCCGCTGGTCGCTGGCTGAAAATGGGAGCGTAAATGAGGGGGCTTGGCGCGCGTTACCTTAGGGTTTGCCGTCGGTTACGAGAGGCGCACCGCAAGAGATGCTGTGGATTGCATCAGACTTTTTTTTATTGTAACCTTCACATCCGTGTAACAAAAAGCTTCATAAACACTTGTTTGGTCCCAAAGCCTAACTGGCTAGTAGAGGGACCAATTGTGTGACATACCTACATACTTGCGCAAGCGGTTACACAGCGACAAAGGACATCAAACTGGACACAATGTTTAAAAATAGAAAAAAACATGATTGAATTATACAAAGAAACATAGCGCAGAACATAGCTACTTATAGTACAGAATAATATTAGCATTAGAATAATACTAATCATAACAATATTAATAATACTAAATGACTATATAGTCGTATCACTTAGAAAGTTCGCACGAAGTGCATGCTTCATGGCCAATAAAGAATTTCTAGCCTCTTTCACATCAGTCGGTATCGCATTCCATATGAGAGCGCCGTGAAATTTTATGAGCCTTCGACCGTAGGCATTTCTGGCTACCGGTAAATTAAAACATTATTTCGCTGCAGCTCTTGTACAGCGCGCGGGTAACGTAAAGGTGTTTAATGGGAATGGGTCATGACGTTGTATTATTCCATGCCCTATATCAGCAACACTAGACACGTGAACAGAGTCCAGTGGAAGTAAACGCATCATTTGAAACAGTTGTTTTGCAGTATCCGTCCTGTTTGAGTATGTGATAATCTGGACTGCCCTCTTTTGCAGGCGGCTAATACATTTCAAATTAAATTTATATGTACTGCCCCACGATGCTATACAATAGCTCAAGTGACTGTGCACGCATGCAAAATATAGGATGCGTAAAATCCATGCGCCAAAGCATTCACGAGCTTTTAGTAGCGTGTGACATCCATATGCTAGCTTGGAGCATGTCTTTTTTATATGCGATTGCCCGTTCATGTCCGAGTCAAACATGACCCGTAAGTACTTAAACGAGACTACTGGCTGCAGCAGTGCCGTATCTAAAACCAAGTTGAAACCTGCAAAGTCGAGTTCTTTTTTCCTAGAGTGAAAGACCATGTGTTTAGTTTTCTCTGTGTTGATATTTAGGCGGTTTCGTTTAAACCATACTTGTACTCTCTGTAACTCTTCGTTGATTTTACCTTCGATGTATCTTAAGCTGTCACCAACAAAGATTAGTGCCGTATCGTCTGCGTACATTAAATCTTCTGAATATAGTAGGATGGAGAGAAAATCGTTAACGTACAGGGACAAAAGAGTGGGTCCAATAACTGAGCCTTGTGGTACCCCAGAGACTATTGATTAAGTAGAGGACTCGACACCACTCATGACTACTCGTTGCTGGTGGTCGGATAGGTATGATTTAAGAAGCTGGTGAATTCGGCCTTGAAAACCGTATTCATGAAGCTTACTTAACAAGATGTTGTGGTTGACGGAATCGAAAGCTTTTCTTATGTCTAAGAAAACTACGAAGGCCATCATATTGTTGTTCAAGGCTTTGTTAACTTGTTGGATTAATACCAAAACTGCAGTAGATGTAGATCTATGTGCTCGAAAACTATGCTAATTTGAGCAAATTATATTATGTTTGGATGCAAATGATGTTATCTGCACTGATAGAATTTTTCAAACATTGTTTTTATTACACTTAACACAGATATTGGTCTGCGATTTGAGGCACTTGATCGGTCTCCATCTTTGTATACAGGGACAACTTTGCCCAACTTAAGCTCATTTGGGTATATACTAAAGTCCTGCCAGTGTTGAAACATGTGCAGCAAATGTTCTGCCAGAATGTTTATGTTATTTTTTATTATTTTAACTGTTATAGCATCAAGCCCAGCCGCTTTATTGGCGTCTAGTTTTTTTGCTATTGACATGATATGGTACATTTCTATCTCAAATATGGCAAAACTATCAGAAACTGGTCTAATGGGACGCGTGTGATCTGTAATGTCAGAAAACTAAGCAGCCAAAGCACGCCCGACATCTGCCAAATACTTGTTAAAGCGATCCACCGTGTCTTGAGTTATATCGTCAGGCAGTACACTTTTATCTGAGTCAAGGCCAACTGCGGATTTTGCTATTTCCCAAATTCGCTTGGTGTTGCCTCCAGCCTCTTCGATAAGCTTAGCATAGTATTCTTTTTTTCATTTATGATGCTGCCTTGGTTGCTTTCCCGTTGCATCAGACAGCTTGCTGGTTGCATCAGCCAGTCTATCGATGCTGACGCTATTGCATCAGACGATATCAACTTGAACTGTTCGCTGAAGCAATCTAGTTTGGGTTCACTCTTAGGCGAAACAATGCTAAGTGTGAATCCCCTGTGAAAAATACCCGTGTGCCAGTGTCACATACTAGTATGGGAGTGGCTCACATCCACCGACGGGTATGTGTCACTGTTTGGCGGGAAATGCCTCACGACGTCCACATCGGTATTGTAATATTACTCATGTTTTTACCAGCGCGTCCCTCTTACCATCTTACTATCTAACCCATACCATCTTACCCTCTCATACTAATTTTGTTCCACGCCAAGTTAAGGGGGTGATCCCGAAAGCACCCAAACGTAAGTGGTTGGATGTATAGATAGATAGATAGATAGATAGATAGATAGATAGATAGATAGATAGATAGATAGATAGATAGATAGATAGATAGATAGATAGATAGATAGATAGATAGATAGATAGATAGATAGATAGATAGATACGCTCAAAGTCACCGAAGTGAGCTAAGAAATTCTTCGCAATTATTTCTGTTACGTTTCTCACAACAAACTAGCTTCAATAAGCTCGTTGAGTAGACTAGCCAAGCAGCAGCTCAGGCAGATCTTCTTTGTCTTCTTCCACTGCAGTGTTGACTGTTGGGGCGAGCGTATTCTGAGGTGCAAGGTGGTATATGAAAAATTGCACTGAGCACAATCACTATGCCAGCGTTGTTACCCATCTCAACTTAGAGAAGAGCATTTTAAAATATGCATCGGGGTCACCAATGGCGATTGAAGCATAAACAATGTGAATAGTCGGAAGACTCTTCCCACGGTGGTAGGGGCACCACTAAAGGAAAAAAAAATGAGCTAGCGGTGCCTTAGCTCGGCTAAACCAGAATATACGTTGCGTAAGTTTTGGGTGGACCGACAGACATACAGACGCACGCACGCACGCACGCACGCATGGACTAGCGAGCGAGCTCACACGAGTCAAGCGCGGGCTCGCTAGTGACACGTGACCCCAGGAGCCTCCAGGCCCCCGCGTGCCCGCTGAGCACCGTGTGAAGCCACTGCTCCTCGGGCATGCGCAGCACGGCTATCGATAAGCCACGCGGTACTGCTCAGCGCTGCAATAATCACAAGGTGTAAGGGGGGACATGCTGCCAACGTAGTTCTGCACAATGCATACTAACAGCATAGAACCACGGTTACGTGAAATATAGAGCCACGCTTACTGCAGAGTGACACATTTTATTTATGCTAATACCTAGCCAAGCGATTTCCAAAAATACTGCTCTATTGTTAAATTCAAGGCTCTGACCTACTAATTTTACCATAAAGTTTAAGTAACAGCGCATAAACGAAAATGTGCTCTGACAATATTGCACGAAGGCACTTCTAGCAGAGAATTTATGCATTATAATCGTGGAAAACTGAAAATCAACAATAAGTGTAGGCTATTAGAGGTCACAGCAACAGCTCTGTTGCTGAATTCACTCGCTATCAAAAATATTTCGGAACATGCTTCATTATAGCCAATGCAGCTCACACCACGTGTACTTGACAAATAGATTCAAACACTTCTCCTCAACGCCCACATTGTCATGAATTACGCAGAGCAGAACTTCACCCCATCATTTACACTTCCCCAACATTCTTACTAGGAAGAACGCCCATTGAATACCTGCCACATGACGTCATGAGCAGCTGGGGCATCAACGCCGCCTTTATTTTATTCCAAATCACCCCTGGAGCACGGGAGCGCCAAAGAACACGCGATCGTAGTCACGCAATCTTCTCT
The DNA here is from genome assembly GCF_043290135.1 of Rhipicephalus microplus. Classification (NCBI taxonomy): domain Eukaryota; kingdom Metazoa; phylum Arthropoda; class Arachnida; order Ixodida; family Ixodidae; genus Rhipicephalus; species Rhipicephalus microplus. The sequence goes on along the minus strand of NC_134702.1, from coordinate 102,889,667 downwards.
CTGTCTCTCCTTCTGTACGTTTGACGCGAATCCTTCTTTTTTACAAGTAACGCCCTCTAGTGTCGTACCATTTGCATTTTTCGGCGTATAGTACAAGTACCGCCCTTTATTGCCGGTTCAAGAATTAACAAGGGGTGATTACCCACAACAGGCACACACGCCACGCCATAAGGAGCTTCGCCCCTAGAAAAAACAGACAGAAAAAATAGGGGAAACGGTTGAACGAGTCCGAGGATGGGGCACCACTCGAAAACAGCTATACAGCGTCAGGAGATGGCGGACGGCAGGCCATTCAACAAGAGTTAAGCTGGCGTCTGAGATCGCGGGTGACAAAACTGTTCAGTATGGAATAGAACAAGCGAGTCTAGTGTCAGAAACCTGCGGCGGCAGTATTATCCAGCCCTCTGGACGATAGAAGAACACCACCTTCTCCCTCCACGTGTCACTCTTTACTAAAACGCGGACGTGGCAGTATTGACCTGAAATGAAACGCTCCTTCTTTTTTATGTTGGTACAAAGCCCTACATTTTTGATGTACTTGCTAAAAATAGACATGACTTCTTTTTCAATTTTTTACCGTAGTGGTAACTTTAATTGGGCGTATCTTTTTTCTTTGTCGACTTTCTACCCTCCACAACTGGTAAAGCGGCCTATGTCATGCCGCTTTCATGCAAATTAGACCTCCCCCCAAAAAGATGCCGACCCCTGCGCTAGGCTTTGGCGTACGGCAAAGCAAGTGCGCGAGCAAAACACTTTTAGCTCGCTGTTCCGACTCATCGAATGACGCTATTTCAACGTGTTTCAAGCTGAAAGTCCTAGATTACTAATCAAGCATGAAAGTTTAAATTCAGTAAGCGCCGATGGTGCAAGCATTGGTGATTCAAAAAAGTCACAATTGTGTGACCATCTCTCCATAGGACATCCCTGCCGAGTCTCAGATAGCAATATTTATGGCTTAATTATGACGCCATCACGATGTTACTACTACCTCACACAATATGATGCCACGCGATGAAATTATCAAATGGTGTCACTGCATGCATGAATGGGATAGCGCAAAACCAGGCGAAGTGCAGAAAAATTGAATAGGTTAGAATCGTGAAGGTAGTGAACAAATATATTAGGCACAACAAGCTGTCACAGGAGTAGAGGAAAAAGCAGGTGGACTAGTATATCGACTCAGAAAAAAATGACGAAGGTGATTTCAGCCTTTGAGCCATCTTGGATGAATGAACGCATCAGTCACCCTGCAAGTTTCTTCTGCTCCATTTTGAGTGAGAATCGAAATGCCTTGAAGGAGCTTCCTAAATTCTGCCTTTATTTAAACAAACCAACCAAAAGTTCAGAAATGTGGCACCACAATCACCTCACTTGGAATACAGGTCATGTAACCAGCTCTTTTTTTCTTTTTACTGTGAGCTATGTGTTAATGTATCATCGGCTCTTGTCTGAATCGACATGGGCTCAGATTGGCAAGCTCAGCTGTCCAGTCAATGCAAACAAGATTGTAAGTAAAACGCATAGCTCTACCACGCCATTCGAGAATCGATATTGAAAACATCACGGAGTACTCGTCCGTAATTTCTTGTGAAAGAAACATGCTCAGTGCCACCCGACACTATAGTGCGAACATTTTCTGCTGATAAGCGAAGTGTGCAACACGGTAAGAAAAGTGAAAAGTGCGTTGCCATCGTGACATCCGTTGGAGGACTAATGTACGATGAATGCATCATATGAACGTCCCCTTTATAACTACGCAACGATCGGCGTTCCAGGAGGGTCAAAGGCAAGTTAATTTATTGCGAAGCATTTATTAGCGTGCTGTAAGCACTTTTGGCGTCGTTCTGTGTAACTATATATCTATCAATCAAGCCGCTCACGCCTGGGTGGTCCCATCATCCCCCCTTAGCTTCGCGTGAACCAAAATCAGTGTGTGACAGCAAGATAATTTCATGACATATATATAGTGACACTGACATAAATAACGCCACAGTCTCGTCCCGTACGTCATCAAACACTTTGAGAGCAGATAGTGGCACACCCACGACGGGTATGTGCCATTCATATAAGGGCATGTGCCACAAGGGATTGAAACTGCCGATCCAGGAACGACGAGAACACACAATGGCAATTTTAACGCGTCACCGTTAAGAAAAAAACCTGACATCAGCAGCGTTGACCCAATGAATGCGAAGAAATAATGTCAGAATTCCAGCTGGAATCAAACCCCAGCATTCTGCGTAGCAAGTATTTTACCACAGAGCCAAGCTGCCAGAGTCCGAGAGATTTTGCAAATGAACCCAATGTTCGTGAAATTACAGTTGTAGTTGCAACACCGGTTATCTGGTTTTATGCACCTTCATATGTACTCTTTTGATACAGCCATCTCATCAGGTTACCGTCGATTGTAGTGGGCCGCCATGTGCTGAAGTTGCTTTAAGTTGCAGTGTCTGGGGCTACCATCCTCGCGAGCACTAGCGCTTTACATCAGCTTATTGCTCCTGGTGTTCCTAATGCTCTGGTTCCTGTTGGCAACGTTCTGAAAGAGAAAAAGTGGTTATATAAACATCCTTGACTGTTCATGCCTGTGCGTTCAATATATGTACATATATTTAGCGTGGCGTCATAAATAGTGACTGAATAAAAAACTTATAACCCAGTCACCTTCCTTCCGCATATTTCGCATACCGTCAATTTCTAAGGTACGTGAGATCTGTCGAATGTTTCCTTACTATCGCCTCTATATGTAACCCCGTGCCTTGTATGCATCAATTACAAATTTATTCTTAGCAAAAACTTACATAAATGACGCCATGTATAGCGGCGCCCTCTTCCCAACTAACGTAGGCACTCTCTCGGCTATGGTGGTCCTGCTCAGACTGGCGGCGTTAAAAAGACACGCCAGATTGCGAACATGACAATAAGACTTCACCTTTTTCTGCTTCTCAATTAGAGATACGCTAATTTAAAGTTTTCATGAACACTTATTATTTGCTGCAGCGGTGTGTGGCAAGCGACAAATCCGAAATAAAATCGAAGCGGGCTATCATAGGTGCTGCCATGCTACACCAGCTCCCCTATTTCACGACAATGGATGCAGCAGTTAGCGGCCGTGCGTAGCTGCCAAATCTCATTGTTGCCTGCTGCGCACACACAGCTTAGACTTGATATTCTTCAGCTTGCCACGCTTCACTTATTCTTAGAAATGTCAATGATGCGGGGACTGGCGCAACTGAGTAATTGGCGAGGTCAAAGTGAGCTTAGTATGCCTGCTGCTAATTCGCGAAGTGCTCACTTCGCAGTAATTGAGCATTTTGTTATTTAGCGAAGTATTCCCTGTGCGGTTTTAAGCCAATACGTGTGCCGATGAATTCACACACTTTGCTGTGATGTTGTCAATCATATTCTTTATGAAATTTACGTACACCTCTTGTATTGATTGAGCAGCTGTCAACGAGCTCACATTGCGTGGCACCTTTCGCACTTTGTGCTGTTACCACGCAAAGTCACATGCGCTAGCACGATCAGCGTCAGGGGCTGGCGTCACTCTTGCATAAACAAGAGAGTTCTAAGCAGAATGATTGAGTTAGATTCCAGCTAAATATTTTATGATTTCAATTTTTATTCGTTGTTACATCAGAATTTTTCACTTAATACAATGCTAACTTTTTGCTAAGATTCAGTGACGCCGACAGCAGCGTAGGCACCGGAAACATTTCGAATGCGAGCAATTTAAGAAGATGGGGTAAAGTAAAAGCCTAAAGGGTTTTTCAGCACGGCTCATGTGCGTTGAGGAAACAGTCCTCCTTCTCACCTAGCCCAACGGTGAGAAAAACTACGTTACATTAGCGGGCCCGCATGCAACCTTAAAAATATTCACAAAGTGGGATCATTGCCACCCAGCCTAAATCAGCAAAGATTAACAAAAGCGCCTCAAAACACCGACTTCATTGAGATTAACGACAAAAGTGTGTGGTGATCAGGATGCAGCCAGTGCCATAGCTAGATAAGAAGCGGCGAGATGACAGTCTATGTACCAGCACCGGGCGGGTTGTGCAAAGGCATGGGCATCTCAGAGCTCTTGATATCGAAAAAGAAGTCTATCCACTTCCTTAAGACCAGGAAAAAGGTACAATGCAGGAATTTAATAACAACATTACACATCTTTTTACCAAATCATGTGGCTTCAAACAGGCTTAAATTCAACTGTAAGGGCCACGAAGTTCGGGCTGCGCGAAATCTGGTTATAATGCACGTCATCTGATAGTTCTCGCACAAGCAACAGCGGAAAAGCAGCGTCAGGGCAGCCCTATATGCCATGACACTTTTGGCCAGCTTCTTGAAGTGACAAGGGCCCGGTGAAAGGCCATGGCCTGCGCCGAGCATTGCCTGTTGACGTGGCCTTCCTCAAACAACTGCTGTCACGTTTTTATTTTATTTTTTTTATTCATACTGTCAGGACAAAAGCCAAAACAAGAGTTGAGCCTACATTACTCTCTTGTACAAACGTAGTACATGCTAAAACAATTTTGATACGGAGCACTGAAAAAGTGCACAACATATCAGAATAAAAAACAAACATAAAATTATATTACAAAACGTCCCGTACAGCTCGCTGATATATGTAAAGTAACAGGTTAGGACACATGTATACGTCACCAAAAAAAAGGAAAAAATGACAATATTTGAAGTGATATCGTAGATTGAACATGCTCAAGCAATAGATAACAAACAAGGCAATTGAAGGGCAAACAAACGCTAAAGCAATACAAATAGGTCAAGAATATTCTGACAAAGGCTTTTCAAAACTTTGTAGATCGGAACATTTCACTATGTTTTGAGGCAACCGATTTCAGTTATCAATGCTTCGAACTAAAACAAGAATGAATAAATCTGGTCTGTGGTTGATTGTTGTAATATGTTTTGTTCTGGATGAGGTTGTTTTTTCTAGTACGATGTTTTCACCTCGATTAACCCTGAAATCTCTGTTCAGTGTGTAAAAAAAGAATATCACTTTATTAAGTGGCACTTTTGGTTTCACCGTCTATACTCCAGTTTTTTCTCTAAGCTTGCTGATAGACTGAGTTCTTGAATATGAGTTTGAAATAAACCGTAAAACGTTTGTATAAGCTCTCATTTTAGTGTACTTTGTTAGTGTAAGGTTCTTATATATGACTTGTGAAAGGCGGTACTGGAAGAACAGTTATTTTATATGCCATTGCTTTAGCCTCTAGAGTAGCATTGTGCAGTTTTTGTCGTAACGACCAAAGTTTGCTCATGGCTCTATTACATACATCATCAACATGTACTGACCAGTTCATGTCATGTGCAAAGCGAATACATAGGTATTTAACATATTTTGCTTCAGTCAGCTGTGTACCTTGAATGCTGTGAAGAAACGATAGCGGGTCTTTTTTACGTGTAATGCGCATGAAAATGGTTTTGGATGCATTCAGTCTCATTTGTAATTTATTGCACGAAATAGTATTTCTATAAGTGGTTATTGAGTACCATTTGGTCATAACAAAAGCAAAATTTTGCGTGCACAATTGGAATGTTACGGGGTTGGTGACTTCTGTACAAAATGCATTTGCAGAGAAAAAACCACAGGGAAGAGTCACAATGGCTGATTGGCACACTCTCGCGCCTGTCAGCTGCTTGCGTCCTTCCCTTTTCTCTACTTCATCTCCGTAACAGGAACCCCGGGCGTTGGAACACCGTATGGACGCGAGTCCGGAGAAGTGTGACAGAAGTAACGTTTCATAGGCGAAACATGGACAATGTCAACAAGTGACGAGCTTGGTGACGTATTTGAGTGCAATGGCGCTATCTTTTAGTTGACGTCACTGACTTGACGTAAGACTAGTTAGGGTCCTGCATATCGGAACAAAATTTTTCCTGTGAGACTTGCATGGCGACACGGTGACCAGAGGAGCACGCCGTCACCTGGGGCAAACGTTATGTTACAATGCCGGTGGCCGTAGCGGGCATTTCACATATCCTGTGACCTAGTGAGACGAGACTGTGCAATTAGACGAGCCATGTTAGCCTTATTAATAGAATTTCGAGCGTACTCGGAAGCAGATAGCTTGAGAGGCAAGGTGGTTTCAAATTACTATATGGGGTCACGACCATACAAAAGATTAAAAGGTGCGAGTCCCGGGTGTCACGTCGAGAGGAATTGTAAGCGACAGTCGCATAGGCCATTGTGATGTCCCAGTCACCATGATCTTCAAAGACGTGAATCGAAAGCATCTCTGTGAGCGTGTGGTTGAGACGTTCAGTTAGGCCATTAGTTTGTGGGTTGTAGGGGGTAGATAGCTCATGCGCTGTAGCACATAATCTGAGGAGGTCGTCGACAACTTTGGGCAAAAAAGGGTGGCAGCAGTCCGTAAGCAGCTGTCTGGGTGTACCCGGGGGCAAGATGACGTCATGAAGAATAAAATCCGCGACGTCAGTGGCGCAAGTGGTTGGCATGGCCTTCGTTATCGTGTAACGGATCACATATTCTGTGGCGACGGCGAATAATTTATTTCCTAGTGTTGTCGTCGGAAAAAAGCTAGGAAGGTCGAGTCTCACGTGATGATATGGTTCAGATGGGACTTCCATTGGGTGAAGAAATACAGCTGACAGCAAAGAAGGTCTTTTCCGGTGCTGGCAGAGGTCGAAAGTGGCGACATATCGACGCACGCTGCGGTACAGTCCTGGCCAGAAGAACCAACGTAGCACGTGGTCGTATGTGCGGGAAACACTGAGGTGTCCCGCTGTTGGTGCGTCGTGAAGTTTTTCAAGTATGGCATGCCATAGATGACGAGGAATGACAAGGAGAAGCTCAGGGCCTTCAGTGCTGACGTTGCAGCGGTAGAGCATACCGTCATGCAGCACGAACATATAGGATTCAGCGTCATGACAGTCGCACTGGACGGCGTCGATAATAGTGCGCACTGACTCATCCCGTCGTTGTTCAATGCGCATATCGCCGATGTCAGTAAACGCTATTACGCTGCTCTCCAGGTCACTCGCAACGGGATCAGGAAGGTTCACCGAATGACGAGAAAGACAGTCTGCGTCCTTGTGCAAACGGCCAGACTTGTAGCTGACGCTAATGAAAAATTCCTAGAGTCTCGGAGCCCAGCGACCCTGCCGTCCAGTCGGGTCCTTCAGAGCAGTCAGCCAGCAGAGGGCGAGGTGGTCCGTAACGACGGAGAACATGCGACCATATAAATATGGCCGGAACTTAGCGAGGGCCTCAACTCAAGCTAAACACTTTCTCTCGGTGATGGAATAATTCCTCTCAGAGGGAGAAATCAGGTGACTGGCGTAAGCTATTACGCACTGTCTGCCCTGCGGCCACTGAGCGAGAACTGCGTCAATACCGTGGCCACTGGTGTCGGTGCGCAATTCTGTGGCAGCAGAAGGTATAAAATGGGCAAGTATGGGGCGCGTAATTAAGTAGCCGATGAGAGTGATAAACGCTTGAGCCTGCTCAGGGCCCCATGAGATTGTGGTATCTTTTCAGCAAATCTGTGAGTTGCCTGGCAACGTCGACAAAGTTTTTTACAAAACGACAAAAGTACGGACATAAGCCGATGAAGCTCCGCACGTCGCATGTAGAACGGGGCACGGGAAAGCTACGAACAACGCTGATCTTTCTAGGATCTGGTTGGACGCCATAGGGATTTACAAGACGGCCCATAACGGCAATCTGACGGCAGACAAATTGACATTTCTTGGAACTGAGTTGTAGCCCAGCGGTTCTGATGACTGCCAGAATTGAAGTGAGACAGGTCAGGTGGCTATCGAAAGTAGATGAAAAGACTATCACATCGTCTAGGCAACAGAGACAAGTAGACCACTAATAACCACGAAAGATAGAGTCTATCATTTGTTCGAATGTGGCAGGGCCGTTACATAGTCCGAAAGGCACGACTTTAAACTGGTATAAGCCATCCGGTGTAATGCAGACCTTTTTCTCGCGTATCATCTCATCGACAAAAATCTGCCACTAGCGAACGGAAGATAAGTAGACGAGAAGCATGTAGGGTCATGCGGGCAGTACAACGCGTCATCGATTCGTGGTAGCGGCTGTACGTTGTTAAGAAGGCGCGACGCCAACACGGTCCTTAAGGCACCACTGCTCTGAACTCCGCCGCCAAGGTCACAAGCCGTTTGGTAGCGTGTGTTACTCAGCTCGCGACTGCTTCTGCGCAGAGCTCATAGACGAGCGGACCAGACGACGGTGAGATAAGGCAAGGTTTATGTACAGCATAAAAATAGAGGAGTTACAAATTCGGCACTGGGACCGACAACATAGGGACTCGAAGAGCCGAGATGACTTCTCACGCACGCTTCCGTTAGCTTCTCTCTGCCGCACAGGTCAACTGCTCGCGACGTGCCCCTTGGCTATTTTTATAGGCACCAGGTGGATTTTTGCGTGACCAACGTCCAACCAGAAGCGCCGCTGGCCGTGATGTCCGAATCCTCGAATGGGGGCCCGCCACTGCGCATGGTTACACTCGAGGACAATGGTGTTCCCACGCATTGCGTAAGACTCGCCTGGATGGAAGGCGCCAATTGCTTCATCGGGCTCGTGGGCTGAGGAAGCTCGCTGTGCGTTGCTTGAAAGATTGGTGCCGCCACTTGATGACGTCGTTGAGTTGATCGCGTCAGGCGGGCTCGATCGCTGGCCTTGACGCAGATTGTTTTTGCAGAGGCATTGATGTTCGGTGTGGACTCCTAGGCGTAACAGCACCCCCGCCACCAGACACTGCGCCGGAAAGACGAGCTGCTTCCACGTGGCGTGGATGTCGGGCGCGCTCGTTCACCAGGTACCTCCAGGTTTCGCATCCAGGGCCATGGGGAGAATGTAGCTCAAGGCTCAGTTCCATGAACACATCTCATTCTTGAGGACGGATCCCTGCTCCGCTGGCTTCTCGCCACAAATTTTCGGCCAGTTTGCTTGTCTCTTGTGACGATTTTCGGTCTCAGCACTTGTCGATGGTTCAGCAACTTGTCCAGAATGATTCAACAACAGACAACACACGACAAAAGCAAGTGCTCTTGGTTACCCGACAGAACACCAGACAAAGCACAATACAATATATGCCTAGCTACGTGTCTATCGGAATTTCGTTCCCTCTACATCAACAGGCACATGTGGGACACAATACTCTTAAAATGAGAACTCAAATTTTACACGCACAACAAGGTAATGAAAAAGAATGCAACATAAAGTTGGCCCCTTGAGATCACTCTGGACGAGAGCGCTCAGCTAAGGCCAAGATAAGGACAAAATTTTTCCCCGAGTCACCAGTGAGAGACCGAGAGGTGTACAAGGTACTAAGACGCACGGCTCAATGCGTCTGCATTAGCGTTCAGTTTCCTCTTTTTGTAGCGAACGTCAAAGTTGTGCTGTTGGAGTATCATGCTACACCTCAGTAACCGGCCACTTTTAGGCGACGATACCTATGCGTACCAAGACCTGTTAATACTTGCGACGTTGCACATCTGTGTAGCTCCGGTACAGGAGCCCAGCCTTCAGAAAAATTGAAATTCCTTTTCTTTTTTCCATGTTTACGCTTTTCATGAGCGCTTCATTCCAGTGGTCCTCACACTGCTCTCGAATTAGCGTTTCTTGATCAACCCTCGACAGCTCACTCCAACCTTCCGCTACAGGCGAGGGCGTTATACCCCTCTCGCTCTGACTCAATGGCGCCATGTCGTCTCTTCCACCTACAGAGACCGTACCAGGCGCTTCAGCGACGAGCCGCTCGAGTGACTGCTCAAATGACTCACACGGAGAATTTCCTGTCTGAGGTTGCGTCGACTCGCTGCCAAGATCACGCAGATCAGCAGTCTTTGCTGGTGGTGTTTGACCACACTGAACACGATCAAGTTCCTGCGAAAGCTTCCGCGCTTGCGATCGCCTGAAGGCCATGTACGCTGAGTTGGAGAAGAACGATTTACACTGCTCTTTGAGAAGCTGCTCTGAGTCATTAGGAAATAGATAAAGAAAACGATTGGAAAGCACGGCAGACACAGCCGCTTCGGTGCGAAGCTTACTGAACGGGCCTTCGATGAAAACCGTGGCGATTGGTAAGCAAGCACTCTTCTCGGCGACTTGCCTAATCCACGCGCATTCTTCTGTAAAGTCATCCGGAGACACCCACGAAGGATGGACAACGTCCATTGTTGCCGCTGAGTCTCGAAGTGCTCGACACCTTTTCCCACTCACACTAATTTCTTGGAGATACAGCTCTAACGATCGCCTGTTCTTATCCGATTCTCGGATTGTTGCGAAAACAAACTTTTGCTTACAATTTCTCGCGATGTACCCTTCCTTTTTGCAGTTATAGCAGATTAGCGGCTTCTTTGATTCAAACGCCCATGTGGTATCAGTGCGTTAATTAAGAACCTCACTCGACTTCTCCACTACCTTTTGCCCTTCCCCGACAGTGTCCTTCGTAAGAGACGGATCCTTTCTGAAATTACGGTGTGGAGCGGGTTCACGTTGATCAGGTTTTTTTGAAGCCCTCTTTCCTTTCATTCTTTTCAACGCACACAGCCCTGCTATGCAACTTTCGGCGAGTATAATACTCTTCAGCTAACTCTGCTGCCTTGTTTAGCTGTGCTTGACCAAGTTTTTACTGCAGCCAAAACTTGACACCCTGTTCGATGCAGGGGTAGAATTGCTCCAACGCGATGCATTCTAAAACTTTATCGCAATCGTCAGAAACACCTTCCTCCTTGAGCCATTACACTAAATCAGCTTTAAGACTAAATGCGAAGTCAACGTCTAACTCATTCCCCTTTTTAACATACCGTAACCTTTGCCTGAAAGCCTCGGGTTACAACCTATAACATCTCAAGAGCACTTTCTTCACCTCGTCATAGCTCTCAAACGCTTCCCTCGACAAGCACGTTATCATGTCGGACACTTCACAGGGAAGAAGAGCTAACAGGTTCTGCGCCCAAAGAGACCGCTCCAAAGCATTTCGCTCACAGACGTGTTCACACTTGACGAGATACTTCGTCATGTCTTCACCCACTATGAAAGGTGGCAGTTGTCACGAATGCTATAACCGCTGGCCTAAACTGTCGCAGAAGCTACGCTAGGCACCTGCGAACACTGCATGTAGGATTGCCAATTCAATTCGTTTCTACTCGAGGCACTCCTGTCTCTCGGCCTCTTCACGCTGGCGACGTTCGCGCCTTCCAGCTTCGCGTTCGCGAACTTCTACTTCTCGCCTTTCAGTCTCCTCGCGGCGTGCTTTGATATTCGCCCAGGCCTCATCGACTTCGTCAGCCGACACTCCTTTATTCGTCATGATCTCAAGGATCGCTTGCTTTCGTTTCGCACGGCCCAAAGTCATGCCGAGTTCCTCACAAATTTCGATGAGTTCCCTCACTTTAAGGTTCTCCATCGTGCACACTAGCCTTTTACCGTTTGCCCCTGTTAAGTATCTACTTGCCGTACCCATTATAAGTATACTAGCAAGACACGCAAGCAACTTTTAACACTGCCGTGTTTACATCCCCCGCGTTAAATTTGGCTTCAAAGCGCTTCGACTTGGCTTTAAACGATCAAAGCTCACTCTAATGCTTCACACAGCCCTTCTCTAAACTACCATAAACGTGAACTGAGGGGAAATCATCAGGCGCTCACCGCATCGATGTCGCTGACGTTGGCTGATCCCACAGCTGCCATCCACTGTTACGAGGCGCGTTATGACGTCTTTGTGTTGATCGCCTCAAGTGCTCTCGATTGCTGGCCTTGACACAGATTGCCTTTGCAGAGGCATTGATGTTTGGTGTGGACTCGAAGGCGTAACAACGCCTTTTTGCGTGATCTTGTTGAGGTGGTTATAGTCAGTGGAGAAGCGCCCGGTACCGCCTTTTTTCTTCTCAAGGATGACAGGGGAGGCCTAAAGACTACTTGATGGTTCTATGACACCTTTGTTGAACATTTTGTCAAGTTCCACTTGTATAACTCTGCTCTCAGTGTGGCAGACACGATAGGGGCGTCAGTGAGTAGGACTGGCGTCACCAGTGTTTATACGATGCCAGTGTTTAACGGTGATTGTTTGTCCTAGAGGTCTGTCATTGAAATAAAAAAATGTTGGTATATGACGCGAAAGGCGGTGGATTTCGTTGGCTTGCGCATGATTGAGGTCGGGTGCAGTCACCTTCGAGAAACAATTTGGCAGAGAACAGGTGCTACAGGAGACTGAAGTAAATCAATCTCGATGGTGAGAGCCGCTATTTCAAATTCGTCAGCAGTAGATACGCTGCCTAAAAACATGCCATGAGGACGCACTTGAGGGCAAAAATTGAAATTGAGATGTGGGAGCGAGGTACAGTTGCCAGTGACAGTCACAAGCGTATGGGGAATGGCCATGTTGTCGCTCAAAAGAACGTCGGCGAGAGGAAGGAGAACACATTTACCATCGGGACCTGTGGCTGTGTGGCCAAAACGACGTAAGGGGCTGCCTGAGGTGACAGTCGCGCATCCTGAAGAGAGCACAGGTGAGGCGGGGCAGTTGAGAGTTCAGCGAATATCTGAGGCAGCTCCGGCTTAAGGACGACGGTAGCACAATCGATAAGAGCAGAATGATTCGACAAGAAGTCTAGGACTAGGATAACGTCACAAGTGCAGTGCACATCATGGCTGAATGACAGAAGTAGTGTGGTCTTTTATACTTAAGTGGGCAGTGCACAGATTGAGAACCATCCGCGTGCCGCCATCGGCCACACAGAGCATTTGTGCAGCCACTGGTGTCAGAACTTTTTTTAAACGTGTGCGCAAGCTTGAACTCATGGCCGAAATGCTTGCGCCGGTGTCTTAAAGTGCTTTTACAGGTACGCCGTCTACTTTAACGTATAATACACTTCGTCTGGGGGGAACAAAATGAAGATTTGCAGCGGAAGTTCTTCAACGCAGCGCCTCCTCCGGGCGCTGCGTTTCTCAGTTTTCCGAGACGATGCGGCCGGAAGCCACGGGAGACGAGATGTGCCGTGGCTGCAGCGAACGGTATGATGGGTGACGTATTTGTGGCGAACGAGACTGGGGCCCACGTGGTGAAGGCGAGCGGCTGTACCAAGTGTTCCGAGAATGGTCAAAAGCATTGGACTCTTGTGAAGGTGAAAAGGTTCGGGCGGTATCGTCAGAATGGGTCATATAGGTCGTTGCACGAGATGCCGTGGACCATGTGTTGCAGCAGTAACGAGCAATATGTCCAACGCAGTGGCAGTTGAAAAATATATATTTAGTGGTCATCTGCAGTTCACCACTCAGCCGGGATGCAAGTACGTAGAGAATACCGTCGATCGGAGAAGGGCATTGCGGAAGGGCGTTCGCTGACTCTGGGAGCGGTGACATGGCACACGGAATGAACTACGATCTTTTCAAGCTCCTGGCGCTCGATAGCTTGAACAATAGAAACAGTAACAGGAGTGGTATCGGCACTGCGCGAATAGAATGCCGAGGGCGCCGTCGTTTCCAGTTCGCGACGAACAATGCGTGTCAGGTCTCCCGGCAGGGATGGACGTTGTGGTGCGGACTGATCCGCGCAAGTCAATGTTGCTACGGTGTTTGAAAGTCGGGTAAATGTTTGCAAAATGTGGCGACTTTTCACTTGTTCAAACTGACAAAACTCTTCGAAGATCGCGTCCACGGTGGAACAGCCCTTACTCATCATGATATTGAACGCGCCGTCAGCAATCCCTTTCAGGCCATGCCCGACCTTGTCCCGTTCTGTCACGTCGCTTTCGGCAGAGGGCCGGCACGTCTTGAATGTATTCGAGGTATGATTCTGTGGGCGATTAGGCACGGCAGGCAAATTTCTTTTCGGCGGTGATCTTACGACTGGCAGTTTTGCCAAACACCTCTCGTATCTTTCCTTTGCTTTGGTCCCAGCTTATGAGCTCTTTTTCATTGTTTTCCTACCACACCTTGGCCATGCCTCTCAACTAAAACAGCAGATTAGCCAACTGACTTGTGGGATCTCGTCTGCTCGGCACACTCACTCGTTCGAACATGGCCAACCAAGCGTCAACGTTGACGCCATCAGTCCCGCAGAATGTACCGGTATCCTTAAGTGGCGTTAAAACGTAGGTTTGTGACTCCGTGTTCGTCGCAGACGCTGCCGTTGACGCGGAGGGCTCAGCATTGGCCATAGCTGGAAAATCGATGCAACGTCCGCTGCGGAGCTCCATTACCTGATGGTTACCCAGCACTTCTCCTCAATATGTTACAGGGCTGGTGACTTCTGTACAGAATGCATTTACAGATGAAAACCACAGGCAAGAGTCACAATGGCTGATTGGCACACTCGCGCTCCTGTCAGCTGCTTGTGTCCTTCCTGTTCCTTTACTTCATCTCCGTAACAGTATTATTAGCATATTGTTTTGTAGCTGCTCGCTGTGAAAAACCTTCACTCATATCACTGATGTCGATAAAAAAAGTAAAGGGATTTTCACAAACCCTTGCGGCACACCTGATCAGACCGATTTATTGGCACTTTGTACAATATGTATTTAAACAAATTTTTCTCTGACAAATACGCCTCTATCAATTTCAGTATCTGACTGTCACCAATAACACAAAACAATTTCATTAGCAACTTTATCAGGGGAGTAGTCAAACTGCGCTCCAAGGTTTTAGAAGTACTTGTCAAGGAAATCGGTCGATAGTTTGCGACGTTGCTTATCTTTTCAATCAAGTATTGTTGTTGTGCCTATTCTGCACTTTATAACTGGCGCCTTTGTAGAGATCTTAAAGCTTTAACCATTAAATTGTTTTGATGGCAACGGAGTGATTTCCGGTTTGTCTCAGAACTTATGCAGAAATGATGTATTGTTTTTGTTTCAGATTGCAAGCTATGGTACACTATCAAATGTATCGATTGGCTGCATAGTTGGAAAATGCCGCAACGGAATGTGTGTACCGTATTATATTTCCTCCTGCTCTACAAGCTAAAATAACAAAAAAATATTTAATCATGTCTAATGGCGATTTAAAAAATACTAGTCATTCGCAGAAAAACAGAGTTATTTGTAACGCGTTACAAAAATGACTTATTATAATTTATTGACATTTTATTAGTTTTCGTAATAAAATCAGATGGTTTCTAGAAAGTACGATGTTGCGCGTTATTCCGTAACCTTTTTATTCTCTATTGACAAGTAATCAACTATTTTTTAATGAAATGCGACACATGTTTACGGTAGTTGTCTCCTCGAAATATGTGTGACCACATCCTTGGACTCCTTGTTCCGTCTGTCTGAACTGGTGATCCCTGCTAAACATAATTGCACCTTTTTCTTGGCATTAATGCTGCAGTGCTTTACCCGAACACCAGAAACAGAGAACTGCTATACCTCATAGAGGATAATAACACTATCATCTGAGCACTACCGAAGTACACGGGCTAATGTAAAAAATATTCTACATCTTCAAGCCATCCTTACCTGCGGGACATGCATTGCAAGAGTATTGAGTGCAGTAGCTGATCTTGTAGCGAGAAAACGTAGAAGAATCAGTGACCACAATAATAATAAACAACGTTTGTTGAAAGGTAGCAACCTGTAATACTATATCGGCAAAACTGCTGTGAGCCTCCCAGCCTTCACACAAGTCTTCAGCCTCCCCTTCATTGTGCAAACCATAGTAGTTCAATGTAGTTTAAGTAAACTTATGTTACTGTATAATTGTAACGTATAAGAAAAAGTAATGTACAACAGCCTCAGAAGAAAGCAGCGCTTCGAGATAGATAGTAGTGCACTTCAGTATGTAAAAGGCAAGTCTACTTAGGGCAGGTAAAAACCGTGGAGCTGAACCAGGAGATTGAAGTAACTAGAAGAATAAGAATGGGGTGAAGCACAATTGGCAAGCACTCTCAAATTATGACAGGTAGATCACCGCTATCAAGAGGAAGGTATATAACAGCCGTATCTTGCCGGTACTTAGCTACGGAGCAGAAACCTGGAGACTTGCAAGGAGGGTTCAGCTTAAATTGAGGACGACACAGCGAGCAATGGAAAGAAAATTGGCAGTTGTAACCTTATGAGACAAGAAGAGAGCAGAGTGGATTAGAGAACAAATGGGGATTAAGGATATCATTGTTGAAATCAAGAAGTGGAAATGGACATGGGCTGAGCATGTAGTGCGTAAACAGCATTACCGCTGGTCATTAAGTGTAACTAAATGGATTCACAGAGAAGGCCAGCGGGTTAGCGAAAAACAGAAGGTTAGGTGGGCAGATGAGATTAAGAAGTTTGCGGGTATAAATTGGCAGCTGCAAGCACAGGACCGGGTTAACTTGCGGAACTTGGGAGAGGCCTTTGTCCTGCAGTGGACGTATTCAGGCTGATGAAGATGATGATGATAATGATAATGATGATGATGATGACGTTGATAGTAGAACACATTTTTCAGGAACGTAGCACAAAAATAACCAGCTACATTTTGTAATTGCTCAGTTGCTTCTACGGCGCTGTGTGACCACAGTAAGCAATTATGTTTCGAAGGATGCAGCAGTTGTATTTGGTTAGTTCCTATTGCGATAACAATTATATGGACACTCTCAGCTAGACTTAGCCGCCGGCGTCAGCGTCGTCTTCACTCATCGTATATGTATATGCATCTATATAAATGAATTTGAAAGAAAGAAAGAAAAACACAAAAAACTCCAGCACGCGGAATCAAATGTGTGACCTCTACGTCGTGAAAGCGAGGCCTTTACCACTGAGCCAACCCGGAGCATGTTCTTCACTGTTGAAACGGCAAGCTATTTATATCTACCACTTACGGCTGCTGACGGGCATCTCGGGCGGGGGGGGGGACTGTATTTTCAGCATTACCACCAAGAAGGCGCAATTAGCGTGCGTCGCAACATCGGGCGGGCGCGCTCTAATCTCCAACGCATACGCTCCTTCGCGCGCCCTTATCTCGCGGTGGAGATAAGGGGAGGATCGTACGTCTTGGCTGGCCTCGGGCTTTACCTCGAACAATTCCGCTGTAGTTACCGGGTGCACAAAAGACATAGCAATCACTGTAGTCTCCGTTCGCGAAAAGTGCGTGCATTTCAGACCCAGTGAAGTAACTACTGAGACGTTTATTTGCGTATATACATACCTGTGAGTACGTTTCGTGCGTCAGTTGGGCGTGACAAACGCGAGACATATTTAGATCTGCTTTCAATTCGGTGCGCGACTTTTATGTTCGTTGCTATCGCGTTTATTGCTTCGCCTTAGCAGCGAAGTTGTGGATTTTTTCTGTAACGTACAAAGTGAGAGAAAAAGATGCAAGCAGAGGCAGAGAGGTTAACAAGACGCACGTCCAGTTTGCTATTCTCACTGTGGGAAGGAATAAGTAGAGAACAGTGACAAAACAAAAAAGAAAAAGATACGCATAATCACGCGCTCACTTTAGGGACCACATTCATGTAATGTGTATAAGTCTGCATCTAATAAACTGATATGTACCTGCTTGCCAGAGTTTTGTTTTTTACACATGTACTTGTAAAGGTAGTATTCCTGGCTAGATATCATACAGCACCTGAAAATGTAAACTAAACGACTACTTAGCAATTGCCAAAACATGCCGTGGCGAACACATCAACTTAGGGAGCAACTAATTTTTAATTTCCTCGAGCTACAGTTCCGGTAGAAATAATTAGTTATCACGCGATATTGTAAGAAAGTCAATCTCAATGAAATTAAATTTGTATGTCTTGTTTTTGATGTGCAACGCTAATAAAAAGAGCACCTGGAAGGGGTAGGTTTTCTACAGAAGCATACTCTACGAAGTGGCCGGAAGAGACGCGACGTTCTCCACTGTCATCGCTCACAAAAACGCTAAGGCCGAGTTTGTGAAGTGTCCGACATGGCGAAGACATGGCACTTGAGGCAGTTCATCAACAAACAAAGGTTTTGTAAACCAAGATGAGCACATCACGACAGTCACAGGATTGTAAGCAGTCACGGTAAGTCCGCAAGACCTATCAGTAGATCTTCCTGCTGCGTCATGGCTGCCGCACAAACGGTTAACCACAGAATGCACGAACGAACAGTCACCCGCTAAGGCAGAACGTCACTCTCTTTTTACGCCTGCAAGCATCTCTTTTGTGCCGTCCAAGCATCCGACAGCCGAGACCTCAAAGTGTACAGAGGCTTTCACTTGTGCCCAACTTGTTTCAACTTAGTTTCATAACAGTCCCCCTCAAAGCGCTCGTCTATGCTCGATCCCGTAGCGAGAGACTTGACATCCTTCCATGCCGACGAGGCGGACAGTACGAGGTTCTCACCTCAGCAGCCCTCTATTCTGCGCCGCCGGCAGAGAGGCTCTCCTTGGGGGCTCCAATGGCAATATATTCTAGAATGTAGAGTTGAGTCCTAGCCAAGCTAACTTCGGCTTTCTCTCCTGTACAAGACATACACGTTCTTTTGCGCCCCTCCAAGACATAGTCTATATTCGCTTGCCTTCCCTGGACCTAAGTGCCACACCAGGGCATCCTTGTTGATGTCATATGGTGCTGGTGTTCACACGCCTACTGGCACACGCTGGCTCTTACGTAAGTGTTGAGCATACGTCCAAACGAATGCTACCCTTTAAACGAATGTGTAGTCGACGTGCCTGGAATTCTCACGATTCGCACACTGTTGCATTTACAAAACAAATTGATTCCCTTAGGAGTATACTAGGCTGAAAGCCTATGTCTATTCAAACCCTATCCCCGGAGTCAATGA
Source organism: Rhipicephalus microplus (assembly GCF_043290135.1). Lineage (NCBI taxonomy): Eukaryota > Metazoa > Arthropoda > Arachnida > Ixodida > Ixodidae > Rhipicephalus > Rhipicephalus microplus. The sequence goes on along the minus strand of NC_134702.1, from coordinate 102,870,920 downwards.
TGATGAGTGGGGCGAAGCATCTGTCTGTCTGTCTGTCTGTCTGTCTGTCTGTCTGTCTGTCTGTCTGTCTGTCAGTACGCTCCTATCACACTAAAGCACGCAACGAATGGACGGATGCTTCGCCCCACTCATCATCATTTACTCCGTGAGTTTACTGTGAATTTCTTTTTGTAACAGCACCATTCATACACTTTAATGGTCAACAATATGAAAACCACTAAAGCCATCTAGTGATATTATTTACAAGAATATATACACCCAACGCCATCTATTGAGCAATTCATAATCTTGAGGTGGCTACATACTTACTACATATTGTCACGTGCTTGATCAAGAAAGACAATGACAGTCGTGCATGTGCCATGAAGGACTATGAAATGGATGAAAAAGAATAACTCACTTGCGTGTTCTATAAAAAAGACCGACCTGCTCCTGCTGTCTCAATTTCTCCGGCAAGCCCTCTGTTTTGACTTCGGGACACTGGTGGATGTGCTGCAGCCTACAACCCGATGCAGGACAGTCTTGATCGCACCCGTTCACCTAGTCCAGAGACTAAGCCCCTCGTCGTGACTCCGGTGTACCGATTCAGTCGCCGCCTACTAGGCCTAAGTACAGAGTCTGCACCTGTTTCACCTCTTTCCATCATGGCAGCTCCTACGACATATGTGGTTATCCTGCCATTGAAGACCACTCTTCCCTCGCAGGTGGCTCTTGAACAAAGTTTTCCGTGGGGAAGAGTACGAGGATGTCAAGGATTGGCTGGAACAGTTTGAACGGGTCACTGTATCCAACCACTGGAGCGAGCAGGACAAACTTGGCCGTGCATAATTCGCACTGGAAGATAGCGCACGCACGTGGTACGAGAACCGCGAGGCTACATTCCAATGTTGGGAAGATTTCTGTCGAGAGCTCCTCACTACAATTTTGAACATGGACCAACGGCATCGCGCACAGCAACTGATTGAGGCCCGCGTGCAAAAACCCAATGAAACAGCCGTCATGTACGGAAAGGGTATGATCCATCTGTTTCGACGAGCTGACCCTGACAGGCCCGAGGCGAAGAAGGTGCATCATCTAATGCAGGGTGTTAAAGAACCAGTGTTTGCGCGCCTCGTACGAATTCCGCCTACAACAGTAGATGAATTCAGAAGAGAGGCGACTGTCATCGAGCACGCACTGCAACAACGACGCCGACACTTTGACCACCTTCCGAACCACACGGCAGTAAATGCCGCTGCTCAAAACACTGCCGTATGCGAAAGTTCCCTGTGACAAACGATTAGGGATATACTGCGTGAGGAACTTCGGGCCCTAAGCTTTCCCCCTACCCAACCGCCTGTCGAATCTGTTGCCGAAATCGTCCACCAGGAGTTGAGGCAAGCCATTGCACCACCCGCACCAAGTCCTGAGCCACATCCAGTGAGCTACGCAGATGTGGTCCGTCGTCCTCCACCGTCATTTGTGGCGACACGCTTCCAACCGCGACCCGCGGCCGTACCTTAGTGGCAACGGGATTCTATGAGACGACCACCATTTCGCCGAACTGATTCATGGCACATAGCCGACCGTCATCCTATTTGCTTCCACTGCGGAGAACGCGGTCACATTGTCCGCTATTGCCATCATGGCAACTCCGGGTTCGGGAACTTTTATCGTCCCGCTTCTTCCTACTCTGAAGACCATCGTGCCCGCCTTGTTGATCAACTGTCGCCTTGCCAAGTAACTTCACTGCGTCCTTGAAAATCTCCATCACCTGCGCATCACCGTGTCTTCCCTCAGAGCTACGTGAACTTTACCAGAGGCCGTTCGCCTAGCCCGCGCCGGAGAAAATAACTGCTGCAACCTCGGGGGCAAGGTTGCTAATCGTCAAGACACTGAAAAGTTCCCGCTATCATCGCAAGAAGGTATGACGACAATGACGACGAATACTAATGCCGATGAAGTTGTAGGTGCCGATCTTATAGCGTTCTCATTGACGGACATCGCGTTACAGCGCTGGTCGACACTAGCGCCGACTTCTCAATCATGCAACAAGAGCTCGCCTACCGCCTTAGAAAGGTCAAGACACCGTGGACATGGCCGCACATAAGCAGTGCTGGTGGTCAGCTGATGACTCCCACGGGTAAATGCACCACTCATCTTTGCATCGGGGATTCTAGCTTCGTGGCCACTTTCTTCCTGTTGCCAGATTGCTGTAAAAAGCTAGTTTTGGACATGGAGTTTCTTCAAGATCATGGCGCTGTTATAAACAATCCTCAACGTATTGTGACGTTTTGCGCACATCCGTAAGCCGACAACAGCAGCGTCGAACCACGCGGCCATTTGTGAATAGCCGACGATGTGACGCCCTCACCGAAATCTTGCTGCCTTGTGTCGGTGTCCAGTGGGTGGGCTTGCTCTAAAGAGGTGATAGCGGAGCACATAGTCACCCTTTCGTTCACGCAAGGCATTTCCATCGCGAGGGGTGTCCTGGCGCTTACTGGTGAAATCGCAGAAGTGCTCCTCACAAACTTGAGCAACGAGCGCCGTCAAATCCGGAAGGGTACCAAAATTGCCTATTACGACGATGTAGACAAAGTCGGGATTGTTTCGCTTTGCAACCAGATGACGCGACTGACCCCACCTCGACAACTTCGTCAGTGGACATCTGCTCCACTCTACCGCCCTCTGATAAGAAGCGCCTGCTTGAACTTCCTCAATTCGAAGACAGCTTTTCGCGTACGTCAAAGGTTCAACAAACACCATTGACCAAGCAGCGCATCATTACTGAAGACAACACGCAACCAATACGGCAGAACCCCTACTTTGTGGCTTCGAAAGAACGCGGAGAGATTCAGAAGCAAGTACAAAAGATGCTCGTGGATGACGTCATACAACCTTCAAAAAGTCCTTAGGCGTCCCCCGTGGTTTTGGTCAAGAAAAAAGATGGCAGCTTGCGCTTCTGTATCGATTATCGCAAGTCGAACCAAGCCACTATGAAACACGTCTATCCACTGTCCCGCATAGACGATTCACTCGATCGGCTGTGTCGTGCGCGCTATTTCTCTTCAATGGACCTCCGAACCGGCTACTGGCAGATTGAAGTCGCCGAGAAAGGTCGTGAAAAAACGGCCTTTGTGACGCCCGATGGCCTTTACGAATTCAAGGTGCTTCTTTTTAGGTTGTGCTCGGCGCCAGCCACTTTTCAGCGTCTCATTATTACCATACTATCAGGCCTGAAGTGGCAAACATGCTTGGTCTATCTGGACGATGTTATTGTATTCTCAGCAAAATTCGAGGAACATCTCAGCTGTTTATTCACCGTCCTCAAAGCCATACGTTCGGCCGGCCTTACTTTTAAACCAGAAAAATGTCATTTTGGTTTCAACGAACTTAGCTTCTTAGGGCGCGTCATCAGTCACGAGGGTGTTTGACCTGACCTGGTCAAAATAGACGCTGTAGCGCAATATCATGCACCACGTGACAAAATTGCCTCGAGACGCTTCTTAGGATTGTGCGCCCATTGCCGGCGATTTATGGAGGACTTTTCGTCTATTGAGGCGCCATTGACACGACTTACACGGGAGGACGTCCCCTTCTTTTGGGGTGAACAAGAGCAAATGGCATTGAATGAGCTACGACAAAGCCTGCAAACTCCTCCTGTCCTTGTGCACTTCGACCAGGAAGCCCCTACAGCACTACACATTGACGCCAGCAATGCAGGTCTGGGTACCATTCTGGTGCAGTGGCAAGACGGCTGTGAAAGAGTAATGGCCTACGCCAGTAAAACCCTCTCTCGCGCGGAGGAGAACTGCTTGACTACCGAGGAGTGTCTCGCCGTGGTGTGGGCGGTCACCAAATTTTGTCCATATTTGTACGGCCGCTCCTTCAATGTTGTTAGCGACCATCACTCTTTGTGCTGGTTCACCAACGTTAAAGATCCATCTGGCCGTTTGGTGCGCTGGAGCCTAAGGCTTCAAGAGTTCGACATGACCATCATCTATAAAAATGGGAAGAGGCACACCGACGCCGACTGTCTCTCACGGTTGCCAGTGAAGACTGTCGCTCGTGATGACGAAAACATCAATGCGGCTTTCTTGGGAGTTGTCGACACGGCCACTATTGCACAAGAGCAGCGCAGTAACCGCGAGCTGTTACCACTCATTGAATATATAGAAGGACGACGTAAAGACGTGCCGCGGTTGTTTGCCAGAGGACTGCCATCTTTTTGCTTGCGAAGCGATGTTCTCTATAAGAAAAACTTCTCACCAACCGGCAACTCACACTTGCTCGTCGTGCCTCACTCTCTTCGAAAAGAAATTATGGAAGCGTGCCATGATCAAGCAACTTCTTGTCATCTAGGCTATACGCGAACATTAGGTTGACTACTATGCAAGTACTACTGGTCAAAGTCACCTGCTGATGTTAACCATCACGTGCGAACTCGCACCGACTTCCAAAGACGCAAAGCGCCGCCCAGCAAGCCAGCCGGTCTTTTACATTCAGTCGAAGCACCAGCAAAGCTGTTTACCCAAATGGGAATAGATTTTTTGGATCGATTTCCAACTTCCACAGTATAGAACAGATGAATTATCGTGGCCATCGATTACCTCTCCCGTTATGTGGAGACTAAAGCTATGCAGCGTGGCACAGCAGCAGAGGCCGCTCAATTCTTCATCGAAAACATCACTCTTCGGGCATGGCGCTCCGACTACAGTGATTACAGACAGAGGACCTGCCTTCACTGCAGAGCTTTTGAAGTCGGTTCTCAGACTCAGCGGTACAGCTCACCGAATAACAACAGCATATCATCCGCAGATAAACAGACTGACGGAGTGCCTCAATATAACCCCCAAAGACATGATCAGCATGTACGTTGACACGAAACATAAAAACTGGGATCAGATGTGCATGACCTTTGCCTATAACACCGCTCGACAAGAAACCACTGGAATGACACCGTTCAGTCTAATTTATTCTCGCGACAACGTTGGATGCCCTGTTGCCGCATGAGTGTGACGACATCCATGTACACGCCGAAGAACTCACTCAGCGCACCGAGGAAGGCAGACAGCTCGCGCGTGTGCGCATCTGTGATCAACAGCATCAATATTGCCACGTTCCATTTCCCAAGTTTTTGTTATCGTCCCAAAACGCCACAACACAAGCGCAAACCGCGCCTGCAGTTTTCGAGAAGGTTCCGGAGTGTAGTAGATCATTTCGATAAGATCACGCCCACTGTGTGAACGGTACAGATTGTTCTGGAACCTACGACACCGCCAGCGATAACGATAGAAGATTCCACGGCAAGAGTATAAATGCCGACGCGCTTCGCCGCTTCTCAGTTGTTGATCGAAGGCCGACGCTCCGTTCGCCGCTATCAGTCCGAGACTGCTATCTGTGCGAGACTGCTGCTGTAATTGGACTTTCCTTTTACCGGGCACAGGTTCGCCCAAATAAACAGTTAAAACCGAACACGAAGTCTCCTGTCTTCGGCCACGTCACGACCCCGTGACATCTGGTGGAGGTGCTGCTTCGTTCATGTACCGGACGCCCCCGTCAAGCCGTGAACCCAGCCCACGTCGCGGAGAAGACACCGACGCCAACCAGGAGCAGCAAACAAGCCGCCGACAGCAAGGGCTACCGCCGGAGTACGGGCTTCTACTAGACAAGGTGCGGAAGACCAAGGCCATGACCACGACTGCAGCGACAATGACAACCGCAGCGTCCCAGCCCACGATGGTCATCATCAAACCAGGGAACAACCAATTTACCATGGGTCATCGTTCGAAGACCCGGAGTCCTGGCTAGAAAAATACGACCATGTGGCCGCCCTCAACCACTAGGACCATGACGAAAAGATACGTCGTGTGTTCTTCTATTTGGAAGACACCGCAAGAACCTGGCTCGAAAATCGGGAGTCCACGCTCCGAACGTGGGATGTTTTCTGCGGCGCATTCTTGCAAACGTTCGCGAGCGTCGCTCGCAAAGAGAGGGCCGCTGCTTTATTAGAGACCCGGGTTCAGCTACCAAATGAAAATGTTGCCATTTTCACAAAAGAAATGACGCGACTATTCCGCCACACTGACCCAGACATGCCTGAGAAAAAAAAGTTCGTTTCCTCATGCGAGGGGTCAAACAGGAGCTCTTCGCGAGACTGATGAGAAACCCACCGAAAACTGTCCAAGAATTTGTAGCCGAAGCGACCACTATCGAAAAGACCCTGGACATGCGCACCATAATCGTCACCTGACTGCAGACTGCGCTGCTGCTCAAGCCAGTAACTCCGGAGACCTGCGTGAAACTATCCGAGCAATTGTGCGGGAAGAGATGCGCAAGCTGTTGCCTTCGGTGCAGCCTCAAGTGGATTCAATCGCCGACATTGTGCGAGAAGAAGTTCGGAAATTGCTTCAAATTCCCCACGCACCGCTGCCCGAGCCAAAAGCTATGAGCTACGCCGCTGTACTGCGCCACAGCGCTCCTCACCGTTCACGCCAAAACGCCGCCCCATCGCACTTCCGTCGACAGACGCCACCGCCGCAACCACCCTCACCGACGTCATACCGTTCGCCAGCGGCCCAGCGCAGTGCACCGAGGAAGACTGACGTCTATCGCACCCCTGACCATCGCCCGCTCTGCTACCACTGCGGCGAGGCCGGACACACATACCGCCGTTGCCAGTACCGACAGATGGGACTGCGTGACTTCGCCGTCAACGCACCGCGTCCACAGCCAGGAGAACGACCACGTGAGATCGCAGACTACCTGACAGGAACTCGGTGGACCCCACGAAGCCCTTCGCGTTCGCCGTCGCCCAGCCGCGGCACGTCACCGCACCACCGGCAGTACTCTGGCCCAATGCGGGGCCGGTCCCCTAGCCTGTATCCGGGAAACTAAGGGCAGCAACCGGTGGAGGTGCGGTTGCTGTGCGACGAACTACCGAAGATCCTCCGACGACGACGCCGCCGCGACGGGGCTTTCCGAACACAACGCCAACCAGGCCAAGCCCTGACGGCAAAAGCTCACTTACCAAAGGTGGCCTGACGACGCAACATGGAAGCAGCGGAACAAGCCAACGCAGCCGTGACCCTACGCCACGCCCTAACTGTAATGCGAGACGGCAAACTTGCGACCTCGACGTTCTTATCGACGGCCACAGTGTGACCGCTCTCGATGATACTGGAGCCGACTATTCTGTCATCAGTGGCTCGTTCGCCGCGAAGTTAAAGAAAGTTAGGACAGCTTGGAAAGGCCCTGAAATCCGCACAGCCGGAGGTCATCTCGTAACGCCTGCAGGAATCGTCACAGCGAGAGTCACCATTAACGGCCGTATTTATCCTACAGACTTCGTAGTCCTACAGCGTTGCTCGAGAGATGTCATCCTTGGCATGGACTTCTTATGCTTCCATGGTACTGTCATCAACCTAAAAACGAAGTCGATAACGTTATCCACAGAAAAAGCACTACCGCCGCGCACGCCGTCAGGACACCATGCCTTGAATCTGCTGGAAGAACAAATCACCATTCCGCCTCGCTCAAGCGTCATTATTTCTGTCGGCGCTCCTAAATCACCTGACTTGGAAGGCGTCGTTGAAGGCAGTCAGCATCTGTTGGTCACCCGAAATATTTGCGTCGCAAGAGGAATTGCAGAGCTGCGGGGAGGAAAGCAACGGTTATGCTCACGAATTTCAGCAATGAGTACAAACATGTGAACAAAAGAACAACGGTCGCATACATCGAAAAAATTGTCGAAGCCACCAGTGCATTCGCCCTCGCCAATTCGGCGGAACCTGCTCAGAGGAACCAAGCCCCTGCCATAGTTTTCGATGCCAATCCCAGACTTCCGAACGATAAGCAAGAACAGCTCAAGGCCCTGCTCCTGCAATACAAAAGATTGCTTTTCGTTGTCATCAAAAATTCGGCAGACCCTAATGACGAAACATCGCATCATAACTGAAGAAAATGCCAGACCACTCCGTCAGAGTCCGTACAGGGTTTCGACGCGAGAACGTGAGGCCATAAAGAGACAGGTTGATGAAATGCTGCGGGATGACATTATCCAGCCGTCCAAGAGTCCATGGGCATTCCCCGTGGTGTTAGTGAAGAAAAAGGATGGGACCCTACGTTTCTCGTCGAATATCGCCGCCTGAACAAAATCACAAGAAAGGACGTGTATCCACTCCCACGAATAGACAACGCTCTTGATCGGCTCCATAACGCCAAGCACTTTTCGTCAATGGACCTCAAGACTGGCTATTGGCAAATCGAAGTCGACGAAAGAGACCGAGAGAAGGCGGCGTTTATAACAACGGACGGCCTCTTCGAGTTTAAGGTGATGCCCTTCGGCCTTTGCTCAGCGCCTGCAACTTTTCAACGCGCTATGGATACAGCACTGGCAGGATTGAAGTGGCAGACTTACCTTGTGTACCTAAACGACGTCGTCGTGTTTTCCTCGAGTTTCGACGAGCATCTTCGGCGCCTTGAAGCTGTACTTCAAGCCATCAAGACTTCCGGGCTCACACTGAAGCCAGAAAAGTGCAGATTTGCGTATGAGGAGCTCTTGTTTCTGGGGCACGTTATCAGCAAGTCTGGAGTTCGCCCCGATCCACGAAAAACAGTCGCCAACGCCGACTTCCCGCCGCCCACTGACAAGAAAGGCGTGCGCCGATTTCTGGACCTGTGCACCTATTATAGGCGATTCGTGAAAAACTTCGCCCGCATCGCCGATCCTCTTAAAAACCTTACCAAGGCCGACGTGGAGCTCAAGTGGGAAACGCCACAGGAACACGCTTTCCAGGAGCTTCAACATCGCCTCCAGACGCCTCCGTTACTTGCTCATTTCGACGAATTCGCCGAGACAGAAATACATACTGACGCATGCAGCATAGGTCTCGGCGCCGTTCTTGTGCAGAGGACTGACGGACTAGAAAGGGTTATTAGTTACGCCAGCCGATCGCTATCCAAAGCAGAAGCAAAGTATTCCACAACAGATAAGGAGTGCCTCGCAATCATCGGGGCTACGTCGAAATTTTGCCCTTACCTCTACGGCAGACCCTTCAAAGTTGTGAGCGACCACCACGCCTTGTGTTGGCTAGCCACCTTGAAGGACCCTTCAGGTCGCCTCGCACGATGGAGCCTGAGACTTCAAGAATATGACATTACTGTCATTTACAAGTCCGGCAAAAAACACTCCGACGCCAACTGTCTCTCTCGTGCGCCTGTTGACCAACCGCTACCCGACGACCCGGATGACGACTACTTCTTGGGAACGATAACTACCGACGACTTCGCTGAACGACAGCGGGCCGACCCGGAACTTAAGGCCCTAATATAATACCTCAAAGGCAGGATCGCCGAAGTCCCGAAGGTATTCAAGCGCGCACTTGCGTCGTTCTTTCTACGAAACGGTCTTCTACAAAAGAAGAACTTTTCACCGCTTTGAGCTAAGTACCTCCTTGTGGTGCCTTCAGCTCTGCGACCAGAACTCCTGCAGGCCCTGCACGACGATTCGACGGCAGGACACCTCGGTGTTTCTCGCACGCTCGCGAGGATACAAGAAAGGTACTACTGGCCACGTCTTACCACCGACGTCGCTCGTTATGTGAGAACATGCCGGAACTGTCAGCGACGCAAGACACCGCCGACAAGGCCAGCAGGACTTCTGCAGCCAATTGATCCACCTTGCCGACCTTTCCAGCAGATTGGTATGGACCTACTGGGGCCGTTCCTGACTTCGGCTTTCGGAAACAAGTTGATCGTGGTAGCTACCGACTACCTCACCCGCTACGCCGAGACAAAAGCCCTGCCAAACGGCAGTGCATCCGAGGTAGCTAAGTACTTCGTCGAAAATATCGTCCTACGTCATGGCGCCCCGGAGGTCCTTATCACCGACAAAAGAACGGCATTCACTGCCGACTTAACTCAAGCGATCTTGGCATACAGCCGAACAAACCACCGCCGGACGACAGCGTACCACCCACAGACCAACGGCCTCATCGAGCGGCTTAACAAGACGATCGCCGACATGCTGTCAATGTACGTCGATGTCGAACACAAGACGTGGGACGCCATTCTTCCGTATGTGACCTTCGCATACAACACGGCGGTGCAGGAGACGACGCAGATATCTCCATACAAATTGGTCTACGGAAGGAGCCCGGCAAGGACGCTCGATGCCATGTTACCCAACGTCACCGACGAAGAAAACCTCGATGTGAGCGAGTACCTCCAACGCGCCGAAGAAGCCCAACAACTTGCGCGTCTCCGTATCAAGAATCAACAGACGACCGACAGCCACCGTTACAACCTGCGACGACGCTTCGTGGAATACCAGCCCGGTGAACGTGTTTGGGTGTGGACGCGGATACGCCGACGTGGACTAAGTGAAAAGCTTCTGCGACGGTACTTCGGACCGTACAGGGTGGTTCGACGTCTCGGCCCACTTGGTTACGAAGTTGTCCCCAACGGCATCACGAACTCTCAACGACGCCGATCGCGACCTGAAGTCGTCCATGTCGCGCGCCTCAAGCCGTTTCATGCGCGTTAACAAAGTGAAACAGTGCTTTTTTGTATTATTGTTGTATCGTTATTTATTCATTGTACTTTCTTGCATTATTATTGTACCTTCATCTTTAGTTATAGCATCGGGACGATGCCTTTTTTTTTTGAGGGGGGCAATGCCACGTTCCATTTCCCAACTTTTTGTTATCGTCCAAAAACACCACAACACAAGTGCAAACCACGTCTGCAGTTTTCGAGAAGGTTCCGGACTGTAGTAGATTCTTTCGATAAGATCACGCCCACTGTGCGAACGGTACAGATTGTTCTGGAACCTATGACACCGCCAGCGATAACGATAGAAGATTCCATGACAAGAGTATAAATGCCGACGCGCTTCGCCGCTTGTCAGTTGTTGACCGAAGGCCGACGCTCCGTTCGCCGCTATCAGTCCGAGACTGCTATCTGTGCGAGACTGCTGCTGTAATTGGACTTTCCTTTTACCGGGCACAGGTGCTCCCAAATAAACAGTTAAATCCCAACACGAAGTCTCCTGTCTTCGGCCACGTCACAACCACGTGACAATATGCACAATGGTACGAACCCCGACACAAGTTTATTTGCTACCCACCAGGCGACAAGGTCTGGGTCTGCATTCCGATACGTCGACGTGGACTGCCTGAAAAACGTCTAAGACGGTACTTTGGCCCATACCGCGTCACGCGACGCTTGAACGACGTGAGCCACGAAGTTGTTCCCGACACTGACTGTAGTTCAAGTGCCAAAAGCATTTACCCAAGGTCGTGCACGTCGTGAGTATGAAACCATATTTATTAAATTAATAAGCTCCCAGTTATAGTGTAGGCACGACCACTTCATACGCTTGGTAGAGCGCCTAAGTTTCGCATCGGTACAATGCCGCTTTCGGAGGGAGGCAAATGTCAGGTGCTTGATCAAGGAAGACGATGGCAGTCGTGTATGTGCCAAGAAAGACTATGAATTGGATCAAAAAGAAGAACTCTCTTGCGCGTTCTATTAAAAAAGACCGACCTCCTTCTGCTGTCTCAATCTCTCTGGCAAGACCTCTGTTTTGACGTCATGACTATATAAATGGAGGAGGGAACGAACCACATCCTAAGGCGCTTAGCCTCTAAAAAACATCATTGAAAGCTACTAGCGGAGTTTTTTGCGTGAAAGCGATTCACAGAATGCGTGCAACCTGCCCATTTCTTTTGTAGCTTTTCCACCAAACTTCTGCCTCAGGAGGGTGACGACTAATTAAATTTACGGACTTCTGAAATCTTGTGCTGCAAACAACTTTATGGGAAATCCGCTATTTATATTAAAAGCAAAGCCCGGTGAAGTAAAATAGTTCTAATATATTTGCTGAGTAACTTCGAACAATATGAAGAATTTGGGAGAGTTGGTTGGCATTATTGATTCAGAGCAGAAAACAAGACAAATGGTGAAGTGCTTGGGTACAAAATGCTCCAACTGCAGTAAAAAATACCTTTTTGTGGGAAACATGCGTGCAGTGCTGCGAGCGCCAATTATACGTCTAATGGCGTCTTCGGCTGGCGGCACCAGTGGCGTTTTCTGTGCACTCGTGCCATGCCATACGTTTGTCTTGGCACCACGCGTGTGGTGCCGCATGGTTGTCTGGGCCAACCACGACACAAGTGCACGCCACGGCGGCACCGCGTAGGTCGATGGTGGAGCGTGCTACAGCCCCACCAGCCCGCGCATGCTGGTAGACAACGAGGTGACATTCTATCATTTAAGGCGTAATTTACAGCTGGCGCTGTTGCGTAACACGGTAGGACGGGACGAAAAAAGCGTGCGTAAGCTTACATCGTCCAACCGTACTCACACAAGGCTACTTTTGTCGCCAGGATTCCACTGGACACCGAAGGCGATGCAAAATTACCGTAAACCTCGTCGAGTTGGTACAGAATTGGTGCAGGCCAACCACCTGGAGAACACATGCACACCCACTGGACACGCAGCGTCTGCAGTATCTCGTACGGTTTGATTTTCTGTTGTTTGCTCCCTTATTACCAGTACAAACAGAACGCTGGAAATGGACGTCTGCTAAATGGCGTCACCCGCATACAGCGCTGCTGTAGCGGATTGAGTTTTTGAATCACAAGTTTCACTGGCCCTTAGCGAGGCGTGAAAATCGGGTGGTGTATGACGTAAATTCATTTCCACTGTCACGGTGCCAGTGTACCTCAGCCCAAGATGCCATAAGATGAAGCTACATGAATCAGCTTGCGTCACCTAGGTTTCCAAGCGAAAAATAATTAAAAAAATTGTCTCTATTCTGCCGTATAAAAGCAGCTACTTCAGAACATTGATGCAAAAACAGGAATTGGACAAGCATGGTCACTCGGCGATAAGCGGATCAAGCTCTCCCAGCCATAGAGTTTATGCGAATATTACTTAGTGAGGAATCTGGTGCTGTGATCAAGTACCTTCATGGGAATTATGCAAAGTACAGGCTTTCGATTAGAGAGAGTTAGCTAGCTAGCAAAGTGTCTACAGACTCCTTTCTACTGTTTCAGTTTCATTCTTCGTGCAGCGTGGGAAGTGGGGTGCAGTGTCAAGCACTGAAGCAGCTCCTTTGTTGTTCTAAGAGGCTGAAGACCACAAGGTTTAATGTTTGCTGCGACGTTGAAGCTGCATCACTCGACTGTGAAGAAGCGGCCCGGGCTCAGGATCGGACGGCAGTATCCTTATAGCTCCTTGAGGGCTTGTTTTTTTTTCGGTAACTGTATCGGTCTTTCTTAGCTGAAGTGAGTCATTCGATCCTAATGTCACTTTTATCTTCCGGTCAAGGGCACTCCCCTTGCTTAGCTTCCACTCCCACCAAAGATCGGCCGTTTGACTATTTGTTACGCAGTAAGTCGAGCAGTGTCCCTGTGGCTCTGGTACCTACCGATGGGGGACTATTTCGATGAAGAACTCAAAAGCGAATCGAGGGGAGCTTCGAAAAGCCACTTCGAATTTCCAGGAGATCACTGAGGTCCGGCAGCTTGGTCGCGGAGGCATCCTGTGTTGTTCCGTCGATCAGGAATGCATTCGTGAGCTCCCTCAATGCTCCGAATTTGCAGCGCATCCGATAAGCCCGTATATTCCAGCACACCTTACATGCTCGAAAAGATGTAAACACAAGCCGCGGTGTAGACACAAGCCTGACACCTGCAGGAGTGCTTAATTTGTTTTCGGTGGCGGTTGTAATTTCCGTTTACAGGAGCGCCCGTACAATTGACAACAGAGGATTCCCAAATAAATCTGTGATAGCGACCTTTTTTACGAACAGTCTGACCGTCCAAAATCAAGGCATGGCCACTGGTCTCTAAGGTAGAGCCACTTTCCCAAAACTCCTGCAGTGTTTGAAATGTTGGCGATATGAACATAGCGTCAGAGTGTGCCGATCAGTTCTTAGATGCCATTGGTGTAGAAAGAACAATGACAGCCGCAAGTGCAGCTCTAAGAAAGAGTGGTGATGCATTTGTAACGGGGTGCACCCTGCAGAATCTGCAGACTGCGCAGCAAAAGAAAGGGAGCTTGCTATATTAGATATTGTCACGGGGTCATGACATGGCCGAAGACAGGAGACTTTGTGTTGAAATTTAACAGTTTATTTGGGCGAACCTGTGTCCGGTAAACGGAAAATCCGATTACAGTAGCAGTCTTGGACAGATATCGGCGAACAGAGCGTCGGCCGTCGTTCAACTACTCACAAGCGGCGAAGTGCGTCGGCATTTATACTCTTGCCATCGAATGTTCTAGCGTTATTGCTGGTGGTGGCGCGGGTTCCAGAATAATCTGTACAGTTCGCCGAGTGGGTGTGATCTTATCGAAATGATCTACTAAAGTCCCGAAGCTTCTTCGAAAACTGCAGGCAAGGTTCGCGCTGAGAATTGATTGATTTGTGGGGTTTAACGTCCCAAAACCACCATATGATTATGAGAGATGCCGTAGTGGAGGGCTCCGAAAATTTCGAGCACCTGGGGTTCTTTAACGTGCACCCAAATCTGAGTACACGGGCCTACAACATTTCCGCCTCCATCAGAAATGCAGCCGCCGCAGCCGGGATTTGAACCCGCGACCTGAGGGTCACCAGCCGAGTACCTTAGCCACTAGACCACCGCGGCGGGGCATTCGCGCTGAGAATTGTGCAGTGTTTTGAGCGATAACAAAACTTGAGAAATGAAACGTGGCATTGCCCCCATCTGAAAAGGGCATCGTCACGGTGCTTTAACTTAGATGAAGTTACAACAATAATGCAAGAAAGTACAATGAATAAATTACGATTCAATAATAATACAAAAAACACTGTTTCAGTTTTTTAACGCGCATGAAACGGCTTGAGGCGCGCAACATGGACGACTTCAGGTCACGATCGGCGTCGTTGAGAGTTCGTGATGCCGTCGGGAACAACCTCGTAATCAAGTGGGCCGAGACGTCGAACGACCCTGTACGGTCCGAAGTACCGTCGCAGAAGCTTTTAACTTAGTCCACGTCGGCGTATCGGCGTCCACACCCAAACACGTTCACCGGGCTGGTATTCCACGAAGCGTCGTCGAAGATTGGAACGGCGGCTGTCAGTCGTCTGTTGATTCTTGATAAGGAGACGCGCGAGTTGTCGGGCTTCATCGGCGCGTTGAAGGTACTCACTCACATCGAGGTTTTCTTCGTCGGTGACGTTGGGCAACATGGCATCGAGCGTCGTTGCCGGGCTCCTTTCGTAGACCAATTTGTATGGAGACATCTGCGTCGTCTCCTGCACCGCCGTGTTGTATGCGAAGGTCACGTACGGAAGTACTGCGTCCCCCGTCTTGTGTCCGACATCGACGTACATTGCGAGCATGTCGGCGATCGTCTTGTTTAGCCGCTCGGTGAGGCCGTTGGTCTGTGGGTGGTACGTTGTCGTCCGGCGGTAGTTTCTGGGGCTGTATGCCAAGATCGCTTGAGTTAAGTCGGTAGTGAATGCTGTTCTTCTGTCGGTGATAAGGACCTCCGGGGTGCCGTGACGTAGGACGATATTTTCGACGAAGAACTTAGCTACCTCTGATGCACTGCCTTTTGGCAGGGCTTTTGTCTCGGCGTAGCGGGTGAGGTAGACGGTAGCTACCATGATCCATTTGTTTCCGAAAGCCGACGTCGGGAACGGCCCCAGTAGGTCCATACTAATCTGCTGGAAAGGTCGGTGAGGTGGTTCAATTGGCTGCAAAAGTCCCGCTGGCCTTGTCGGTGGTGTCTTGCGTTGCTGACAGTCCCGCCATGTCCTCACATAACGAGTGACGTCGGTGGGAA
Organism: Rhipicephalus microplus; assembly: GCF_043290135.1. Lineage (NCBI taxonomy): Eukaryota > Metazoa > Arthropoda > Arachnida > Ixodida > Ixodidae > Rhipicephalus > Rhipicephalus microplus. The sequence continues at coordinate 102,855,122 of NC_134702.1, read as the reverse complement.
GACGTGGCCAATATTACCTTTCTTGTATCCTCGCGAGCGTGCGAGAAACACCGAGGTGCCCTGCTGTCGGATCGTTGTGCAGGGCCTGCAGGTGTTCTGGTCGCAGAGCTGAAGGCACCACAAGGAGATACTTAGCCCGAAGCGGTGAAAAGTTTTTCTTTTGTAGAAGACCGTTTCGTAGAAAAAACGACGCAAGTGCGCGCTTGAATACCTTCGGGACTTCGGCGGTCCTGCCTTCGAGGTATTCTATTAGGGCCTTAAGTTCCGGGTCGGCCCGTTGTCATTCAACGAAGTCGTCGGTAGTTATTGTCCCAAGAAGTAGTCGTCATCCGGGTCGTCGGGTGGTGGTTGGTCGACAGGCGCACGAGAGAGACAGTCGGCGTCGGAGTGTTTGTCGCCGGACTTGTAAACGACGGTAATGTCATATTCTTTAAGTCTCAGGCTTCATCGTATGAGGCGATCTGAAGGGTCCTTCAAGGTGGCTAGCCAACACAAGGCGTGGTGGTTACTCACAACTTGGAGGGCCTGCCGTAGAGGTAGGGGCGAAATTTCGACGTAGCCCAGATGATGACGAGGCACTCCTTTTCTGTTGTGGAATAATTGGCTTCTGCTTCGGATAGCGATCGGCTGGCGCGGCTATGGTTATAACGCCACGTGCGCATCTCGAGCGTCTTCTCTATCGTAGATGCTTCTGAAATGAATTCGGCGACCATCACTGGCGGGTTTCTGATCAGCCCGGCGATGAGTTTCTGCTTTACTCCTCCCATGAGCAGACGGACTTTCTTCTCCTCGGACATGTCGGATTCAACGTGGCGGAAAGGTTTTATCATGTCTTCCGTAAATAGCACCACGTTTTCGTTTGGCATCTGCATGCGGGTTTCAAGAAGAGCTGCGGCTTTCTCCTTGCGCCCCACACTTGCGAAAGTGGTGAGGAACCTGGCGCGAAAGACGTCCCACGTTGTAAGGCTTCGCTCTTGATTCTTGAACCAGGTCCGAGCAGCATCTTCTATGGCGAAATACAGATGCCGGAGCTTGTCATCGTCTGTCCAGTCATTAAAGGCGGCGACGCGGTTGAACCTTTTGAGCCAGCTTTCCGAGTCTTCCAGTGGTGAACCACGGAAAGTTGGCAGCTCTTTGGGTCGTCGGAGCAGGAGTGGTGCAGGCTGCACGGGGGCGGTCTTGGTTGCAGTAGTTGATGTCGGGATCCGGGTCTGCCTGGCTGCTTCAGGAAGGGGCCCGTACTTTGATTGTAGTCCACTCTGCCGGCGGCTTCTTCGCTGTTCAGGGTTAGCGCCCGTGTCTTTTTTGCCACTTCGGCTGGGGTCGCGGCTTGAAGGGGGTGTCCGGAACATCAAAGAAGCAGCACCTCCACCAGATGTCACGGGGTCGTGACGTGGCTGAAGATAGGATGCTTTGTGTTGCAATTTAACTGTTTAGTTGGGTGAACCTGTGCCCGGTAAACAGAAAATTCGATTACAGTAGCAGTCTTGGACTGATAGTGGCAAACGCAGTGTCGGCCGTCGTTCAACTACTCACAAGCGGCGAAGTGCGTCGGCGTTTATACTCTTGCCATCGAAAGTTTTAGCGTTATCGCTGGCGGTGGCGTATGTTCCAGAATAATCTGTACAGTTCGCAGAGTGGCCGTGATCTTATCGGAATGACCTACTAAAGTCCCGAAGCTTCTCGAAAACTGCAGGCGTGGTTTGCGCTGAGAATTGTGCAGTGTTTTGGGGCGATAACAAAACTTGATAAATAGAACGTGGCAATATTGTAGAACGCAAGTGGTGCTCTCGGAAAGAAGCAGTTGCAGAAACGCAGGAGAGATCCAAAGGATATGCAGGTGTTGCAGCACGTACTACCACTGCGAAGAATGCATTTCTCGCAACATCCATTACAGAGGCCATAGAGAAAGCTACGGGAAAGGCAATGGAACGCCTCGCAAATAACCTTTACGAAATCTTGGCACAATTGATTTTAAATAACTGTGCCGGATTCTTGGTGTAGCTTATACGAACGATTCGGCATCCTCAGGCATCAGTGATATCGCAGCGTACGGACATAGACATTGCGAGCACACGTCAGTGACCGGTTTCTCCTGAGGCAGGGACTTACAAAACAACGGAAGAGGATGATCTAACGGATGATTCGGAAGCGTGTGCAGATGTATATACGGACTCTCATAAAGTTGTGAAGCAATTCCGATCTCCTCCATCAAAAAGTTGCTCACATAATTCAAAATCAAAAAATTAGCTGTCAAGAAAACAATTCTTTGAGAACATGTCTAAGAAAGGCTTTTTGTGAAAGGATATTTTGCATCAAGCAGTTTCTGCTACAATTCTGTCATTAAGATAGTTTCACTAACCATATTACAGCGGAATTTGAAATCAATAGTTTCTGCAGCTACGGACCTATCATACTTTTCATCACAACTATTTCCGGAAATTATATTGCTGCAGGAAACCTAGGTTTCAACCGGCCAGAATGTTTTACCTTAAAAGGTATCGGCTATTTCGACTGAACCAACCTAGCAGAGGTAGTGGGCTTGCTGTCTTGATAGCAAACTAGGTTTAGGCACAAAGCTAAGATCTCTTATCGGTGTATGGCTCCATATTGTGAAATTTGAATAGTAGACATATCATTACAAGATGGCTCTGCCTTCTCGTTTGTAAATGCATGGTTCCCAGCCGGGGTGTAAGACACATAAAGTCTAGACGACATGTTCTCTGCCTGCAGAAAGGATATATTATTACAGGAGACTTCAATTCACACCATGTGGCTTGGGGTTTCAAAACATATTTAAGCAGAAAAAGCTTGTGGAAATGGGCTATTGACAAGCATTTATTTTGATTGAATTCGCACGCTGGTACTTTTGTCCAAGGTCTCTCTAAATCTGTAATAGACTTGACATTTTCAAGCTCATCTTCGTGTTCGTGGAAAACTTTAGACTGTGGTACTAACAGTGACCACTTGTCCATCAGTTTTGTCCTCAACTTTCCGAGAATACCTGTCACCAAAATTTCGCCTCATTCCTCAACTAAAGAAAATTAGAAAAGGACTTCAAGGCTACATTTATTCACCGCAAGGACATGCAAGGTGGCATAAGGGCTGTGAGTCTGTGTGCAGTGTTAAAAAGAGCAGTTACAGGCGGAACTTTTAAATTAAACTCGGCCACAAGAGGTTCCTTTAGACCATGGTGGAATAAAGAGCGCATGAGGAGCTATTTAAAACGTAAAGCTGCACGAAAACAACTGCTGGTCAACCAATGACCGAAAAATTGATGTGTACATAATTCCGCAGCAGCAGACTTCAAACGCAAAATAATTACAGCAAACGGTGGCTAAACAATCAAACGATATGATTATCTTTCTGGAGCTGAAAACTAAAAAGAGCTTTTCAGATTTTTAAGATCACAAAAGATGTTACCACCCGCTGAAAATATTGACCCTTCCGTTCTTTCCCCCCGTGATCTCTTTGATTAAGTAGAAAACAATGTGAAAGGGCTCCGAGATAGATTGATGTCAACTATACAGCTGCACATTGTGAACCCTGTGGTGGGCGAGGATTTCGAGGAGGTTACTTTAGATGAGCTTGCAGGGATCATAAGGCACTTATATCGTTCAGCATATGGGCCGGACGGGGTAACCAATGCGATGATAAAAATAATATTCGAGATTTTACCAACTCAAGTACTTAATCTGGTGAATTTTCCTTTGCCAAAAGCTTGGATACCTTCGGAATGGAAGCCGTCTAAAGTGATTCCACTTCTTAAAAAGCAGGAAACAGGATTCGCCTTAGAAAAATTCAAAGCCAATATCACTCACGTGTAATGTGGTTAAGCTAATTGAAAAGCATTTGAATGCCCGGGTAACGAAATATATTGATAATAACGCAATCTGAAACTCCGTCAAATCGGTTTTAGACCTGGTTGCTCAATATGGTGTGCGCTTGTTGATTTATAGAGCTGAATACAACTGGGTAGGCGTCGGCGCCAATACTGTGCATAAGTTACTCCAGATTTGGCTAAATCGTTCGATAGGGTTGAGCATTCAATTTAAATAAAACAGATGAAATATCACGACTCTCCCAACTACATCACTTCGTGGGCTTAGCAGTTTTTAAAAGGGATAAAATATTACTGTGTTAAAGGTGGGTATTCATCGAATAGATATAAGCAGACACGTGGCGTACCACAGGAGACTGTCCTGTCACCAGTTTTGTTTAACACCTTCTTAAGCTCCATTCCGTCAACTAAGAATATTCAGTTATATGTGTACGCGGACGATATTGCTTTCTTTGCAAATATTATTAATCTTCAATCCATATACCAGAGTCCACAAATTTATCTCAATATGATAGGACAATGGCTCAAAAACTTTCTTATGACGCTGAACGCAAAGAAAAGTGCGCTTCTTGCATTCTATTTTCTGCAGTCTATCAACATCTCGTTTATATATATTAATGATCTCATTCCGCAGGTATGTTCCTTTGAATATTTGGGCATCTATATAATGATACATGATATTGGAGAAGCCACATTGATGATGTGTACTGCAAAGCAACACGCGCCATGAGATGACTACGGAAGCTCGCAAATCGTAAAGCGGGTTTAAGAAGAGATGCGCTAGTAACAATATATAAACTTTATGTGTGGCCTATCATGGAATTCGGATGTGTATTGTTTTGTGGCAGTACAGTTTTTAAAAGGAGACCTCTAATACTGCTGTAAAAAGAAGCGTTGCATTTGTGTCTGGGTCTCCCAAAGTTTGTTGCAAACAACGTGTTGGATATGGAAGCTCACCTGCCTTCTCTGCTAAATAGGTTTAAAATACTTACTTTGCAAGCATTCTGAAACATATGCTGTTCACACCAAAGACGCTCATTTTTCGTTTCCATTCAAGAACCAACTTTATTCTTTGAAATACATTGGTCGCGACTAGACACCGCGCAAATCATATTTGCACAAGCGATGTTACACCAACTGAATGTAAAAAATTAAACATCTTGGCCCGATAAACAACCTAAAGACAATGCTTAGCATACAATTTGACGATATAATTTCTCACAACGCAATACAGTTGGCATATAGGTAGTTAAATGATAAGTTAGCAGATTATCTAGCTCACCTGGAGATAAGCAATATCAATGACACTGATGCATCCGTGTCAAAACGAAGGGCTGGGGTTGGCATCTTCTCTTCTTCTTTTGACTGGTCCTTTTCGATTCGACTCCCTGATTATAACCCTATACTCATTGGAGTATTTTCTCTGTTTTTTTTTTGCTCTACAAAAATTGCCCTCAAGCGACTCATCAGCTGTGATCACTACAGATTCATTATCAGTATGTAATGCATTTTGCGCTGCAGCAAATGGGAATCTGATAAATACGTTTCATCGTTTATTACCTAAAACGTAAAAAAACGGCATTTGCACTGAGTCCGAGGCCACCACGGATTATATTTGAACGAAATGGCAGACTCTTTAGTAGCAGTATCTATGAGTGAGCCCACCATCCCAGTTTTGCCAGATACGGCTTAAGTGACAGCGCTAAGGTTACGAAATGCTTGCTTGCCATGGTGAATAGGTAATGTTGATAAATTTAAAGATTTCGAGCATTTAACGCATTGCTGAAATAAACAGTGGTGTGTATCTCGCCAGTTAGAAGTAACTCATACCAGATTGCGCTCTACGATTTCACAACTAAATTATTCCCTTAACAAAGCTCGACTCAAGGCGTAACCGCTCTGCATTTTTTGCAATGGAACTGAAACAACTGAACATTTCTTTTTATTCTGTCGTCGTTACTCTTATCAGAGAACGACATTCTAGAAACCACATTGCAGAAGTTCGGAATACAAGTAATTGTACCAGTACTTTCATCACTCGGTAGCACTTCATTTGATTACTGCCACAGAAATATATGTTCCACTGTGTTTGACTACATCAATGCAACTAAAAGGTTACAGTGCTAGTGAACCCTAACCTTTTCAGATCTTTAAATTATAATTCGTAGCTATGCCTGTCAGGAACAAGAGCTGGTGTGACCGCTCACTCAATCACTTTTGTGTATTGGCAGTTTTATCTCAAAACTATTTTTTTCAATATGGCTTTATTTCATTTTAGTTTCATTTAAATATTCTGCCGCCCTGTTCTTGCTACCCCCTGTGGGTGAGCGCCATTTATCTGAGTTCATCAGCATCAGCATCAGCTTTACGTGACGTATTTGACAGTTCATACGAATCGTCGTCCACTCAACACTGCGCATAAACGTAGCGTCCCATGCCAGTGCAGGATATTGCAAGGAGTTCATGTTTCTTTACGGGCGTGTCTTGCCTGAACTTGTGGTCCCCAACCAGCCACAACCACTCCGCCTTTTACGAATTGTTTGCGGATGTACTGGGCTCGCTACGCTTCACAAATAAAACTCAATCGGGCTACTTCAGAAAGCTTATTATCCCCTCTTTTAAAGAACATCATTTTATTGCCTCATCGGAAGCGTTACCTAGTAGCAATGAAAGTAGTGTGAGCAACAAAAACATACTGTGAGCAACAAAAGCATAGAACGTTTTACTAAATAAAAATTGGCCCCATACCTGCATGTTTTTGCTAATGTCGTCGAACGACGATAGTCTTGCATGTGGAGAGAGTGAACAAGACATTTATTTGATTTTCTGCGCAGCAAAATTGGTAAGTGATATTCTGGAGGCGCTGAGTGCCTTAAGCGTGCAGCGAGGGCGAACGAGCGCATCAAGTCACGTGACACGTGAGACATGAGCGCCTTCTGGCAGTTTTCTTAGAAAACAAAGCGCGTGTTTCTGAGACGGGTATGCACGCCCATCTGATAGGTGATAAGGTCTCGAACTCAAGGCAGCAGTATGTGCCACCACCGTCTCGTCTTAGCAAAGCGTTGAAAACACTCTGTTCCTTGCAAGCGTTGCATGGTGAGTGCAGCGTGATAAGCGCTATGGTCCTTGAAATTACTCATGTGTGCCTTTTCTAGTAAAAGACGCGCATACAGAATGTATACGTTTTGTTATGGTGCCCCGGACATGCGCAATAATTGCTTTTTAGTTGACGATTGCACAAGCATGAATGCTCAACCTTGAGCAACATTGGTGGGCGCTGCGGATGAGGTCAGCCGTTTCAAGTACCCAATGCCGTTAACAGTGGACAAACAGACAAAAGTACAGACAGACACACAGACAGACCAAACTTTTTGCGTCGAAGGTCCCCAAGAAAGACTATCGTATTCAAAAATAACAACAGTCCAACAGTCACCTTTCCTCCGTATGCTCCGCATAACATTGCTTGCCGTGATACGCGGGATTTGCCAAATTTTTGCTGTGTTATGATTTTTTAGGGTGGGGGACAATATGTTTCATATTGTCCTACGATGACATGCTTCTTACTATCGCAGAAGTTATATGGTTGCGGAGCACTAAACATAGGAAAGAACAAATAGTTATAGTTTCCTGCAGAATAATTTGCTGAAGAAGCGCTTTTACTTAGCAGGAAGATCCTAATCATGCTTTGCAAAGGCAGTCTTAAATCGAATTCCGACTTTCATCCGGCTTATTCACTAAGGGTAATGCATACATATGATATGAACCCAAAATGCCACGCTAGGCACACGTGAAATTTGTGTGCACGTTCACGCCTAGCACCAAAGCGACCTTAACACATGCGTTAGCGCCAGTGTGGACATGGTATCCAAAGAAATCAACCGCCGCATTGTGAGTCACTTAGGCAAGATTGTGTCGTTTTTACGCGATATCAAATAGAGGCTGCCTAAATCAGACAAAAAATGGAATTCACAGTCATACCCACAGCAATTTACAAAGACAAAGTGAGTGATGTATTTGATGTCAATTTTGGCTTAGTCGACGACATACTGCCAAGTAAGCTTGAGAGCCGGGCCGTGCAGCTGTGTAAAAATGGGGGCTTGAAAAATTTGTAGCGTCATTCAAGAAAGCTGAGACCCTGACTCTCAAGACTTTCATCTCTACAAAGACGCAAGGAAGCATGCCCATTCAGAGTCATTGTAAGAGAAAAAAACACTTGGCAGTACTCCCTAGGTCCGAATGTAAACAGTCGACAGAAGTCTGTCTGGTTGGGTATGAAACTGGGAGATTATTTAGACTCCAACCAAAAGTTTTGAACAAACCCGACGCTTCGAAACTGACTTGGTTCCTTCCTCAGGGGTGACTGCGAAGGTAGGTAGCAGTGACGTCTTCAAAGCACTGGCGGGGTGGATAATGACTCCCCCCTTCTCTCTCTCTCTCGTTTTGCCGTGGAGCGCAGTCCATGTGTAAACCCTGGAGGAAGAGTTCCGAGAGAGCGGTTGATGCTATAGACTGCGCTCCATGGTAAAAATAGAGAGAGATAGAGAGAAAGAGGGTCACTATCCACCCCGCGAGTGCTTTGAAGATGCCGCTGCTATGTAGCTCCTCAGTCACTCCTGAGCAAGGAACCAAGTCGGTTTCCAAATGTCGGCTTTCTTCAAAACTTTTGGTTGGAGTCTAAATCATCTTCCACTCCCTAGGTCTGTACCTCCAACAGTCTTTGTCGGTCTAACCGCCGTATCCTAGAACGTCCCTTCTCTGAAAGGCTTAGAGACGGCCGCGCCCTCTCTAGGCAGAGCAAGTCGCCCCATATCAGCGATAAGCTGCAGCGATTCTTGAGAAGCGCAACGTCATTTTTAGACGAGCAGCGGTGATGTGCTCTGCTCATTCAAGCGAAGGGCGAAATTCGAGTCCAGCAGTGTTCGTGAACACGGGGGTCAATCGTAAACCCGTTCCTCGTTAAAAGACCAAATGAAATAGACTCGTTCTTAGGCAACCTTGGCAACACACAGGTCTGAGCGTTCTCGGTGGATGTCAAGGATCTATATTACTTCCTTGCATCAGGCTCCCATATGTCAAGCCGTCAGCAATGGCATCGATAAACACGGCACAATTAGGTTTCAGAATTCGTGCGGTACTAACACGTTAGCCTTCATGGAGTTGCCGTGGTTTTTCCTACGTTTTATCTTTGCCGGATATGAAGGTGGCCTTTATATACAAAGTGAGGGCATATGTATAGGCAATAGCATTGTCCCCGCTTTGAACGAATTGCTTCTGGCTCGCCTCAATCGCCAGCTGCAAGACGCTCATTCAGGCCACAGTGTCCTCATAATTATAGGATTAATTGACCATTTCTTGATGCTCTTCAGGCTTTACTGTTCCACTAACCAAGAATCACTGGCCCTATTTGCTGTATTTGTGGTTGTTTTCAACGCATTCACGTTAACCATGAAACTTCTCAGAGACGGTTGCTTGAAGTTTTTAGACCTGCTGCTGTATGATGGCTGTCTGCACAATTGCTGGAAGTATACGCCAATATAGCAGAAGGGTCTTTTTTCGCTCAATTTGGCGCACTTAAAATTCGTGAAACGTGGAGTTGCCACAAGTGTTCTCAGGAGTGCCTTGGAGAGGTCCTGCCCTCATTGGGTGCAAATCACTTTTGGGGCCCAGATCGAGTGACTGCAATGCACCATCTACCTGACTGAAATAATAAGTGCTTTGCCACAGATCTACCAAGCAGCTTTCCAAAAGTACTACCTATACACGCCCAGCACAGGAGAGACAGAAACTTTCCCTCATCCTTTACGCACACGGTGTGGGCCATGTGCTCAAAAAAATTGTCAGCAAAGCCAGCCGAAGTCTTGTTTTCTCGGCTTCCCGTAAAAGCTCAGCCACCAATGCAAAAAAGTAAACACTGACAACCCCAAGGAGCAGGCATGCGTCAAGAAACACAGGACGCAGTACGTGGAGTGCGTTAGCCATGAAGTGTACTACATTCCGTTGTCATGTGACTGCACCGATACTAAACAGAACGGTCGCTGCTGGAACCAATGTTACTAGAGTAAGCTCGGTTTCAAAGTTCCGTATCTTTGCCAGCGGAGGAAGGTGGTCTGAACGACGGTCGCGAGAACTAGCGGCGCTGCAGTCCGATTTTGCGCTACTCCCGGTGCATCGTCTGCTACGGCGCCTTACCGCGGCGGTATGCCGTCCTGTTACTCGTGGTGTGGTTCTTGTTGTACTAGTAATAAACTTTACCGTTCATCGTGCTTCCAGTCGACATTGTCGCGTCATATCTCTGTATACGCACCAAGTAGCCTATATGGATTGGCCTGGATGCGTTGCCTGTTGCAAGTTGACTGGGGACTGATGTCCATCTTATATTTGAGCTGTGTGCATTGCATTTAACCTCAAATTACAGGCAGTTCTACGTAAATGAGCAATGTCAGCGTAGTTTTAAGGTGACCGCTATCATTTTTACCAGAACCACCTAGCCTAGACGAAAAACGACCCAGAATGGCTCTAAAAGTCTCAAGCAACTTGACTTACCGGAATACAAGAATGTTCTAGAAAAATACCACTCATATTTTCTACTGATTGCATACAAAACGTTCTAAAAAAACCAGTATCCTGATGTTATACACTGTTCACCAGACAAGTGTTCGCAAGGCCTCTTCATCGAGAGCAGAGTGCAAAATGTTACAGCAGCTTCGCTTCCTTTTTCGCACTCCCTCGTTCGAGAAAGCTCATCATGGATTTTCTCGAAAAAGAGGTATTCTCGTCGCAATATGAAACATTACTACTCTAGCCATTACGTTTTCATCATAAACTGTTTAACTGAAAAGATGCAGCAGCAACCGCTCCAACTTTTCAAGTGCAATCTAAAAGAGGTCATTATTGATGGGATTTTGGTTGAGTGCCTCTAGACAGCTTTCTCAACTGCTTCTATTGTAGAGGGAAGCCTGCGTAAAGGATGGTGTATGCAGCCTTCTTGAAAGCACTTCATCTGAGTAAGTGCATTTTCATGTGGTTTGGACGTGGTGGCCATAGAGGTACTTGTAAGACATGTTGCACTCATTCCTGCGAATGTATACCTACAGAATTTTTCTGCGAACGTATCCGCGGATGTACCACACTCACAGTGTGTTACTGGTGGACCATGCTGTACTAGGCAGAAGTGACACTGACTTGTGCCACCCCCCGTTACCTGCTCTAAAGATCCGAAATGAGAACACAGCGATTGAGAAAAATATCTACTGCTGCATTATGAAGCTAATGTAAGAAACTATGATCAGTGGTAAAACATGACCACTTTAATACAATTGTGTTGGTTCATAATGGAGATATCAAGTGAGGCAGCAATATCCACGGCTTTGAAGACAGTGTGATAGTTGACTATTGACCGAATGTCACGTGTTGACTCTCGAAGTATCGATAGCGGTGTTTGTAGCGTGCCATTCATCTTGCTGTTTTATTTCTGGGGGCTCCTCCAAACTGGGAACTGGGCATTTGAGAGGTGTCATGCGTTTTTTTTGGGGGGGGGGGGGCGGCGGGGGCAAGGGGCATTGACGCCTTTGTTATGAACATTTTGGCTTCGATATATGGGGTGGAATTGCAGAGAACAGGTGCGGAAGGGTACCAGGCGCGAGCTTGCACTTTCCGTGGGAGATCAAAACTTCTTGTCCAGAAAACCATGACGATAGAGCGTTACAATGCTGTAATTCACAAATTGAACGTCATAGACCTTGTGTGTGGCAATGAGCTTTCTATATTTGAGAGCCAAAGCTTGCTCCTGTCTTTTGAATTGCGTCTGATTTCTTTGGAGACCTGTCACGGTCAACACTAATTGGCTTGTAGCCCAATGAAGAACCAATTATGGTATGCAAATGGCTTACTTCACCATGTCGGATTCAAAAACTCGGCTACGGTAACATGGTCTCAACTTGTTTTGCTCATCCATTTACTATCTAGAGTATTTTCATTGGAGGCTACAACTATCCTTCAGTGTGTGCCTTAATCACACCCTCAAAATACGATGTCCGATAAACGACGTTTCTTCATCTTTACTTGCATTTTTAATATATACGCACTGTTTACTATTCTACCACGAAATAGAGACTAACAATTACATAAATCTGCACACTCTTCACTTTATCTACCCCACGGCGTACAGAGATATATGCCCGTGGTGTAGAGCTACCCCTACACTATTTCATATCACGTGGGAGTTTGCAGAGCACGACGAAAAACACGGCTACAATGGCACATGGGAGGAACAGGAGGCGCTGCTGTCTAGACCAGCCCTAGTGGATCAGCTGCGACTGAACCACAGAGCTGAGCGGATGGCTCGCGCCAGTGGGGGCTCTGGAGGAGGGTCACACCCTGCCGGACAGACTTCGCTCTTCACCCTGTATAATCCTCGTGGCGCTGGAGTTCTAGCCTGTCTGCATTATGCACATACTAAAGTTTTCTGCTACTACTACTAGTAGTGTTAAAGAGAACTGTTATGTTGCTGCCATCAGCCTAAGCAGTTTCACATAGCGCCACAGAATGGCGTCTTTTATCGCTTCTATAATCATTGAAATGAACGCACTGGTGGCCGCATAGGTCAGTTGGCATTTCAACTGAGCCTCGTCTGTGTGCTGCCTCGGGAGAACATGACAACTGGTGGCGAGGGATGAAATCTGCACGCTTGGCACGGCAGAAAACACCCGCGCCTGGAATGAACAGAAATGTCCATGGGCACACAGGAGGCGTTCGACGCAAGCACAAGTGAGTGGCCCGAATATCACAAGCATGCTTTGCTTCACTTCGCGGCGAACGATGTGGCTGAGGAAAAAAGGCTGTATTTCTGACAAGCTGCAGAGCAGCAATGTACTCGTTGCTATGGAATCTGCTTTCGCCTTCAACGCCGAGTGATGCGACACTTGCAGCTATCTTCACGTCTCTTGGCGCACACTTCAAGCCTAAAGTTTCTGAAGTGGTCGCAAGGTTCAAATTTTTTTCTAGAAAAATGCACGAAGGCGGGGTCGTCAGTGACTACAGAGCTGCACTTAACAAGCTAGTAGACAATTGCAACTTTGGCGCAGTGCGCGAGCGAATGATGCGTGACCAGACTGTCGGTGGAATCAACGATGCTGGAATACAGACTCGCCTTTTAGAAAGAGTAGATTTAAACGTGGAAATGACAAAAAACTGGTCATGGCGATACAAACCGCAGTCGCACATGCTTGTCACCCGTCCATTTTTGCAGATATGGCACAGCCAGCATACTTCGCAGAGCAGCCGACAAGGAAGATGACAGAGGCAATGTGCGCCCGGTGCAGTTGCGGACACCAGACGACGCGCTGCCGACACCGCAACGCTACCTGCTTCAAGTGCGGTCAGAAGGGCCACCTTGCAAGAGTTTGCAACACAGCTGCGAATGATGGAAAGAATGGGACAGGCTGCCACTCCGTGCACAACATGAACGACCTTCCTGAAACAGAGCCGGGACAAGGTGAGGAATGCACCTTGCGGTCTCTTCGTGCCACCAGACCGGAACCCATGAAAATCAAAGCTCGTGTCAATAACGTGCCGCTAGTGATGGAACATGACACCGGTGCCAGTGTTTCAGCAATAAGTGACGCGAAATTTAACGCTCTGTTCCCAAGAGAGCAGTTCGAGAACACTGACGTGCGGCTCAAAAGCTATTCTGAAGAGCTTTCGGCAGTATTAGGTAAAAGGTCAGCCACAGCAAAAATGGGCGTGTGGCAGGCAGCTTTGCCGTTACTAGTTGGGAGTGGAGCGTGCCCGACACTTTTCGTTAAGGACTGGATGGAAGCGTTCGGTATTACCATCTTGAAGCCGTTAGACATGAAAACAATCAGCACCATTGAAGGCCTGGTCATACAATTGATCGATGTCTTTCCAGATAAGCTTGGTATAATGAAGGAAGTTTTGGCCACGATATCACTGCAAGAAGGAGCCAGACTAAAATTCTTCAAGGCGCGACCAGTGCCGCTCGCGCTAGTTGACAAGTATGTCGAAGAGTTGCAGTGGTTACAGCGCGAAGACATCCTACGCCCTGTGAAGACGTCCAAGTAGGCTACGCCAGTAGTTCCAGTTGTGAAGCAAGATGGTATACTACGCGTGTGTGGTCATTTTAAGGTCACTATCAACCCCGTCACGGTGACTGATCGTTATCCTATTCCCAGGATGGAAAAGCTGTTCGCCCAAATGTGCGGCGAAAAGAAGTTCACAAAATTGGATTTGAAGGAGGCTTACCAGCAAATAAAGCCCGCTGCGCAGTCGCAAGAGCTAGATACTATCAACACAGTGAAATGCTTGTTTCAATTTACGAGGCTTCCGTCTGGTGTCGTGTAAGTGCCCGCGTTGTTTCAGTGGGAAGGGGGCAACTTGCTGAGCGTCCTTCCTCACGCTGTTGTCTACCTTTACGATATCCTAGCGACAGGAAACACTGACGAGGACCACTGGAAAAACGTGAGCAAAGTTCTCAAGCGCCTCCAACATGCCACCTTGCGCCGGAAGCTAGCAAAATGTGAATTTATGAAAGAGCGCGTTGAGTACTTAGGACACTTCATCACCGCTGAAGGCTTGCATCCCAGCCCCAGGAACGTGGAAGCCATCCTCTCGGCACCAAGGCCAAACGACGTGAAAACTCTGCAAAGCTTTATGGGTTTGATTAACTTCTACTGGAAATTCATCCCTCGCTTGTAAGCGGTACGCAATCAATCCATTGAATGGTCTGTTTGTACCAGGTACACCATGGACCAGGACACCACTTCAGGAGGAGGTCTTCCGCGAAAGTAAGCAGCTCTTGACATCTACGAAGACGTTGACGCATTTTGACTTAAAGAAAACTACAGTGCTTGTAACTGATGCGTCGCCATATGGTCTTGCGCAGTTCTAGCCCAGCGGGAAACATCGAAAAAAGAACGGCCAATCACTTTCGCGTCCAGATGTTTGGCCACAGCTGAACGAAACTACAGTCAGTTCGATAAAGAGTCCTTAACAGTTGTCTTCGGGGTAACACGTTTCAAGCAGTACCTTTGGGGACGGTGAATTGAAATAGCAATCGATCACAAGCCACTTTTGGGGCTTCTGCCAGCAAATTAGCCGATTCCAGAGTCTTTCTCACCTCGATTACTCCGCTGGGGACTTTTGCTGTCCGGCTATTATCAACATGGCTTTAGAAAAGTCTACTCATGTGACATCCAGTTATTTGAATTCACGACTGACCTTCACTTTATTATGAACGCTAACGAGCAAACCGATTGTCTCTTCCTTGGTTTCGCCAAGGCATTCAATACTGTCCCTCATTGTCGTTTAATCTCTAACTTGGCCGCACTCCGTATTGATTTATTAATCCTGTCTTGGCTACGAAGCTTCCTCTCTTTGCGTGAGCAACTCACGGTGATCAACGACGTTTCATTTAACCTTTGCGACGTCCCATCTGGTGTTCCGCAAGGCAGTGTAATAGGTCCGTTAGTTTTCTAGTATACATTAATGATTTGCCCGATAACCTTTCATCCACAGTTAGGTTGTTCGCTGACAATTGCGCCATATACCGCAACATTAAATGTTTTAGTGAGCATTCCCATCTCCAAAATGACCTTGACCTAACCTTCTGGTGGTGCGAAACTTGGCAGATGTCTCTTAACACCTCTAAATGCAAGTTAATCTCGTTCATTCGAAAGCATACCAATTCAGCATTTCACAAAAAGATTAATAACGCCGTTTTGTCAACAACACCAACTTACAAATATTTTGGCGTTCCCCTTAAATCGGATCTATCCTGGGCTACGCATATAGCAGCTGTCTCATCGAAAGCCTCTCAATCTATCGGATACCTCCGCAGAAACTTGCACGACGCTTCTTTTAACGTACGCGCATTATCATATATTACTTATGTTTGCCCAAAGCAAGAGTATGCATCATCCACATGGTCACCATGTCAAGATTACCTGGCACGTATGTTGGAAGCCGTCCAGAATGGAGCAGCGAGATTGATCTCCGGAAACTACGACTTCCATTCAAGCATTACCCTAATAAAGCAAGACCTTGCATTTTAGTCACTAGAAATACGCCGCAACATTGCTCTTTTATGTCTGTTTCATAGGCACATTTATAGTAATCGTTTTGCCATATTATTCTCCTGCGCGTACTTCCCAGCGCATTCACAATGCACGTACTTTTATGCATATTCATGGTCACACGCAGGCGTTTAGCTTATTATCACTACCTCGAGTCATTGCATATTGAAACGGTGTTCCGGATCATAGTGTATTCATTTGTAACCGTGAAATTTTTCGTGATAACCTGATTTCGTTGCACTCTAGTATTGTACAACGCTGTTGCACCTTGAGTTTTGTAATCCTATATATATTTTTCCGTCTGCTTTTCTCCTTTATTGTTATTTCGTTTGTATACTGAAGCCCCCCTTACTCAATGCCCTTCAGTGTACCTGTAAAGTATTTTGAATAAATAAATATGTGTTAAAGTACAGACCTGTTGGTCACGTTTCACACGCTGATGCCCTGAGCCGATTCCACTTCCAACAGCTGATTTTCAAATCGAGAACCCGCCGGAGCTTTTTATGTTCCAATGCTCTTACCCCAGAGTGATGTCAGTGCAAGCTATTGCGGCCGCTAAAAGCAAAAGACCCGTTGCTGTCAAGTCTTCGCGAAACTCTTTGGGCTGGTAGGGGAGTCACCCTAATAGCTGAATGGAGAGTATACACCACTCGCCTTTATAAAATGAATGTTCGGAGTGATTGCATTCTGTTAGGAAGCAGGGTGGTTGTGCCCGCGTCTGTGCAGGTCGACGTGTGGCGACTGCTACATAAAGGGCATCAAGGAGTGGCGAAAATTAAAGTGGTGGCTTGTAGCCATGTTTTGTGGCCAGCCATAGATGACGACGTCCCGGCACCGCTGCAAGCATGCCGAACCTGCCAAGAAAACCAGCGATTACCAAAACGGAGGCTGATCAGGCCATGGCCATTCCCGGAGAGACCATGGTCCCGGATTCACGTAAACTACGCTGGTCCACCAAGGAATGCTTACTTGTTCATAGCGGTTGACGAATGCTTGAAGTGGATAGAAGTGTTCCCCGTATCCAACCCGTCGACTGTATCTACTACTGGCTGCCTGCGAAAAATGTTCGCTGTTCATGGACTCTATGACGTAGTCGTATCCGACAATGGTCCAGAGTTCGTGAGCGAAGAATACAAGATAATTTTGCGTAGAAACAGCATCCGACAAACTCTTGTACCACCTTATCACTTTTATGGAGCAGCGGAGAAGCGGAGAAGCTGAAGAAAGCGCAGCCAGAGGATGATTTGCACGTACAGATAGCGAAAATTTTGCTTACACACCGGACCACTCCACATGAAGTAACATGTTGTACTCCCGCTGAACTTCTCATGGGCTGGAAGTTGAAAACGGCATTAGATTTATTAGGGCCTGACTTACGGACCACAGTGATGTCTCAACAGACCTCTCAGAGTCTCCGGGACAACAGATCTGCAGGTGCTGTAAGCCACCCCACCAGGAACGACTGTTTTCGCTCGTAATTTTTGTTCATGTCCTGCCTGGGTACCGGCAACGGTAGAGGCAGACAAAGTATATGCGGCAGTGCTAAGACTACCAGATGGCTGCCAATAGACGCGGCACCATGATCATGTGCGACCAGTGCCGTGGCAGCCTGAGCTGTCAGAGTATTCTGGCCACTCCAACACAGACCCTCCAGATGCTTCAAGCGTGCAACCAGCTGTAGCTCTGGATGCTGCGGGGGCTGCCACGTCCTATGCACCGACAGAGAACACTGGTGCCACTGCAACTACAGGGGTTTCGTCTGGGGAAGTCGAAGACACATGTGTCACCAGTAGTCCAGGTGGTTGTGCCTGTGCGCCGGTGATTGCCCCGAAGCCAGAGGCCCTTTCTCAGACTCCACTTCGCCGCTGCTCGCGAGTGCGGAAACCTGTCATGCGTTATGTGCCCCAGTAGTCGAGCTGAACTCTCTGCTTTCCCATTGTAGGACTTGTTGTTCTCATTCTTTTTTTGTTTTTGAGCTCCATGTGCTTCGTTTTGTGAAGGGGGAAGAATTGTAATGTTGCTGTCATCAGCCTAAGTAGTATCACATAGCGCCACAGTATGGCGCCATTAATAGATCCTATAATCAATGAAATAAACGTACTGCTGGCCACTTAGATCCATCGGCATTTGAACTAAGCCTCCTCTGTGTGCTCCCTCAGGAGAACATGACAAGATCTTTTCGCAATAATTTAGATATTGGCATCTCCAGCTGTGAGCGAGAGAACTTCGTCTTGTCCGTGACAAAAAAACAAAAAAGGACAGGCCCGCGCGGCAGGCGCTGGAGATTCACAGCGAAAGCTGTGAATCTCCGGCGTCTGTCGAGCGGGCCTGACGACAATGAGGATTGATGCATGAAGTGGGTATGCGCAACAGTTATTACCTGAAAAAAAAACAAAATTTTGTAATAGGTTGGAGCACGGGACGACCCACTTGTTCGTTGTTTGCATTGTGAAACGACTGCTTCTTTTTTCACTGTTTTAAAACGCTTCATATGACGTAACAACTCGATTGCTTTCCAGACATCAAGCCTGCTTCAGACAAGTTTGCGAACAAGTCCCAAGCACAGGCGTAGCTCAGTGGTAAAATGCTGGGCTGGGACTTAGCAGACCCATGTTGGAGCCCCACTGTGTAACGGGCACTACGTTTTTTTTCTAATTTCGTGCGATGTGGTTACAGACACCGGCGGTGAAGAACTATGGCGCTGCACGTGACCCAAGTAGTGATCTCATAACATATATATCAAAACGTTTATTTGAAAAAAAAAACAAGAAAAAATAGATACGGGGAGCATGTGGGTGGGGCTCCTATTCCAGGGCTCCAATGACTTTAGCGGCCCACTGTGCCTGGTCGAAGAGCACTAGTTGCACTCCCAGATTCTCGCTGGCAAGCAAAGTCTCCCACTGCTCCCTTGCGGAGATTTTGCCAGCTTTTTGCGGCGAGTTATTTCGGTTGGCCTTTTCCGACAATCCCATGTTATGTGGGCGAGAGTGGGCCTGCCTCTGCACCACGGACAACTATCGCTGTACATCGCAGGGCGAATAGCATGCTTCAACGAAAGATTTGGATAAGTGTTTGTTTGTATACGGCGGCAGTCATAAGGATTCCGTCCGGGTAAAGCTATGTGTGGTACACTGCACCTTCGTCGCTCAAGCCGTTGGTTTCCAAGGCTATCACGTGGTAAAAAAGGGCTGTCATCGGAGTGGTAGGCTGCTCGGTTGGTTACAGCACGAGCTACGCCGTCCGCTCTCTCACTGACATCAAGTCCTGCGTGACCCGGGCACCAGATGATAGCGTGGTCCCTCGTTAAGTCCGGTCCTAATAGGCGAATGGTGTTGTGCGGTGGTCTGCCCGTGAGAAAGAGTCTATGGGCAAAAATGGAATCGGTGAGAACAAGAAACGATCACCCCAGAATATCCTTAGCTTTAATAGCAAGCGCGATAGCTAAAGTCTCAGCGTTATTCGTGGACGCGGCTCGTGCCGTGGCGCAAGTCAAAAGGGCTTGACCCGGGGCCGCTCCTACGACTGCGAGCACGTACTTGTTCGTGCCGTATAGGGCGACATCTGTGTCCACCGTGTCCGGATTGTTCCCGAAGTGCCACTGTGACTTGCGAGCTCGTGCACTCCTACGACCTTTGTAATATAGGGGGCTCATGTTTTCGGGGATAGCGGATGCTAGAATATTTTCACGTATCTGTTTAGCCATGGACTCCAGTTCCTCTCCCGCATACTGAGGACGAGCTGGGTTCTGTGGACGTTCCAAGTGGTAGGCCGAGAGCCGCCCTGTACGATGTTCGTATCAACGCATCTAGGGCCTTTAAATCAGTTTTATTGATCTCCTGGGAAGGAAGACTATATGTTAGCCGACTGAGGACAAAAGCCTGAACCAGCCGGAGCATCTAAGCTTCCTTGAAATATTTTCTGTGATAAGTGACTCTATAAACCATACGGGAGATCTGCTTTACCGTTGTCCTGAGGGTTTTTGTTGTCTGGTCCACTCGCTTGTTGCTTTGTAGCCAAAGTCTGAAGACTCGCATTTTCTGTACCTCTTTTATCTTGTGGTCTCATAGAAAGACGTTGACCAGCTCGTGAATGCGGTGGCTTCTGCCTCGGATTTTAATAAATTCACATTTATCGGGAGCACAGCTCCTTCCGCTCTCATAAGCGAAGTCGTCAACAGCGGCCACTGCGTCTTGTAGGATTTTCTCTTTTTGTCCCAAAGAGCCACTGTTGGCCCATACGGTAATATCATCTGCATAAAACGCGTACCCTTTCCCTAGAACACTGTCTAGTCTTCTTGCTAAGCGGCTCATGCCGATGTTGAAGAGAAGAGGAGATATTATTGCCTCTTGTGGTGTGCCTCTACTAGGCATAGGAAACAGATGTCAGCGTGTATTGCCTATGCGTATTGTAGCAGTGCGAGAGGTTAGAAAAGAGCGAACGTAGTCATATATCTTTTGCCCTCCCCACAGCCGATGTCATTTAGCTCAGATAAGATGAGCTCATGGGACATAGTGTCAAATGCACTTTTCAAATCAAGAGCTATGACGAGATGTTCTGCACCAACCGTGGTATTGCAGAGTACCTCTTCCTGAAGTAGAAGGAAGACGTCCTGCGTTGACAAATGTTGGCGAAATCCAAACATGCTTGTTGAAAAAAGGTTCCAGTCTTCAATGTAAGTCATGAAACTTGTATGAATCACTTTTTCGAATAAGTTGTAAGACAGGATGTTAATGATATTGGTCTTAGATTTTGTGGGTCGGGTGTTTTTTCTGGCTTCGGAGTAAGAATAATTTTGGCTTCCTTCCAATGTCGAGAAAGCACGCCCTTCTTCCATACCTGTTCATTAAAATACCAAGTAAGTTGTTCCAGTTGTTCATCGCTCAGATTCCGAATCATCGCGTTCGTTAGCTGGTCAGGTGCAGGGGCAGTATTGCGCTTTGCTACTTGCGCGGCCGCGAATAGTTCTGCCTTGGTGATCGGTGCGTCGAGCACTGCGTTTTCCTGCCCTTGGTATGCTAAACTGCACGGGGGAGTTGTGAACGCGCCTGTGTACGTGTCTCGGAGCTCAGTGAGGAGGGCCTCATCTGTTCTTATGAATTCCCCAGCGAGCTTCTTAAGAGTTCGGTTTGCTGCCGTTTTGGTTTTACCAGGTACCATTATGCTGCACAGTATTGCCCATGTTTTGGAGGTGTGTAAGGTTCCTCGGAGTGAGTCGCGAAAATTCGCCCAGCTCACCGTCTCCAACTGCTGCGCGTAAGCGCTTGCCCGCTCAGATATCTCAGCAATTCTATGGTGCAAATTTCTATTGAGTAACTGTTCTTTCCATTGCTTGGTCATTCCTCTCCTGTATTCCCACATATGTATCAGATGGCTATCGACTACCGGGGTTTCCGCTGTGAGCGTAACCGCTTATAGGTTGCTCTGTGAGCCTCTCGTATGTGCGTTGCCCGATATTCAGCGCTAATCAGCAAAATTTTAGACAGTGGGACTTTAGGATAAGTTACCGACTCTGTTAATACAAGATGGCCATTAGACGGCCGAATTTTGGGGGAGACAATCGGCAAGCTCAAAATATAATGGTCACTGCCGAAAATCTTTTCTAGGTTGCTCCAGAACACCTCGTCCACATTATTTATGAATGCAAGATCAGGAAATGGGTCGGCGCTGACACTGTTACCCAATCTTGTCGGGTGTTGCGGGAGTACGAGAAGTTGGAGCCCATGCGCATCAACAACTCGCTCGAGTTCCCCGCTTTTTGGGGTATCTTTTCGGTACCCCCGTGTAGTGTGAGGGACAATAAAGTCCCCGAGAAGCAGTAGTCGATCCTGGATGCTGGAATTACTCTTGGCATACCGAATGAGCGCATCAAAATCGGCACTCCTTTCCTTAGGCGAGCAATACACGTTCGTAATTATGGTTTTAACTTTGCTACGCTTGTGCAATGTATACTTATGATTTGGTGGTTATTGCTGCTACTTACCAGATAATATATACTAGTCGCTATTTCCTTAAGAACCAACGTGGTGACTTTGTGGTAGTCTGGATTTGATATCGTGTAGTAGTCACTGAATTTGACTGGTTTATTGCCAACCTCTTGCAGACAACTGACATCAGGTTTGACTGGCGCCGCATTAAGAAATTGTTCTAGAGCGGCCGCACGTTTGTGGAAGGTGCGGCAATTCCATTGCCAAATTTAGATATTCGGTGTGCGCTCGTCTTTTAATCGCCATGGATAGTGCTATCGTTGTCCGAGGTTGGGAGTTGCTTCAGACGACGAATAGATGGATAACCCGGGATGCTTTTAGGCCATTTAAGAACAGTGGCTCTTATCCTGGCAATAGATTTGTCGACTTAACTTTTTATATTCTGAAATTCGGCAAACATTTGCTGCTGAAAGCTTTGCATGCTTTGCAGTTGCTGCATTATTTGTTTTCATGTACCTTCCATAGAATTAGACTTAGACTCGATAGACTCGATCGTAACCTGGCCAGATGTGCTGGTTGCTTTAGAAAGTGTTTTTTAGCTCGATTCTATATCGCGGTTAGCTTTGAGGGAGGCCAACTCTCGTTATATTTCTGCCAAGCTCTCACGGAAAAGTTTGTTCTCGCTAACAATTTTTTGATTTTCTGGACTAGCCGTTATAGGAGCAGCGGGAGAAGCAACTCGTGCATAGCTCACCTCGCCATGTTCGGGCGCTTGCTTGATCGCTGAGCATGGAGCCCCGGATTCAGGTAACTTGTGTGAGTGAAATTGGGGTGGGGTCTTGTGAGTAGAGTCCTTCCGGGTTCGGGATCTCGATCTACATCTGTATCTAGAGCCGAACCTTGGGCGAGTCTCTGGTGACTCCGGACAGTGGTCCAGGGCAGATTGTTCATCAATCGAACTGAACCAGCGGGAGCGTTGAGGTGGCTTTGGTGAGGTGTCATTCAGAGTAGGTTGGTGTACACTACTACTTGAGGTTCTTTGCTGTGGAGATTTGAGTCGTTTTCTGCAACTTCGGTCGCCTATCAAATGACCCTCGCGACAAGCTGCACCCTTCGGAGAGCACTCATGTCCGTTTGCAGGGTCCCGTTGTCCACAAACGTGACACACTAGAGTGTCTGGCTGGGGGCAAACGTCCGAATGGTGACAACCTGATGGCACACTTTGCACACCTGGGTAAGGGTAGCAAGCAAGTTCTCCGCCGTTGTAATGGACGTACCGAGGTGTAATTCCTACAAGAAATGTTATAACGGCCATCTTGGTGTTTTTAAACATCCGTTCTTGCGGAATTTTGACACCTTGGGTGCGTATGCGGAGAATGGCTTTTAGCCCTTCAGGCCTCGTGTGAGGGTCCAAGCCGTGAATGACACTCTTAGTTATCCCTTCACTTGTCGCTACGTAGGCATTGACTGAGTGTAACTGGCCGTTGATATTTAGGGTGGTAATACGCCTCACGTGGACCGCCACTACGTGATGCGGCGTGGAAACAGTGAAGATGTTAGAACCTTGCTTCATTCTGAGCAAAATTGCTCACCAGATATTTTTCCGTTGCAAGCTTCTATCATGGCGTCTCCAGTAGTGGACTAGTCAGGGTCTTGACCGGTAGCCCTTGGTGTGGTCGCACCATTATCTTGAAGTCGTCTTTGGACAAGGGAGGGAGCCCCCTGTGGGCAGGCCTATAGTTAGATTTTCTGGTTGCTTCAGCAGGGGATACTTGTTGGTGGTACGACGTCATCGAAAAATACATGGACTTGGCCTTCTTTTCTTTCGCAAGAGCCTTCTTCTGCCGCAGAGTGAGCACCGTTTGCCAGGTTCCATCCGCTTGGTTTTGGCTGTCGGTCTCGGCATTCTGACCATTCGTTTCATTTGGCGTTGAGAGGCTCTTAGCTGTAAAGTCTTGAAAATCCATATTTACAAGCTCTTGGCGTCGGGTGTCCGTCATCCGCGAGAGTCCGGGACGCGCAATAGCGCCTGAGGGTTCATTCGCGAGAGCCATCGTGTACTCGCGCAAAGCGCACGGTAGCGTTCCTGCAGCCGCCTAGATGGCGGCGATAGCGTTGTTGAGCTCGCACGATAGGCAGGTGTGCTTGTGATTCTAAAATAAGAAGTTATGGTCACTTCAGGAAGCCATGGCAACAACTTCAGGAAGCCATGGCAATAGTCGAAATTGGCCGCACACATAAATTTCCACAATGGAGCCGGAAAATTCACGGAGCACTTCCGAACACGGCTCATCTTGTCGGCGCCACCTAGCGTCCTTTAAAAGAAAGGCTGATCTCATAACAGCTTTCGTTCTAAACTAAAGAAACCTGCCCATTGAATAAATAACATAAGACATATATGCGAGTACGATTTTAATTGAGGCTTTCTGAGTGGAAATCAAGTGTTCTACCGAAAAGGCACGCCAATGGCGAGAACGATTCAAACAACAACAGCAACAACGAAAAAATCTGAGCGTCGTGTAGTAGAAAATCTCATAGATTTTGTGTCTAACCAAAAAAGCGCAACCTCAGTTTTTACCTTCTTTCGTTCATAAATATTTTCAATTTGCGCAATATTAAGTGGTAGAAGCGCAGCATGGCGCCAGGCATCCAAATATGTACAATGCGCAAAGACAGAGCGTTTTGAAGGCGTATCTGTTACAGAGCGCTTAAACATATATGTTCACGTGTTGCCCTACGCAAGCGTAGAGGGCCCTTCGCGGAGTGGCGTAGTAGACCGCTTAAAAGTTGCATTTTCAATAGACATTCTGCAATAGTTCGAAAATTCTTGTGCTGTACACACAGTTGTTCGTTCCCTCACGGCACATATGAGGCATACACCGATCCCGAAGCTAGGTTAGTAAGTGAGCATGCGATTCACACAGGGCCCAATTTCACTATCGCGGTCTACTGTTGTAGGCGAACCTCAAGCGTCGTCAATGTTTTGGAATTGCCATGTTTAAATTTGTTGCGGAATTGTCTCACACAATATACACATCATATTCAACGGTTTCACCATAGCCATATCCGCTAATTGTGGCCGCATATAATAATAATTATGATAATAAAAATAATTATTTTCATTTGCACAACAATATGAACTCTCAGGTAACGTGTGAGGCTAGGGAGAGAAAACTCGAGCCTTATGAAATATCTTACAGAGCACTGTGTCACCTTGCTGAGTAAAAAAAAGTGCCTTCCTCGAGATGTACAATGATTCGTGGCGAGAGGGCACCCTACCACTGAATAGGAAGACCAGCCATTTCGTTACATTACTGAAGCCTGGCAAGTCACTATTGGTGCTCACATTACACCGCCCAATCGCACTGGCTAGTTGCTTGGGTAAAAAGATGGGGAGGATTGTACTAGAACGGCTCTAACGGCTCCTGGAGCGTCACATCTACCCAGACGCTATGACAGGTTTTCGCCGTAGCCGATCATCAATTCATAGGCGTCATAGGCTTAGTCAGCTACCTCCAACACGAAAAAAGCCGAAAGCGTCTTTGGGCTTCTTTATTTCTTGATCTTAAAGGGGCGTGTAATAACGTCAATCATGAAACTATCCTCACCGCTCTCAAAGAAGTAGGAGTGGTTGGTTGGATGTTCAGTGGCTATGCAGCAATCTCTCTGAGCGATTCTTTTTCGTGAGAAACGAGAATTGTGACACTTCGATACATTACAGCCACTCTGTATTATTCAACCTGACGCTAATAACTCTCCATGGGCATCTGCCAAGTACTCTCAGGTTGTAAGTGTACGCCGACGACATCTGTGTTTGGACGTCTGCAGTAACACATCTACCGATGCGAGCGCGAATTCATAGAGCTGCCACTCAAGCTGCAATTTACCTTCGTAAACGAGGTCTAGACATTTCCTCTGAGAATTATGCACTCGTGGCATTTACGCGCAAACCAATTCAGAACTACAGCGTTCTCATAAACCACGAAATGATTCTTTGCCTACGATCGTACAAGTTTCTAGGTGTTATAATGGACAGATACCTCTTATGGATCAAACGGTGGCTGACAGGCACCTGCCATTTATTCTAGTTCTTCACTGGAAAGAACTGGCGAGTGTGCACAGTCAATATGTTGCGACTTTACAGGGTTATTTTCCTTGGATTCCTTCGGTACAGCCCGCATTCGTTAACCAACGCATAAAAAACAAGTATACGAATGCTTTAATGTGTCCAGGCTCAAGCACTTCGGATTTGTCTAGGTTTGCCCAAAAGTGCATCAACGGTGCAACAATCGCCATCCCAAGGGACTACCTTATAAGAACCCTCATTAAAGTTTAAGTGCTGAAAACACATATACGACATCTTGCTCGAACTCCTCGACATCGCATAGCCACTCTACCAGTGCACCGACCACGCACATCTTACTGCTAAACAGTGACCACACAAGGCGAGTCCATCCAACGCCGACTAAATTTCAAGGCCGAAAGGCTGCCGCTGTGACGTCAGAGGTTGGGGGCCCAGTTGCCCAACTGAGCATGCTCAGTAAGACTTTTTTTCCACATCTTTTAATCGGCACAATCAAGCCGCAGCACCTGCAACAGCGGGAGCGTTGGTTCTCCTAAAACGTGAACGAAACGCAGGCTTTCCACCGCGTTCGCGGCGTAACTGGGCCCCCACCCTCTGACGTCACTGCAGCAGCCTTTCGGCCTTGAAATTAGTCGGCGTTGGTCCATCCCAACTTCGTTCTCTCCTGCCGCCGGATTTGTGGCTCCACCAGTGTTCCTCGCTCAACCACTTATTATCGTTATCACCATACCTGGCTTCCAGAAAAAAGCCAATTTGTCGTCACCAGCTCTTAAGCAGCTCACACTACTTCTCTTGTATGAAAAATACCAAGACTCCATACATATATACACTGAGAGATTGGTTCATCAGAACAGCTCAACCCGAGCGACTACCAACGTTGGTCCCGACGATTTAATTCAAAATGTCCGATGCAACAACATAAACGGCAGCAGAATTGGCAGCACTTCGTACGACGTTGCCATTCGTCAATGATCAACCTAGATGGAAATAGACTCTTTCCTGCGACTCGAAGACGGCGCTGCTGCCTCTACTATCTTACGCCGTGGACCGCACGAGCAGCTTGTACTAGAGATAGCAGAGGTTATACACCGCCTGATTGAGAAAGGGCACCAAATTACATTTCAGCGCTTACCCAGTCATTTCCGAAACATGGGCAATGAACAGGCCGATCGAGCTATTCTGCAATTCTACAATTCTACAATATCAACAAGATGCTACTTCACAGAAGAAGGCCCTGAAAGCACTACTGCACTTTTCTGCGATCGACCAGCCTTTCTGAACGGTAGTAGCCAAAACGCCATTCCTGTGTGTGTTTTTGTTTTCTCACGAGTGCACGCGCGTTTTTTTTTCTCTCTGTGGCGTAATCGTTCAGCTGTTATCATGTGTACCTTGTGTCATGCCACCCTTACCGGGGCAACGCCCTGTGCATGCGTGCCATACAGGCACATGTACATATATATATATATATATATATATATATACATATATATATATATATATATATATATATATATATTATTTATATATATATATATATATATATATATATATATATATATATATATATATATATATATATATATATATATATATATTCAGAGTAAATAGAGAGTACGGGGTCCATTTTCCCGTTCATGTTCAACACGGTGTCGTGCGTCACGGAAACCCGACATGGTGTCAGAAGTGTAGCGGACTGCTTTTTAAGCTATGGCGAGGGCAGAAAATACGGGTTTCGGCCAGCCCTTCCCGGTACATCCGCCAACGAGCTTCAACTTTGACAAGGTGTCATAGTGGCTGGCATGGGTGCAAGACTTTGATGATTATCGATTTGCATCCGGCCTTAACGAGCGAACTGTGGAGGACCACGTGTGTACGCTAATGTATACGATAGGGCGACATGCTTGCAACATATTCCGGAGCTTTGAATTATCGGAAGAATAGTCAAAGGACAATGAAGTGGTGAAGAAACGTTTTGACGAATACTTCATGGTCTTACGAAATTTGGTCTACGAAAGTGCGTGCTTCCATCGTCACCACCAAGCTGCAGGTGAATCGGTGGACCAGTACGTGACGGTGTTACATACGCTGGCAGATAGGCGTGACTATGGCGTGATGAAAGAGAGGATGATCCTCGAAGTTTCGTCGTTGGACTACGGAACTGCAAGCTGTCCGAGGCCCTCCAAATGGACGCAACACTGAATCTGAAAACTGCACTGTCCAGGGCAAGAACGAAAGAAGCGGTACAACAAGAACAACATGAGCTTCACAGCAGTGCGTACCACCAAGCAACTGGCCTTGAGGTCGACGCAGTTCATCGAGTAGCTTGCGGGTGGGCAGAGCACCAACGGGTCAACAAAGACGTTCGAATGAGTGCAGCGTGTGGCAGAGCCCGTCATTGGAAGTCATCGTGTCCTGCAGAAGGAGCAATCTGTTACGGATGCCAACAACGGGGACACTTCGCTGCGGTGTGCCCACAAAGGCAGGACTTCACGAATGCCGAAGCAAGTACATCCGAGGTAGGCCTGTGCAGTATTCGCCGGAGTCACGCTTCGAGTGAGCAATTAGATCGAAAGGGTGTAACCTTGTTGGGACTATAGCTGGTACATTTGCAAGAGCTCGCTTTGTTCAAGTCGCTATTGACGGGGTGATTGTATCTGCTATAGTCGACGCAGGAGCAGAAGTTAACGTTGTTCCAGCATCCTTCCCTGGTGTACCGAAGAATCTAAAGCAGTCTAACGTAATTTTGAAGGGGCCATACAGTGAAGTGTTAGACCTAAAAGGAAAATTCACTGCCAGTATTCTGTGGAGACGATGTCAGGTTAGTCAGGACGATTTTGTCGTCAACTTGGCGAGTAATGTCAATTTAGGCTTGCAAGCAATAGAAACTTTAGAAATTGCGACATTTGTAGACGAGGCGTCAGTTCATCGAACTGTGCAAACGCGCTTCCTTTCTCTGTTCCAAGGTTTAGGTACCATGAAAGGTGAATACTGTATTAGTCTCAAAGAAGACGCAGTGCCCTATGCTATTCATACCGCTCGTCGTATACCCATCCCGCTGAGGGATGGCGTGAAATGCGAGCTACAGGAACTGGAAAGAAAGGGAGTCATTCGTAAAATTGAAGAGCCGACCGAATGGTGTGCTAGCATAGTGCCAGTCTTGAGGCCTTCCGGTCAAGTTGGGATCTGTTTTGATCTTACGGAGTTGAATAGGAGTGTGAAACGTGAGTGGTTGGTGCTCCCCACTGTTGATGAGACACTTGGGCTGCATAGCGGAGCAATGGTGTTTTCTAAACTTGACGCGAACTCGGGATTCCATCAGGTAAGCCAGGGCTGTCAGCTACTGACAACGTTTATTACTCCTTTTGGTCGTTATTGCTTTGAGCGTCTGCCGTTCGGAATAACATCTGCTCCTGAGTATTTTCAAAGGCAAATATGTGAAATTTTTGATCTAGTGCCAGGGGTCGTAAACCTAATGGACGATGTACTGGTCTTTGGTTCGTCTCAGAAAGAGCATGATGAGCGACTGTACCAAACTTTAAACCGATTGGCAGAAGTCGGCGTAACCCTGAATAAGGAAAAATGTCAGTTCAGTGTAAAAGAGCTTTGCTTTTTGGGATGCCGAGTGAGCAAAGATGGCATACGACCAGACCCAGCGAAAGTTAGGGCGATCAGTGATATGAAGCCACCAGAAAATGTAAGCGACATGCACCGATTCCTTGGTGTCGCAAATCATTGCTCGCAGTTTATCCCCGACTTAGCATATAAGACCACGCCGTTACGTCAGTTGCTGCAAAGGAACAAGGAGTGGAGTTGGGTTGCACCTCAGTAGATGGCCTTTGACAGCGTAAAGCAGGCAATCTGTACCCATAGAAGTATGAAAAAGTTTGATCCGCATAATCCAACTATTATTTCTGAAGACGCATCTTTGTGTGGTTTAGGGGCAGTTCTGCTTCAGATACAACGAAACAAAGAAAGACGGCCAGTTGTGTTTGTTTCCAGATCATTGACGCCAACAGAAATGCGCTATGCGCAAACTGAAAAGGAGACCGTAGCTCTAACCTGGGTGGCCGAACGTCTTGAAAGTTACGTGCGTGCGCTTTACATAACACTGGAAACAGATCACAAACCACTAGTTACAATATAGGAAGGACCCCGCTTGATTTGTTGCTGCCACGCAGTCAGCGATTTCGAATGCGTCTGATGCGATTCAGTTTCGAGGTGGAATAAATTCCAAGGAAAAATTTGGAAATTACTGATGCACTTTCTAGAGCGCCAATGCGACAGCAAAACAGTAAGAGCGTCCTTCCGGTAGAGGAGGTCTACTCGTTTGTTTCTGGGGTGTTGTCAGAGTTGGGCGAGTTCGACCAGTTTCGACTGGTAGCCGAAGAACACGCACAGAATGATACCTGCCGTGTGTTGTGCCGTTATCTTTGGGAAGGATAACCGAGACCAGCTTCGATGTCAAGCGTATTGATGTCATACTGGCAGGATCGTGCAGCTCTGACCGTCTGCAAAGGAAAGCTCATGCATGGCACTCGCCTCGTTGTGCCCCACTCGCTCCATAATAGAATGCTTAGTCTGTTTCACGAAGGCCATCAGGGTATCGTGAGGTGCAGTGCTAGAGCAAGAGAATTCGTTTGGTGGTCTGGTTTAAGCTCTCAGCTTGCTATCGTGATTGGCGATTGCTGCATTTGTTCAGTTTCGAGACCAGCCGAGTGAACCTATGATCCCAACCCAGACACCTAATCGCCCAAGGCAAAGGGTCACAGCAGATATTTTTCCCCTTCATGGCCGGAACTACTTGCTTTTAGTGGACAATCTATCGCGCTTTCCTGAGTTGTGTTTGCTGACATCTCTTACCAGCACCAGCATTGTTAGTCACATTAAAAATGTATTTGCAAGGCACGGTATTCTGGAAGTGCTGGTAACAGACAACGGTGCTCAATTTGTTAGTCAGGAACTTAAGGGGTTCGCGAGGGCTTATAGATTCCAGAGTGAGACGTGTAGCCCGAGGTACCTGCAGGCAAATGGGGAGGTAGAACTAACGGTGAAAACAGTAAAAGGGCTACTCTTAAAGTCTCATGATCCCTATTTGGCTCTGTTAGCCTACAGGGACACCCCGGGACTACTAGGCAGAACACCAGCAGAGCTGCTCATGGGACGGCGGCTTCGTACCACCCTGCCTCTCCATCCAGACAAGTCAATTCCAAAGACGCCCAACCTGAAAGAAGTGCGGGAAAAGGATGCCGCTGTCCGGGACAAGCAAAGACAAAATTACGATCGCCACCACGCTGTCCGTCCGCCACCTTGTCCCATTAGCACCCGGGGACATTGTCTGGGTCAAGGACTGAAGACGGGAAGGCGTCATCTGTTGGCACGCTAAACGGCCGTGGTCGTAAGTTGTTGGTTTGGAAAGCGGCCTCCAAATCAAGCACAACAGGAAATCGCTAGTCATGAAAGCGCCAAGTAGAGTCCCAGAATCCTACGACGCATCGTACGACTTTCCCTCTGGCCTGGAAACTTCAATTGCTGGCTGCCAGCCGAACTCCCAAGCTCCCCCCTGCGATCGCACAGACGATCGTAGTAATGTTCAACTGCCACAAATCCCAGGCGAATTTGTCAACCAATTCGGTAGAATTGTAAGAAAACCAGGCCATTATGGCATTTATGAATGTTGTGCTGTAGGTATCTTTTGGACTTGTGTGTGTAGGTAACTTTTGACTGATGTGTGGCTCTTTTCATTCTGTTCGGTTACTCTGAATGCAATCAGAAACACTTTTTACTGTGTTCTTAAAGTTCTTCTGTTTAAAAAGGGAGATGTGGCGTAATAGTTCAGCTGTTATCATGTTTACGTTGTGTCATGCCGCCCCTACCGGGGCAATGCCCTGCGCATGTGTGCCATACAGGCACATGTATATATTCAGAGTAAATAAAGAGTGCGGGGGCGTTTTCCCGTTCGTGTTCAACGCAGTTTCGTTTGTCACGGAAACCCGGCACACACGCTCTCTCTATTACCCCCTCTTTCTTGCCCCTGTTTCCCCTCCTCCAGCACTGGGTAGGAAACCAGATGCCAATACCTGGTTAACCTTCCGTCCTTCTTTTCTTCTCTCTCTCTCTCTCTCTCTCTCTCTCTCTCTCTCCTTACGGTCGTCAGTCAGCTGTAACCCGTCACCGCAGGGTGAGAGGTCAGGGGCTACATATATGAGCTTGCCAAGCTGCTTATAGCAGCTGCTAACTTGGCCCCAGTGACTGTGCAAAAATGTTTACAAGAAAATAAATGAATAAATAAATACAGAAATAAATAAACGATGAAATAGGTTGCGCGAAGCGGAGTCTTCATTGTAGTCGTCGCTGCTAAGAGTCTGACGCAAAACCATTCGGCGTACCTCACTGTAGATAAATCTGCTCCTCGGTGCGCTTCATAAATAACAAAAGCGTTTCCATACAAGAAACGTGTGAATACAGCGCACCAATCGCGGTAACCAGTTTCCATCACCGTCGCCAATCGCAACACGCACGCTCCGGGCCGTGCGTGCAAAATCAGACTGCACCGCCACTCGTTCTCGCAGCCGCCATCCGGCCCGCCTTTCGGACAGAGCCTCGAACTTAGTTTTATTGCGACAGCAGTTACAAGGACACTTTCGGCTGGATTTTTCCGCCGGCGTCCACGTTGATGTCATGCACCGTATATGTACACGTATCTATATATATTAAAACGCAAGAAAGAAAAAAATCCAGAAAAAAAACACTCTGGCGCATGGAATCGATTGTGGGACCTCTGCTTCGCGAAAGAAAGTGGTTAGCCACTGAGAAACCCTGGAGCACATTCTTCATAGCTGAAATGACAAGCTGCTTATATCTACCACTTACCGCTGCTCACTAACATCTCGGGAAGGGAAGGGGGAATCGTGTTTTCAGCATTACCCACAAGACGGCGCAATGAGCGCGTGTCGCTCATTGTTCTGTAAGGGGCTTCACCCTATAGTTCAGGATGATGGCGCAGAGCTTTTCAAAGCACTGGGGTTTAGGGAACGGGAGGGCAAAATAGACTTTAAGCGGGTAGACTTAACTAGAAGGAGGTTATTTGATTGGTGGCTAAAGTCAAGGCACGAGTGAAAATTAAACGCTTCTTTGCAAAGTACGAATCCTCAAACTCACTTTTTAAAGGAAAAAAAATAAGTCTAGTTTTTGGTTCATTAGGTATCAAGGCTGGGTGGCGCTAGCCACCACCCGATCTAAAGGGTACAGCCATATGCATCCATCCATTCATTCTACATCGCGCAGCGGCGCCCGCTCTAATCTCCTAAGTGAACTTTGCCTGGGTCAGAGAAGAGAAGCGACGCAACTTCACGCACCATTGTCTTGCGGCAGGAAAGAGGGGGAGGTCGTACACCTCGGCTGTCCTTCAGTTTTACCTCAAAACAATTCTGCTGTAGTTACTCGTTCTACAAAGGTCACTGCAATCATTGCAGTCTCCGTTTGCGAAAAGCGCGCACAGCAAAGTAACAAATGCGACGCTTAACCGCGTACATTCGTACCTGTGAGTACGTTTTGTGCGTTATTTTTGCGTGAGGAACGCGGGGCATGTTTTGATCTGCTTTCCATTCTGCATGTTACGTTGCTATCGTGTTCATTGCTTCTCCTTTTCAATAAAGTGGTGACTTTTTTCAGTAACGTTAGTTCGACGATGACCTAACACAGCATGCGGACTCAAGACTTACGCAGCACCATAGTGGCTCATTATTTTTCGTGCAGTCATACCGCATTCTTTCATAATTGCAAGATGTTTTCATGATATTGCTACAGAATCGAGCCCGAAATGAACGAGACTTCCCCGCAGGGGCGCCTGCGCAAGTAGGCGTTTGGTGTGTAGTGACACCACGGACCCGAGCTAACGGGGGAGTTTTGACTCCCTCCCATGCCTAGCCGTGCGTGGCTTTCCCGTGTCCGGGGAAAAGGGGATCTTGGGGGCTCCGCTGACGCTGGGTGATTGGACCTTTAAGGCCCCCAAGCAGAGGTAACACACCCCTTTGGCCCCGGCTTCACGTAGACTGCACCCCTGGGCTGACCCACCCAAGGGAAATCGGCAGTCGCCTCTTCCTGTCTCCTTTTCTCTCTCCATCTTCGTCTTTTCTACTACTTTTGACCTTTCCTGTCCTCTCCTCAATTCTTCTTACTTCCACAATTCTCGGCGGCAAGGATTAATCTGGTGTAGATATCCAACCTTAGGTAGATATATTAGGTTATAGCGGCCATGTACGGCTGGCGCTTCCGTCTCCTTCGCGTCTCGTAGCGTCTCCTTGTTGTGCTCGGTGGTTCATGGGAACTCCAAATTCATGGGAACTCTTTGCCCTCTCACAACCAATCGCCCCTCCAAGAGGTGGCGCACCGATGCAATTTTCGAATTTTTTCCAAACAAGAAAGATAACTTCCCGAAATACCACATCATCCACTGTGAAAGTACATAAAAGAAAGATAGAAGCATTTCGCCTTTCCTTGTGTCCAGATGTCTTATAGAAATGCTAGGCGCGGGCTACAAAGCCACAAAGACTGCAAGTGGTGACCTGCTACTCGAAATAGAATACCCCGCACAGTACCAGAGACTGCATAAACTTACATCATTTGGGGACCATCCTATCACCGCATCAAACCATGAACACCGTGAAGGGTGTTATAT
This sequence comes from Rhipicephalus microplus, assembly GCF_043290135.1. Taxonomy (NCBI): domain Eukaryota; kingdom Metazoa; phylum Arthropoda; class Arachnida; order Ixodida; family Ixodidae; genus Rhipicephalus; species Rhipicephalus microplus. Next base: position 102,820,507 of record NC_134702.1, on the reverse strand, counting down.
CTGATGGTGACCTGATGGACCTCTCTGATGATGAAGTTCTAACAGGCTGGAAAAAAGAAAGTGTCATTCAGGTGCAGCGTATCAAAATAAGAAGAGAAAATATAGAAACCCCAACGAAACACATCGTACTTACTTTCGCATCTAGCACTCTCCCCACTGAAATAGCAAAATGATATCTTAAACTGCCAGTCAGACCATACATACCCAACCCATGGCGCTGCTTTAAGTGTCAGAGGTTCGGGCATGGCTCCCAGAGCTGCCAAGTACAGCTTACCTGCGCGAAATGCGGCACCAGATGTCGTACCACTGACGATGACTGTCAGCTACAAGACCACTGCGCAAACTGTGAGGGTGACCATCCTGCATATTCCAGTTCATGCGTGGCCTGGAAAAGGGAAAAATAAATTATAATTACAAAGTTTAAATTGAACATAAGCTTCCATAAAGCGCGGCAGCGCGTTTCCCTGCATTTTACTGGGAACACATCGTATGCCGAAGTTGTGCGAGGGGGGTCAGCACCACCTCGGTTTCCGGCAATGCATTGGACCACGCCCAACATGCTGAGGCAAACGCCACAAGTCCCCTTGGGGGAACAGCCTCGGCTGCCCCACCCTCCTTGAATACAGCGCCACCGAAGGCCCCTGTGAACCCTGCAGCAACAGCCAGGGCACCACACAAACTAAAAAGGTCCCCTCGACCTCGAGCCCGGTGAGGTCGAAGGCTCCGTCTGTCACGACGAAGCCTACAACGAAAACAACATTGTCTGTCGTCTCTCCTGAGGCGACGGACACATCAACTGCACCGGAACAGACTATGCCAAAGGAGCGGCGGGGTTCCCTCGACCGCTCTAAAAAAGACAAAACGGTAATTGCAGGGCCTTCTAAAGGCTCTGTAAGATAAGTCACTTTTCTCTTTAGACACCAGCCACACCCATTTCGTACGCACAGCACTTCTTTACTCCCATAATGGAGACACAAATTATACAATGGAACGTCAGAGGACTACTTCGAAACCTTGACGATGTCCAAGAACTTCTACACAAACATTCTCCAAAAGTGTTGTGTGTACAGGAAAGACACATAAAATTCAAGAATACAAATGTTTTGCGTCAATAGGTTGTCTTCCGAAAGGACAGAGATGATGCTGTGGCGTCATCTGGTGGTGTAGCCATTATTGTTATTCGAAGAGTAGCATGTAGTCATGTACCACTACTAACTTCCCAAGAGGCAGTGGCTGTTCGAGCAGTTCTACTGAATAAGCTTGTCACCATCTGCTCTCATTACATACCGCCGCAAAACCGCCTTGAAAAACAGAATTTCCAGTCTTTAATAGATGAGTGGCCAGAACCTTATCTGGTTCTAGGGGACTTGAATGCGCACAGCGGTTTATGGAGTGACTGTAGATGTGATGCACGTGATCGTCTCATCGAACAGTTCCTCTTTTCATCAGGTGCTTGTCTGTTAAATAGGAAAGAGGCAACATATTATAACCTTGCAAAGAAAACTTACTCCTCCATAGACCTCAGTATTGCATCTCCTTCACTTCTACCCCTACTTCAATGAAAAATATAAATAATCCCTACAGAAGTGACCATTTTCCTGTTATTCTGAGTACACCAACATCATACCAATGTCCTTCACAAGTTCCCAAATGGCTGACATACAAAGGCTGACGTCCTTTGTATATTTTTTTAAGGTGAAAGCAGATAAAAAGCACCCCTCATATATATTCTAATAATAATGATTTGTCAAGCTCCATTCTGTTTCAAAACAGGCCTTCGATGAAGAAGCCCTTCTCAGTTAGCCTGAAGGGTCTAGCTGAAGAAACTGGAGTGTCGCTTGAACACAGTTTAATGGCTCCTGTAGCATACCCGCCACTGTGGCAGTGGCTGACTATAGCCTGCGATGTGTCTTTCCTCGAAGTTACAAAACATCCGCCTATTGCCCATATCCGAACATACCTCCTGGAACTTCAAGACAAATTCACACGTCCTGAGTTCTTTACAGATGCTTCTAAGTCTAACTCCTCTGTGTCCTATGCTGCTGTCGGCCCACCCTTTTCGGATGCTGGCCCTTTACATCCAAACACAAGCATCTTCACAGTGGAAGCTTACGCGATACTTGTGGCTGCTAAACACATCAAACAACTACAAATACAGAAAGCAGAAATTTATACGGACTCCCTCAGTGTGTTAACGGCTGTGCACAATCCTACAAAACAAAAAAAACTCTGTCCTCGTCTCACTTTACTCCATTTTGTGCACACTCTACACATTCAAACAACATGTTGTAGTGTGCTGGGTGCCAGGACACCGTGAGATCCAAGGCAACGTGATGTCGGATCAGCTTGCCGCATCCGTCCACGAAAGCACTGCCACTATACCCATATATATCCCAGCTCTTGATCTGAAGCCGTTTCTCAAACGAAAGCTCAAGAACTACTCGAAGAGCAACTGGGATAGACACACACAAAACAAACTACACGTTATTAAGCCACACCTTGGCCACTGGCCGCCAGTATCAAAATCACGTCACACAGAGGTAACACTAACGAGGCTCTGGATAGGACACACATACACGACACACTCACATCTTTGGTCCGGTGAGGATCCACTATTGTGTTACAGATGTGGTGAAGCACTAACAGTTCTTCACATTTTAATCCAGTGCAAACAACTAGACACTCTAAGAAAACAACACTTTTCATTACCCTACCGACAACATATACCTTTACACCCTGCAATGTTCGTCGGTAGGGAACCACTGTTCACTAATAAATCGGTGCTAGCTTTTCTAAGAGATGTTCGCTTTTATCATGCCATGTACCCAGGAAATGAGTAGCGCGACCTCTTAATGGAGGTTGCTGCTGCAGTGACTACAGTTAAAAGCACTTGCCTCGCAGCCCTTGGACACAAGGGCGCTGATGAGGCACTTGTGCTAGTGCAAAATATTTTACACGTTTTCATTATCAAAACCTTTGTCAACCTTTTTACTATGCATATCACGCCACTGTCATGATTTTAATACTTATGTTTTTACCCGCATTATCGCGAAGAATTTTAAGGCCCCTATACAGCCACGCAACATATCAGTTTCCACATCTCTACTCATTAAAATGGCGCTCTTTGGCCATCAAATGGCCCTTGCGCCATAAAGCACCACACATCATCAAATGAACGAGACTTTCCATATAAAGAAGACAAGAAAGATGTGTGTCAGTGTACTTTCACTAGCCCTCCTGGGAAAAGACATTAGGTTTTTGAGCTGTTAACTTCGGACATTTGGCCTCATCACTGATTCATCTTTCATTTCATCCTCATATGCACGTGATGGTTTTAGCCTTATTTCCTTTTTAAGCTATATATTTCATGGTGTAATCAATTGTACATAAATGTTTGTGAGCGCTTGTGTTCTGTGGTCAGCCTTCCTTCGTCTCGTTCTTGCGCTGTTTCCCCGTCAAGCTGTTTAGCAAACATAGGTGGCACAGTACAAGGAATGACATCCGTTGGATAATCGTGCAATAAAGTTTTAAATATTCTCAAAAAAGTTTCCTTTGAATTCACTGCACGTTTCTTAAACATTTTCTTATGGGGCAGTGTAATACTTTTTTCCTGGTTCCGCCAAGTTCATCTTGTCCGGTGTGTCTTTCTTTCGGAATTTCCCGCTTGAACATTTGTGTTTACCGTCAATGCCTTCGTATTGCGATAACTCTTATAATAACACTTTCCGTAGTTTTTTGCTGCTGCCGTTGCCATTATGTTTTGTATAAAGTACAAGTCGATAACATAGCCCTAGAGCCGATGGTGGTTTCGTTAACGGACGGGTAGAAATTTATTCAACATTCGGCAAAGTTTAGCGCGACTGTGGCTTAGGTCTCTCACCGGGGAACGTTGAAGCTTCGAAACACGATTTGAACGTGACGCGAGTGGACGTGCGGATCGTCAGATCCATCAACCATTCAATATTTTCGCGGAACCAAGGCCTTCCCCAATGAACATAGCTTCGACTTGTTCCTAACGTCTAGAGGAACCAGTGGAGACACAATTTTTAGGTGGGACTGGTTTTAGAATTTCCGCGCCAACCTAAAATCTGGACTCATGGTCGCAGCGCCAAGACTACTTAGCGGGCGACACGGTGGGACTGCTCGCCGGCGTCTCCCGGCAATGGCGGCTCAGAAGATCACTGGATACGACCCCACATCCAGGCAGAGAGCTGAAATTGAAGTATCGGCAGCCTAAAATGACGCTCTGCTGAAAATGAATGCCTCAGAACAATTAATCGCCTTCATCAGCAATGACAGCCAAGATAAAATCCGAAGATGTCTACAAAAGTTAATGCTGGCGCCTACCTGCAACAGGCGTATTTAACCGATGCCGCCTCAGTAGAGGATGCCAGCACTCCACCTTCGTCTCAAGACGTGCCATAGACGCCACCAGGAGCGGTCGCGTTTTGCAAGTGCTCCGGTAAAACTTTTTTTGACTGCTCAAGTCATCCAGTCAGTCAGTGGTTGAAATGGACGATTGACTTTCATTTTAAAATGAATAACTACAAACAGACTGCGTATTTCTGAATTTGGACAAAGCCTTTGACCATATAACTTACTGCCATAAGATCTCTTAATTGTCATCAGCTAAATTGGAATCAATAACGTTATCATCAATAAAGTTTTTCCACAATAAAGTTTTCCACAATAAAGTTTTTCCAAACCAAACCAAACGTTATCATGACACGTAACTTTCTTTCCAACCACCAACAACCTATACTTGTCAACATTCTCTCCTGTAACCTTTCCCCAGTTAACTAAGACGTACCGCAGGACAGCGGACAGGGTCCATTATTATTTTTAGTTTAATAAATGATGTACCCAATAATATTTCTCCAAGCATGCGGATCTTCACTGATGATTGTATTCTATACCGCCCCACTACATCTGCTACTGACAACTTAGCATTCAAGCGTGATCTTTATCTTAGTAACAAACGGTGCAACGCATCGCTAATGACCCTTGACAGATCAAAAGGTAAAGTAGTCACATTCAGCCGTAAACATAACTCTCCATATGCATACCACACTTTAGACGACTTACTATTACACGTGTCCCAAAATAATTACAGGTACCTTGGTGTTCACCTTTCTTCAGATCTGTCATGGTCCTTTCATATTTCATCGGTATCTTCTAATGCTTCAAAGTCCTTAGGTTACATACGGTGCGACCTCAGAAATTCATGCGCTAAAATTTGTAAACTAGCTTGCCTCACAATTTTTCGCCCAAAACACGAGTTTGCATCCTCTAATTCGTCTAGTTATCACAATAATAAGGTCAACGCCCTAAAATCCATCTAAAATAGGGTATCACGGCTCATATCACAACACTGCAGTTACTGCAGCAGTGCCACACTAATTAAAACCAATCTTGGCCTTCAGCCCTTAGCGATGCACCGTAACATAGCCCTACTAACATTATTCCACAAGTATGTACACTTTGACAGGTCATGTTCCCTTCATCTCGCCGTCCCATCTCGAACACCCAGAATATTGCATACGTTTGAGTTTTACATACATACATAATCGTACACTAGCATTCAACTGATCAGCACTCCCACAAGACATTACATAATGAAATAACCTACCAGAAAACATAGATTCATATCCCAGCCCTCACACATTTTACCACCAACTAGTATTTTACTTCAACTGAAGTCTTTGATTGTCCAATATTAAAAACCACCAACTTTGTATACCTGCGTATCCATATGTGTATGTATAGTGTACCACGAAATAAATACATCATGTTTTTAATCATTGTATATTACGCATTATGCACTTCCTATTTAAAAAGTGTTCAATTTTTTATGTATAGTTATATGTATAGCTAATGGTGTTTATTCATTTTACACTCTTTTCCTAATTGATGTTATTTTAGAGCCCCCCCCCCCCCTGCCTTACACAATGTCCGAAGGGCTTGTATGGAATTTCAACAAAAGTAGCCCAATATTTATAAAACGAACACTAAAGCAAGCCCGCGCGAAATATAGCTAACGGCGAGAATCAGTTATTACGCGTCAGAGTGTTCATGCTTTGTTTCTCATAAAGAGATAAATTTGTGTCGCTTCACACTCCGATGATATTTTATTTCATTTCAGATGCGAAGTAACTTTTTGGCTAGCCTGTATAACGCTGTCCTTCCGTACATCCCCACTGCACACGCTTGAGTGTCGTGGCCGCCCAGGAAGACACTAGCGAAAATGTCGCTCCCGTCTTTCTCTCTCGGTTGGCAATGCCGACGCACACAGCGTCTGCTAGCAAAAAACAGACTGCTCGCACTGCACAGCCGTTCACTAGCTACCTCATATACGTAGGCACTGGATCGCACATGTGGAATTTAGTCCAGGGCGTCTTTACTTGGCTTTCGCTTGATGAGCGCCTACGTCAATGTCGCCGCCAGTGTAAGTGTAACGCCCACTGCTTGGTATCTACACATGCTTCCCTTTAGCGGTAGACGGTCCAAGTTTTTCTGGTGCATTTTCTAAGGTTTATTATTTGAATATCAATGAGAGGGACCTCAAATAAATCACCTATTGCACTCATACATTGCCATTATCTCGCTGAATCAGCTGGGAAACTGCTGTGACACCTACCAATCATATTTTATCTAGACTATATTACAATACAGTCAATCTGGTACTTCGCAGTGAGACCTAATGTACCTACAAAAAAGCGGGCTCAACGGATGTTTTAAATATCAGAAGAAAGGGGGAAATGAAGTGAAGGATATTGACTTTGGAACTCATTATTTAATTTGGAACTTATTATTGATTATTGAAGGATATTGACTTAGAAACGAGCCCACAGGGCTCGTTTCTAAGTGGAATGCTTATCGTCGAGAGCAGGCCCGCTGGGTACTGCTGTTACAGTTTCCTAAAGTGAAGAAGCCTACATTTTGTGGTATATATTTTGTGTTTACACTTCCTTTTTGCATGTCTCTCTGTCCTGTGGTTAACTTTTGACAAATACCTTCATCTGATTTTTTTTCTTATGTGTTCAAATAAAGCAGGAGGAAGTTGTTGTGCCCCGTCTTATTCACGCATATTTGCGCTCATCACTCGAAGACTTCACATCGTGTTATGTGGTGACGATGCTTCATATTACAACAGTTGTAATATTATAAATATTAGTATACTACTACTACTACTACTAATAATAATAATAATATTACCCCAAAGAAAGGTTGCAAAGACTTTAGGGTTCAAATCGTTCAGTGAATGGCATTGTCTGTCCTGCTACTTCGTTTGAACAACAAAAAATAATGGCACTTTAACACTCACCTTTAAAGGATAATGTAACGATGTGTGACCTACAGCCGAAATAAAAAATGTGACATATGAAATGTGTCAGTTTAATGTTTCTAGCCGAACACCTTCATCAGAAGTTTGAACCTATAGAGATGCTCTGCTGAAGGAAGAATCAGAAAGTTGTGCATTGAGCTTCTAAAAGACAAAAATATCACTGAACAAAAAAGGCTTGAACATATCCTCCAGATAACGCTCCAGAGTGAAAACCTGATATACAATGCATTGAGGCTACGCAACTGATCCACATATTCAGAATTGCTGCTTTATTGGATCTTGACTGAGTCACCAACTCCAATGCAGCACAATCGCGTTTCGAACACACTGTCTTTAGGCCGTGCCAATGCAGCAGAAACGGAGAGACGAGTTTCAAACGCGCTCTATTGAAGGCTGTTTCAAGTCAAGCTCAAGTTAAGGAGCGTTTCCGAATACAAGTGTTAGACACACCTCTTGGAGGGGTCATCTCGCCTACCTTTTTTAATATATTTATGATAGGCATCGCCGAGTGACTCGAAGACGTCAAAAGCATGGAATACTCATTCACGCAGATGAAACTAATATATTTCGTCTCGTTGGCACAGACGAAGAAATAGACGGAAACACTAGAAGCAGCTGTGAAGCTCACTGAAGAGTCACTGCTTCCAATGGTAATCCTATGCTAACCTAAGGAATATGAACTGCTGCAATACAGATTTAGGAGAAGCGCTAGCAAACTACGGGGATAGATTTCTCCTATGTTCTATGCCATTAAAGGAAGTGTCATCCCAAAAATTGATTTCACCCGGGTTCTGGGTTTGGTGATAAAAATTAGTGGCTCCAACAATTTAACGTATCACTAGGAATGCGCTTAACGCAATCAAGCACGCCACCAACAAATCATGGGAAAAGACAACGTCACAAGATTAGTTCACAGCTTTGTGCCATGTCATTTCCTTTACGTAGTTGCCATGCCTGAGTGGCGGAATTGCGAAAGGAACAACTTCTATACATTTAGGAAGAGCACTTAATGCAGCTTTTGGGTTACCTGTGGACACCGAAAGTTAAAGACCTATGCAGCTACGGTTGCCAAATACAGAAGAAGAAATAGCCGGAACACAGGAAATAGCACAAATCGTTAGCTTATATCCACCACGCGATCAGAAACGCACATCCTCAAATGGATTACAGTAATAGATGATAGCCTGAAAAATTCCCCAAAATTTGAAGGAGAATATCACAGTCAGGCCTATTCTAAGAAATACTCGACCCATTCATATTGTAACAGAAGGCAAGCCACAGTTTAAGCCCAGCTATAAAACCTAAATGTCAGGCTTATGAATGCTCGTTTGTTGATGTGGGTTCCATGTCTAGTAAATTAGCCTTCACTACTGTGATTGCGAACTGCAAAAGTCTGCTGAAAAACTCCACTAAAAAACAGAATCAGTAATTGTCGAGCAAGTAGCCATCACCAGGTCATTTTTACAGCCATAATGCTCGAACATCAACAGCGAATCTGAGGGAACCGTTTTAGCATTTGCCAAAGAAGTCATCTTAGACAGGCGTTCTTAAGAGAAATTGATGAAACCACACACCGTAATCTGTTTTTCCGCTTACACGGGAAAATATTGATGCTCCTGTATACCTCCATGAATACCCTACATGACGACTGGTCAACCATGTAGCCACAATGCAAAATAATACTGAGGTCTCAGATTGCAGAGATACCTTCCCGTTTTACAACGAGCTAACTGAGCACTATGCTTAGACGGAGGCTCTTCCTTCTGTTACACCATAAACTAAACAGATAGATGGGCCATGATGCTTTTTTTATTTTTTTTATTTTTCTATTTATTTATTATATTTTATTTTTTTATTTATTTTTTATTTTTTATTTATCCCGGGTTTTCTAATCATAAATAATTCGATAAATGTCGCGACATCATTCATATCACCTATATGCAATAAGTGACCCTCTGTATTGTAAGAAACAATGAAACATGAGAAGTTTAGTTGAACTATTTCTAAATACAAAATCATGGCCGCAGCAAAAAAAACAAATTCAAAGTTTTTGTGAACAAATAAGCAACTAAACATTTAGCGATCATGCCTCAGTAAAAATATTCCCCGAGATTCTACAGGCCAAAACTATGATATGATAATGCGGCATCCGGTGTTACTGGCTGCGCTAAATTATACCCTGTGGGGTTACATACAACGGCATTGAAGATAAAACAATTTATACGTATCAGTCAACATACAAATTTAAAATACCGAAAGCAAAGCGTTTACCTCGGGACGACACTTCGCAGACTAAAAAACGCATCAAAACAAAATAGTGGTGGTTACACCACTTTCTTTAAAACTTCAAATTTCCTCACAGAACACCACGACTATGTGGAATTCGACAGTACTTACTAGAATTAACGTATGCGAAATAGATGGAAAAATAAGTACGTTTCTTGTTAGGGAGCCGTAGATTAATCTTGTCAAGTGTAAAGAAGCTTCTTTGAGCTAATCTCATCAAACTAGGAATATACATTGTACAATATGTTACATAAGAGGCCAAGCTTAACTGCAAAATTTCAGAATTAAGATTTTCTGCTACAGAGGTCATTATATGACGGTGAAATGCTTTGGACATTCACCTCTTTTCAAAATGCTGGAGCAACGACCGGCATCAAAGCCTTTTTTTTGGGTGAGCAATTGAATACGGCAACTACTTCTTGACAGCCACAAACGCCCTCGATTCTCTAAAGAAGAAAGAAAAGTGACAGTTGCACCAAAAGGGCGAAGCAATAAATGCTACAGCAACATAATCGAACGCTCTACGAAGCAAGGCTAGTGTCCAATCTGACGTAACTCTACGAAACTCTGATGTAAATGCGCGTTTCCACTACAGCAACACGACACGACCCGGACGAAGACACGAGGCAGACGCAGACCATCAGCCAACGAGTTGCTCGCCGACAAAGTCGCCAGACCCCATGATCACACTAGGCCAACGACAACGACGATGCCTCAAAAGACAGCTTGTCGTAGTAGTGTAACATAATGACCAAGTGAAAACACCAGCAAAACACATCGGTAAACCTGTCGTCAGCCTGTCACCGGGAGATCTGCGGCTGAGCGAAACTTTACCCATGTCTTTGTTCCAAGCGGTAATGAAGGGGGAAATCTTGAAGAAGGCAACAATTCTTTCTCCAATGCTTCCATGGCGTTTGAATAGGCTTCTTGGGCACCCTACGAAAGTCTTTTTTTTCACTTCCTTTTATGTTTCTCCAATGCAGACTCTCTACGCCATGGATTATGGCGGGGTCTGTGCGGCGTTGCCGGTGAGGGACAATGTCAGAGAAGGGAGCAAGGCTGAAAATTAGGTACAGGTGTGCAAGTTTAGTCCGTGTCGCAGCTTCGGCCTCTAGTGTGACTACCGCATGGGCCAACGAAAGGCTGTGAGCATGACAAGGCGCGGACGGTGTATTCCAGAAACCAACGGCGGGCTGTTAGTGTCGGTGTAGTGTAAATATAACAAGACAAAAGACGCTCCCAACGACAGTCGCCTGACCGAAATCAGTGTCGTGTCTCACAGCTTAGGAGAACACGGCCACTACAGGAACACTTTCGCACCATCTTTTAGTGTTGAGAACACCGCCCGTAGAAGCTCCCACCTGCTGTGGGTGCCCAAGGCGCACGTTGATCGTTGCCGCGATAGCGCTGACCATAGGTGCCCCATTCCCTTGTTCGCTCACGAGGTTAGGGCGAGAGCAGGCCACCCCGGCTGTAAAGACGATGTTCGCTCCACAGAGAGAGGAGGCTAGCGCATCTTTCCCCGTAGATGTATGCATACATGTATATGTATACGTGAATGACAGCAGCGGCGGCAGCTGCGACGACAAAAACCAGCCGAGAGTGTTCATATAATTGCTATGACAGCAAAAATAAACAATTACAACACACTCTGCGATTCATTACTCGTTTCGCAGCATTTACGCTTGAAGTTGCCAGTAAAGATGGCTTTGTTGCAGCCTACGCCGTTCTGGGCGTGATACGATATGTAGTCTTTAGGCTACGGTCAAAGAAACGACAGCGTTCCGCAAAACGTCATTTCGAAACACGTTTTTCCGCGCTTCAAAAAAGGGTTTATTTAAATTTTACTACTCACGTCTACAGTATATTCACAGATTGGCTTCTCGGTTTCTAGGATGGTCATGTTTGAAACTGCTTAAACATTCAAATAGGCCTGCGTGGACCGGCTGAACATTGTCGAAGCCGTTTGACGTATCACTGAGGCCGAACACTTTCATACGATTGATTTAAATTTATCGTCATCGAAAATCCTTAGTCAATGTAGCGACGTAAGAAAAACGAAATCAAGCTAGGCGACTAAGCAAACAAAAAGTGAAAACCGGCGTTTCTATACAATAAGGGCTCTTTTTTCCAACGCCTCAACACGCCATGATACGACAACAATAGCCCAAGCCTCGACCTCCATCATAGCATCCATTTTTTCTATTCCCACGGGCATAGGCGTCATGGCGTGCAATCAAAGATGGCTGCGTTAGAACGATCAACGCGTGAACTCGCATTGGAAAAGATGGGACACATGGACGTACGCACCGTGCGGCTTTCACCGCATGAACACTTTATCGTCGAATCAATGTATATATTAGACCAAAATGCTTTCCAGAAAGATAAAAACTGCTAAACTTCGCTACCTCATTTCTTGCAGCAGTGCGAAGTGTAGTGGTGTCAGCTGGGTAACTGTGCATCAAAGACGCCATGCGCAATCCTGCGCGTGCTACAGAAAACTGCGCGAAGTTGAATTCACCTACGAACTGAACGGCCCTCCGAGATTATTTGTGCCGAGCCTGCTGGACGCATTTGCCACACTAGGAGGCCAGTCGTTCGGACGGTACCGGTGAAGTGCAGGGGAAGTTATCAGAGAGGCGTGGACTGCAGTCGTAACTGCACGTTTCATTGCTCTAATCCTTTCGCTTCGCTAGTCAAGCTCGAGCGTGTTGGCGTCATGTGGCACTCCGTAATATCAACTGTATAGGGCTATAAAGAATGCCCAAGAAAAACAATACTTCTATTTTGAGCTCACTGAAGGACATTGTACAATCATTACAATCAAAGTTACTTAGGAGCATGAAAAAAACAGTAACACACGAGGGGCCATAAAGTGCAACTCGTTGCTCGAGCAGCTCCGCCACGGTGGTCTATTGGCTAAGATACTCAGCTTCTTACCCGCAGGTCGCGGTATCAAATCCTGGTTGCAATGGCTGCATTCCCGATGGAGGCGGAAGTGTTGTAAGCGCGTGTGCTCAGATTTCGGCGCACGTTAAAGAACCCCAGGTGGTTGAAATTTCCGGAGCCCTCCACTACAGCGTATCTCATAATCATATGGTGGTTTTGGGACGTTAAACCAGACACGTCAATCATCGTCACTGTCACTTTAAGTGCGTTCTAAGTACGGTCAAAAATCGTCAAGGTCGAGATGGTTTCTTTAAACACCACTGCTGAAAGTAATTCGAGGTATTATCTTCCTCGAAAGACTTCGATATCACCAACAACACGTCACTCACCACGTTTATCTGGGTGCGGAGAACATTTCGCTCTGAAACCCAGCAAGAAGTGAATCAACCAACTTCTATTATCCATCAACGAACAACTGCCATCTATCAACGAACGAGCGCAGCATTGGCCAAGGTTTGCAAGAGAAAATCGGGAGCCTGAACTATTTTCCGCGTACAATAAATGGTATGTGATTCTTGCGCTACACAAACACTGAGAAATGCTATACACACGTGAAACAAGGTGAGTTTCAACTGCAAAGGACAGACGATAACATTTAACAATCCACCGTGGCTGCAGAAAATCTTGCTAAGCTACTCTGTGTACTCTGTGGTTTATAATCGAAAGCGCGAGTTGCCAGGTATAGTTACGAAATCTTTGCATCTTGCAAGCACGAATCAGATTTATTGCGTAATGGCGGTCCGAAATATTCACTGATGCACAAAACTTACAAAGCAGTTTGTGTTCGTTTCTTACTAGCGCGCTAACACTGCAGCTAGCACCGCTGAACAAGACAGTAGTGAGAGCACCTGCCTACTGATCATCCTTGAGAGGACACTCCGTAATTCCGCTTGGTGGCCCGACAGTCCATGAACATCGTTATATAAAAGTAATACAATGGTGTCCACCAGCCGCTCTTGGTTCAACAATGCATCGACCGCTTTTACTCTGCCCTAGTGAAATAGCAGTTGGCCTAGAGGCGAGAAAAGACTTGCGTTGTGTTTTTATAGCAGGGCCGTCATGTGATTTTTTTGCTACATATTTACCATGATGTAAGATCATGATCTGTGCCAAAAATCTGCGTCAGGTCAGCGAAAAGTTTCTGGCTGACACAACACTTCATCTGTATACGCTCTAACCACTAAAACTTAATCATCGAGAATAGCTGTTTGTCATTAGGATCATCTTCAAGGGACATTTCATCATCCTCATCATGAGCCCGACTACGTCGACTGCAGGACAAAGGCATTTGTCATGTTCCGCCAGTCAACTCGGTCTTGTGCTTGCTGCTGCCAATTTATATCCATGAACTTGTTAATCTCATTTGCCCACCTAAACTTCCCTCACCCCCTAACCCGCTTGACGTCTATAGAAATCCAGCTAGTGACCTTAATCACCAGCGGTTATCCTGTCTACGTGCTACACGCCCGGCCCATTTCCTCTTCTTGATTTCAACTATGATATCTTTAACCCCGGTTTGTTCCCGAAACCACTTTGCTCTCTTAATATCTCTTAAGGTTACACCTACCATTTTGCTTTTCATTGCTCGCTGCGTCGTCCTCAATTTAAGCTGAACCTTTTTTTTAAGTCTCCAGGTTTGTGCTCCGTAGCTAAGTACTGGCAAGATGCAGCTGGTGTATACCTTCCTCTTGAGGAACAATGGCAATTTACCTGTCCTAAATTTAGAGTGCTTGCCAAATGTGCTCCACCCCATTCTGATTCTTCTAGTTACTTCAGGTTAGTGGTTCGGCTCAGCGGTTATTACCTGCCCTAAGTAGACATAGTCTTTTACAATTTGAAGTGCACTAATACCTACCTTGAAGCGCTGCTCGTTTCCGAGGTTGTCGTACATTACTTTCTTTTTCTGCAGAAAAAATTTAAGACCTACTTTTCTACTTTTCTTGTCTAAGTCTGTAATCATGAGTTGCAATTAGTTTCTTGAGTTACTCAGCAAAGTAATGTTATCGGCGAAGCGCAGGTTAGTAAGGTACTCTACATTAACTCTTAAGACTAACTGTTCCCATTCTAGGTCTCTGAAAGCCTCCTGTAAGCACGCGGTAAATAGCATTGAGAGATTGTATCCCCCTTCCTTACACCCTTCCTGATTGGTATTCAGTTTCTTTCTTTATGAAACACTATGGTAGCAGTAGATCTCCTGTAGATTTCTTCCAGAGTGTTTATATAAGCTTCGTCGACGCTCTGATTCCGCAGTGTCTGTAGGACTGTTGATATTTCTACTGAATGAAATGCCTTCTCGTAACTTATGAAGGCTATGTATAGTGCTTGGCTATGTTCTGAGCATTTCTCTAATACTTGACTAATAGTATGAATGTGGTCGATTATTGAGTAGCCTGTTTGAATTCTTGTTCGTTCGTTTTGTTGTTTAAATTCCAATGTCTTAATTCTGTTAGCGATTACCTTTGTAAATAGCTTGTTTACTACGGAGAGCAAGCTGATTGGCCTGTAATTATAAGTCCTTGTCATCTTCTTCCTTATGTATTAGAATTATGTTAGCATTCTTCGAAGATTCTGGTACTCTTCCCATCAGGGGACACCTCGTAAACAGGGTCACTGATTTTTCAAACTCAATCTGTCCTTCATCTATCAGCAGATCAGATGCTGCCTGATCCGCACCAGCAGCTTTGCCTCTTTGCATGCTCTCCAAGTCTTTTCTGACTTCTTCCATCATTACTGGCGGGGTCTGATCTGGGTTACTACTAGTTCTTATACTAAAGTCGTGGTTGAGCTGACTACTGTACAGATAGATTTTTGTGAAATTCCTCCGCTAATTTTGTTATCCTATCCATATTGGTAATTACTTTGCCTTCCTTGTTCCTTAGTGCATACATCTAGTTCTCGCCTATCCAAAGTTTTCTCTTCAGTGCTTTGACACTTCCTCCGTTCTTCAGAGCGTGTTCAATTTCTCTATGTTATACCTTTACATCGGATACCTTACGCTTATTCATCGACTTCAAAAGCTCTACCAACTCTATTTTTTCTGTTGTACTTGAGACTTTCATGCCTTGAGGCTTCTTAATTATATTTTTCGCTTTCTGGGACAGCTTGCCCGTGTCCTGTGCAACTACAGTACGTACAACTTCTACTGCACACTCTGTAATGATACTCGTCAGTATACTATTCATTGCGTCAAAGCTAAGGCATTTTTCCTCGATAAGAGCCCAGTACCTGTTTTGAAGCGAGACTCGGAATTCCTGAAATTTTCCTCTTAGTGTTAGCGCACTGATTGGCTTCTTGCGTATGAGTTTCTGTCGTTCATTCTTCAAGTCTAGGCGAATTCGGGACTGTACCATTCTATGGTCACTGCATCGTACCTTGCCAAAGGACATTTAGCACGCTCTATTATATCAATGTTTAGTAAATAATGAAGGACTTTTGTGAGGACAAGTTTCACACTCGTCTTCTACTTATGCCTGCGGCGGAAGGATCAACCAACCATGTTTCTTGGCAATTTTGTTTAGGAGATAACAAGTAGAATTGTTTGTACAACAAATTGCTTAATTGTCAGCACATTAGGTCCAATTGTAATTCGAGTTCCATTGCCAGAAGAGACACCGAGAATTCACAATAAACAAACCAAAACGCTATAGATATCGTGCTTTCAAAGGAAACCGGTCCTCAATAGGCCTTATAAGAAACAGAAGTAGGCCTTTAAAAGGGGGTTTTCGAGGACGACGCCCAGAACAGGAGTAAACAAGATCAATATAGAGCTGACGCTTGCACCAGATATGACGCTTCAAGGTTTGGCAAACCTTGCAACCTGTAGGGAAATTAACTTCAAACTTCTTCACTTCACTTCACTTCACTTTATTTTCCTTAAAGACCTCGCAGGAAGGTATTACATAAGGGGTGGGGTTAACATAATAGTGGCTACATACAAAACAGTGGTTACATAAATTTACGAGATAGTGACTACAATGCACGTACAGTATAGTGGCTACAATACACTTATTGAGACATACCAAGTTTTATTTTTTTCCGAAAATGAGGATAAGCAGATAGTTTCGACGATATTGTGGGGCCGGCCGTTCCAGTCAGCTGACAATCGACAAAAGAAAGATTCAGAAAAAGTCGTAGTGTGGCTGCGGGGACGAGTATTTTGTAAATGATGCCCTGTGCACAGAGATGTGCGCGGTGGCGGGGCCAGAATATATGAGGCATGATGAAGTGAGCTGTAAAAAAAACTTGTGAAAAAATACTATTGAATCGATGCGGCGCCGGGACCATAGCGTGTTCAAGCCAGACTGAATTTTTAGTTGTGATACGCTGGTATAATTAGAATAAGATGATTGAAAGAACCTCACTGCGCGGTTCTGAATGGTTTCTAGGGCTTCGATAAGGTATGTTTGACGAGGTGACCAAATGGGAGAAGCGTATTCTTGCTTCGGGAGTACGAGTGACTTATATGCTAGAAGTTTCAAATGACGTGGTGCATGGCGGAGATTGCGTTTTAGTAATCCAAGGGTTTGGTTGGCCGAGGCCGTAACGCGTGTTATATGAGGTGACCAATTTATGTTATGTGACCAATTTATTAATGTTAGCAATAGTAAAGGGTGTGCATAATGGCTGTAGGCGGCGAGTAAATCTTATTACCTTGCATTTGTTGGGGTTCAGGGTCATCAACCATTCGTTGCACCAATCTTGAACATTAAGATCGTC
Source organism: Rhipicephalus microplus (assembly GCF_043290135.1). Classification (NCBI taxonomy): domain Eukaryota; kingdom Metazoa; phylum Arthropoda; class Arachnida; order Ixodida; family Ixodidae; genus Rhipicephalus; species Rhipicephalus microplus. The sequence goes on along the minus strand of NC_134702.1, from coordinate 102,803,211 downwards.
TTGTAAAAGAGAGTGATCGGCATTGTTAGTGATTGGATGGTAGATGACACAATCGTCAGCGAACATTCGGATTTGAGAGGCAACATGTAGGGGTAGGTCATTATTATAAATAAGAAATAGCAGTGAACTCAAGACGCTTCCTAGCGGGACGCCAGATGTTACAGGGAGGGGGCCGGAAGTGGAATCATTGACATGTACAGACTGCGATCGGCTAGTAAGGAATTCATTAGTCCAATGAAAAATGTTGGGATGTAAGTTCAACTGTGAGAGTTTAAGTAATAGCCGTTGGTGGAGTAACTTATCAAATGCTTTTGCATAATCAAGAAAAATGGCATCGACCTGTTTGTTAGTATCGAAGTTGGTATGTGTGTCATGAATGAACATGGCAAGTTGCGTTTCACATGAGAGGTCCTTGCGGAATCCATGTTGAGGTGTGTGAAAAAAGTTGTTGGTGTCAACAAACTGCATATGTGTGTAGATCACGTGCTTCATTATTTTGCAGGGTACACTGGTCAGAGAAATTGGTCGGTAGTTAAGAGGAGAGGTTTTGATGCCCGATTTATAAATTGGAACAATCTGCGCTTCTTTCCAGGTGAGAGGGATGCTACCGGAAGAAAGAGACTGCGTGAAAATTAATCTGTGATAAACTGCGCAGATGTTCTTGGTGTTTTTTAACACTTTCGGATTGATATAATCTGCCCCAGATGCCGATGAAAGTTTATGCTTTTCAATTATGGCTATTATTCCTTCCTCGCTGAAATCGATTGCTGACATAACATTCTGGACAGGGGATGGGGGTACAGGTAAGGTGGCATCAGGGTCAGTGGTGAATACAGATGAAAAAGCAAGAATAAATACCTCAGCACATTCTTGTTCAGGAATTGTAATGTCATTATGGTCGGTAATGATAACAGCAGAAGGTGGCTTGGGATTCAGACTTTGCCAGAATTTTTTAGGATTGCTTTTCAGTACGCAAGGTAAGGTATCAAAAAAGGAGTGCTTGTCACGACGCATAGCTGATGAGTAAACTTTCTCAGCTACGTAATATTTTTCCAAGGCCACAGCACAATTTTTTCTTGCCAAGCGGAAAAGGCGTTTTTGTTATTTTCTAGAGATTTCAATTTTCTGGTAAACCAAGGTTTGTTGTGGTTGGCTTGTACCGATATAACTGGGATATGGTTATTACCGAGTTCAGTAAACTTTTGTTGGAAGATCAACCAGTTTTCTTGTACTGTGTTGCAATGAAAATCGGTGCAAAAAGTCGGCTAATAAGCAATAAGCTCGTTGTTTATGGCATCGTAGTTACCTTTATCATATAGGCGTATTGTTTTATTCCATGATTCTTGTCTTGGCTAGGTAAAGCTGAAGACTGCGTGGATTATTTTATGGTCACTAATTTCCCGGAGGTAAGATATCGAAGAGAGGCTATTTGGTCTATTGGTTAGTATCTGATCTAAAACGCTGGCCGAATCCTGCGTGACGCGTGTTGGTTGCAACACAAGCTGACTTGAATTGAAGATAAAGCAAAGATCGAGGAACTCGCTATCATTTTTGCTCGGTGACGAAGGCGGGTTTCCAGCCCAGTTTATGAGAGAGAAGTTAAAATCCCCGAATAACAATACCTGAGCGTCTGAGCGTTAGTATATTTTGTCATGAGTCTGTCCAGGACGCAGCAAAGCTTCTCAGTAAAGCCTGTATCAGTTCGCGGTGGGCGGTAGCATACACCAAGTAAGATGTTATGAGGAGGGGAGCGAAAGAGTAGCCATAATATTTCAAGGTCAATGGGCGTATGAACAATGGTGCAAGGCAAGGTATTACTGACGGCATTGAGCACACCACCGCCTCTAGAGTTCTGGCGATCTTTGCGGAAAAGCTGCAAACCGGGTAGGTGATCCATGACCTCAGTGTCAGATACATCAGCAGTAAGACATGTTTCAGTTAGAATTATCAAATTACACCCAGATGAGAGAACAATATTAGATACGATGTCGCGTTTCGGAAGAACACTCCGTATATTAGTAAATATTGCTAAAATAGTAGTGCTTGAGCGCATTGCTTTCGGGCGCTGGGATGGCTGGCGGTGATGCAGCAATTCCTATCTAATTTCTTTAACACGTTTCTCAGCGTCGTCGTACACGTACTTCATGGATCCCATAAACAAGGTTTTATAACGTAGAGAAAAGGCGACAGCTTTTTCCTTTGCAAATACAAGGAGGTGTTTCCTGGCATTTAGTACAGCGCGGGGGTAGTCCTGATTAATTCTGTAGCTACTTCCTTTTAGCTTGCGTCCGTAAGACAGGATTTTTTCTTTGGTTTTGTAGCGAGCAAAACTCGCAATCATGGGGTGGTTATGGTTAGTAGAGTGGCGGCCAAGTCGAAGCGCACGCTCAATATTTTCGGGAACTACGGGTAAGCCTAGGTGATCTGAGCAAAAGCGAATAAGCTTTTCTTCTATCTATGGGGCAGATTCTGAGGCACCTGGGTCGGGAATACCAAAAAAAAAGATTAGGTTGTTGCGGCAGGCTCGATTTTCTGCGTCATCGATCCGCGATTCTATGTCTGAGATTATACGGGTTGTCCCGGTGGCAGCAGATGTGATGGTTGCGACCTGTTGTTGCAGTGGTTCAATGTGTTGACAGTGGCTCTCAACGGTATTCATTCTTCTGCTAAGTTCAGTTATAGTACTGTTAGTTTCGGCAAGTTCACTTTTTAGACCCTTCAGTTCGGCTACTAGCTGCGGTTGCCCTGCTGAAAGTTTTTTTTTTTCAATTCAGCTAATATAGCGTTAGATTGCGGGCTAGGGTTAGTTTCAATGTCGCGTGACAGTAAGAGAACGGTACGCGAGACATCGATACACTGCTCAATAATTGATAATAGACACTGGGGGCTCGGCAGCAGCACCAAAAACAAGTCGCTCGATTTCTTAGAGTAAAGACTCAAAGGCTGACTAACCTGCCTGTTGAAAAGTAGCAGTTTAGGCGACTTTCTCGTGGCACAGCCGCTGAGCCCACAGGTGGGCGCACCAGGGTGTTCTTCTTTTATAGTCGACGTGGCGATTGATGTTGCTGACGTAGGCTTCTCCCAGGTGGCAACGGTTGCAAAATCCGTGTCAGGTGGCACTGGCAGAAGTGCAGAGGTGGTTAGCTTATCAGCAGGAAGAGCACTCGAGATGCGGCCAAAGAATGGTTGCACACAAGCAGGAGGTGCGTGCGAGATGGCCGTGGTAGCGGGCAGAGCTGCGCAGATCACTGCGACGGCAAAGACCTGCATGTTTAAAAGTAGCAGTTTAGGTGACTGTCTTGTGGCACAGCCGCAGAGCCCACCAACTCGAACTTCTAAGTTCAGACCTTGCCAGCCTTTTGAGGGTTCTCCATAGGAGCCGAAAGAATTCATGCGTTAGAGAAGTTTCACCGAGCGACCTACGTGTTTGCCATTAGCAACATACATGCAGAGAGTTTTGCTTACGTACTAAAGATAAGATAGCTGCAACCAACGAGGATGGAACATCGTCGCCGCTTTATTTGCGTGGAAGCCGGGGTTAAAGTGAAGTCGCAGCGACGGTATTTCTTTGAAAGTTTAGTCCACCTTGGGATACGCCTACTCAGGAATTATGGACGCTGTGTCTGCCAGTCACACGATTAAGTCACGTGGCTAATGTTTTAGCACTTGCTCAAAGCCCTGCCATCTTCAACTAATAGCTGCGTTCATCCTTGTGAACATTGTCGATAAAGAGGCAAATAATACGCATATCTCAGGCGCAACATGGATATGTAAATATTCGCTGGAGTGCTCCTCTACTACGAATTATATAGAAACCTAATTCTAAAGGCCCTACTGTTTCGTAAATTGCGATGAAAATGGGACGCTATGCACGAGAAAGCACTCGGCTGATTGTACAGTGCTGCCACCTGGCAGTAATCCTGAGTTCTGCACAAGCTCATGCACGGCCGGGCTAGACTGCACCTGCGCTCGCTTGTTTGTTTACGGCCTTCTCATCCGTCGCGAATACAATGGCAGTGTTTCTGAGTATGTTTCACCACCCGTCAGTGGTAGGGGCGCAGCGACCCTGTCATTGCATCTTCTGCGCCGCACACACGGTACAAGGGAGATTGTCGATGTAGAACCGTGGAATGAGGTTTCTTGACGACGAGGAGGAGGAGGATTAGTAAAAAAGTCGGAGGTAGAGGGATTATCTCTTGAAAAAAGCTAATCTTATCAAACAGCTCGACGCATAGTTTAAGTGTGCTTGTGGTCACCAATAATACAACCTGAAGCTCTTTAAAAATGCGGAAATTCGGATAACGAAGCATAATGCATGAAGCATAAAGCATTGGCGACGATTAGACAGAGATATAGAGATAAACAACACTGCATCTGTCCTGCAAACGGCGAACACCAAACACCTTTTGCGCTTGCTCTCGTTGAACAACGAAGCCACAATTAAAGGTCGCTTACAAAAATGAGAAGCACGCATTCTCTTTGGTAGCTATTTTCTATTTCTTTATTTTTACAAATACATCTGTTGTGGTTTCCTGGGCGATAAGCTGCAGTATGCTGCTTGACAACTCTTTGAAACACGTACGTGACGCGTATATAACGGTTAAAAATACAAATAAAAAGTGGACTTTTGCTGCTGAATAACCCCTTCAGACGGCATGCCCCTAGAAGAGTGGCGTGTGTTTTCAAGGCGTTGACACCAGCTGTTAACATCACTGCTGGAGACCCCTAGTTCTTTTGCGTTCCTTCGTACTGCAAGCCACATCCATCAATAATATGAAGAATGCAGCTGCTTAAGCTCGCAAGCCGCATGCTTTCGAAGTAAAATCTCTAGTGTAAATCATTTCTGCCGTATGCTTCGAGTTCGTGGACAAAATTATTGGGAAGAGAAACTGCCATTTCAACTTTTCGGCATGTAAACAGCATTTTTTTTTATTCTCATGTGGCTCTAAAAACTGGTTGTTGCCGATTTCTCTTTCCCTGTAGGGAGACTTGCTTTATTCTGGTATTTGCACACCGCGGCTGCATTCTGTTCAGAGTTTTCTCAGTGTTTAGTCTGCAGCAATTCGGAAAGACGGTCGTACAACCTATGAGTGGTACATATGGTTATATATCAGATCTGCGATCTTGTATTGTAGTGTTCCGTATTACAAGTCCTGTTCGGGAAAAGCACCTGCTGTTTCTTTTCACCAATTCCCAAGTAATGCTTAACTGTGCGCTAAATGGAAAAAATATTGCGAGAGAGAACCTCATCATCAACAACAAGTCTGCATCGACAGCCGTATTCCGCAGAAGCTTCCGCGATGTAGACTTTGTGCTTGCGTGCCGCATCAGAAAACGTTTTCTCAATTCTGCGCCCAAACTCTTCGAGGAATATTCTTACTATATGAGACCAAGTGCACAGAAGCCCAGCCGAGATCCTGCTTCACGAGCTTCGCCCCTACGCCAAACATTAAGGAAGCGAAAATCGGAGACAACGAACCAGACCTGGATGTTGCGACTCCACAAGATGATTTCACTGAACAAGAACCAGTAAGCGTTTGTACGCAAACAATGAACAGCAATGCTCAACACGCGGGTCGATCCCTGGCTATGATAGGAAAGTTACGCTTCCAAGTGTCGTACCATCGTTATAAATGTGTGAAGGGGAAGCAGTTTTTGAAAGAAGACAAATAGGCGTCCGCATATTGTCGCAAAAGCAAGCACCTCACGTGTGTTAAGAAAATCGCAACAGATGCACAGAAAGGAAAGAAAAAGGCCGTGTTTTTTTGGAATCTAATAGAATGTTGTGGAGGTAAGCATTTAGCATATCCAGAAGTAGATTCTAGGGAATGTGTGATACGGCGCTTTCTGTCCCCAAAAAGCAACGATCACGCTCGCACTTCAGGCATGCAGACACTGCCAGAAAGTGGACTATTCAGAGGTATATAGGTGCAAGACCAACATCATCGAGTATGGACAATGCTATGAAGGACAGTCTCGTTCATGGGGCCTCGCTACTCAGCAGCACACAACATATGGCCTCATTATTATTAGACGGAGCTAGCATAAAACAAAAGTGCATCATTCACATTGTCACGGACAATTATTCAGCGAACTTGACGATATTTAGGCACATGGGTAACGGCAACCTTAGCACAGTTGTACGCCATCCCCACAATGCCAACCGCATTATCTTTCCTAGTTTTGACCCGTACAACGCGCTCAAAAACGTTACAAACCATTTTCTCGAACGGGAACGCACAGGTGGCACTGAAGCGGTTAGTGGTGCGTTTGTGCAGAAATTATACGAGCATCAAAAACACAAGACTGTGAAGCTGGCCTGAAATTTGACGAGAAAACATGCCTACTTTTCCCATTTGGAAAAGATGACTATGACGCAAGTAATTCAAATTTTCGCCCTCAAGTGTCTGCAGCCATAAAGCACCTTCAGCGAAATTTCACGAGTGCTGCCAAAAACTTCAAGGGAGCAAGTGGAACCGTTTTCTTTATCAAATCCATAAAAAGTTGAATTGACATTCATGACACTTCATTCAATAGAAGTGGCCACATAACTCCCATTTTTAGGAGCGATGACGATCATCTATTGTGGCTGAAGAATGAGTTTATCACATATGTGAAAAAGAAAAACAGACGAGTTCCATCGGATCAGTGAGTGCTGGCTTCACCAACTAGATGTTCTAATCCTTGCTTTTTGCAACATGGTCAACGGTGGAAACAACAAAATTCTTTCTGGAGCAAGGCGTCAGTTACGTCCTGACAAAGAAAGTGAACAGTAACCCTATCAAAGCAATATTCGGAAGGGTGCGCTCAATGTGCGGCGGGAATGACATGCTGGATGCTAGAGTCATCACCGCTGCTCTGGACTACATCGCTAAGTTGCACACTCCAACACCAAAAGAAATCAAGTTATCAATTGTGAAAGTTGAGGAAGAGACTGCGATGATATTGAATATACTGGATATAGACCTGAGGTCTTTTTTGTGTACGAGGCTTGTCCGTCGTCATCTGTCACATTCTCAGGCTTAGCATAACTTGGTGGTTATATCGCCAAGCTTACTACAGACCTCAGGTGCGACTCTTGCGCTGCGCTGCTGACGACCAACAACAAGCAGCATCAGCTGTACAAGCTGCTGCGAGCACAAGAAAGGGGTGAACTACACTTCCCGAGGCCTGAGTTTCTAGCTGTTTTGGACAAGATAGTGGTCCTTTTTGGTAAGGCCTCTGAACACCTGCCACGCAGAAATGTGCTACAAGATTTGCAAACAGCGGTTCAGACCTACTTGCAACGTGCTCCCATCTTAAGCTGCCCTGCAAGCGTAGACGACAGCTAATCCCGACGTTCCGCAGATCTTATAGCCGAAGAATTTCTGAGAACTCTCTTCGTCAACCACACAAACCAACTGACTGACGCAAACGACAAGCCTCCCACCTAAGCACACAAGCCGAGTAGGAAGCATTTTACGCTATGAACAAGCAATTTGTGAAGTCCAGCAATGTTTTTTTACTTCAAAGTGCTCAACTATTCCCAGTGCTTATGACACAGAAGGACAGGTGAACTTTATTTGCGTCCTGAGAAGAAGGTTTCTAACAACTCACCGAGTGCTGCACTCGCGACGGGGTCGGGCACCAAAGGGTCCCGATCACTTCACAGGCTCCTTGGACTGCCCTGAGTTGTTTCATAAGTTGCGGAGTTGCAATACATTCTAAATACCTTTCTCGCTTACGTGATGCCTTCTTGTTGAAGCGCGCAAGCGGGGGCACCGCCACATCAAAAGAGCGAAGATGGCGAGCTGATCGCATGCCGAGAAGTTGCGAAAAATGTCCGTATACAGCGCCACAGTAGCTGGTGACGAAAATGAGCTGTTTGGGGGAGTAGGAGGGCTATCTGCTGTCTTCTTGTTAGCTATCTGTGTGTATCTTGAAAGGATTCCCTACCTAATTGGTAGTGCGACCACAACTTATGAAAGGTGGTCAGCGGGTTCCCGTCAGCGCCATCACCACTCCCATCCCCCTCAGTATGAGGGAGGCTAGTTAGCCCGGGGTAGATACTAAGTCCTCGTGACCGAGCGTGAGTCATTTTGTTAGGGTTGGTGATTCCGAAGACGGAGGCACCATGTGGGTGGAGAACCATGTCAACTCGTGAGGAAATACCGTGCCGTTCACGAGAATTCTGTAAGGAGTCAAAGCGCTTTTGTTGGTGTCAAAGACCTGACGGCCGTCATCAAAACAGAAAAAATAGCGGATGGATCTCTAGTCGTCAGCGCTAGAGAGATAGCGACCTGTTAAGCTACCCCGATGGACTTGGTTCTCAGCGAGGTGGCACTAACGGTGCGGCCGCTCGTGTTTACCACTGCAGACACAAACCTATTTGGTCCCGACCGAGATGCGTCTACGAAGAACGCGTTTTCGCATCTGCTATTCAAATTAGAGAGGAAAGCTTTAGCCCTCGCTCTTCTACCATGATTATGTACCAGATGCTCGTTTCGTGGTAGTCGATGAACCATTTTTGTCGACCTTAGAGTGTCCGGAAGAGGAAGTGTTCTCTTTTGAGTCAGAGGAGAGGGGTTACCTGCTCTGGATAGAATCGCTTTGCCGGCTCCAGTGCAAGTAAGTCTGGAAATCTGGGCATGCACGCTGCGCTTCTATTATTTCGTCAAGCTTGGTATGAACACCCAGCGCCTCGAGTTTCATGGTACTCGCTCGAGAATGGAAGCCAAAAATATCTTTGACAGTTTTCGAATCAAGGCTTTTATTTTGGCCTTTTCGGCAGTAGTGCAAGCATGCGTAGAGGCAACGCAATTGATATGACTTGAAAGCAAGGCATGGATAGCCGGAGCAGGTTGTCCTCCTTGGTGCCTCCTCGTCTAGCTGAGATCCATTGAGTAAGCCAAACAGTGGCAGCAGTGTGCTGTTGCAGCTTCTGTATCGTAGCTGCATTCCTGCCTTTCTCGGAGATGAACATGCCTAGTATGCGTATAGTGTCTTTGTGGGGTATTTCCACGCCGCTCATCGCGAATAGATGTAGGTCGATCTCCGGGGTTGATACCCATATATTAGGGCATCGCCCCATGCGAATGGGTGGTAAACAAGAAGCTCAGACTTGTTGTCTGACAGCGAGGTTATACGACAAATGTGTTTCTCGAGTGTGCGTACAGCTTCTTGGAGGGTACTCTCGGTGTGGCCCACCGAGCCAACTCGGGACCAAAAGGTGATGCCGTCAGCATAGATGGCGGAGCTGATGTCATTAATATTATATAGATCTCTGGATAGAACTGTCATACCTATGTTATACCCCTGTCACACAGCCACCACCAAACTGTGGTAAACTCTGTCAACCTAAATCTCCCCTCCAGAGTTAAACGGAAATGGAGTGTTGGGAGTGTCACACTACAATGACAAGGTTATAATAGTTGCCGCGAGAGGGCTCAGCCGACGCTGTTTGATTTTCGGAGAAGTATCATTATTTCATTTCTAGTTGCTAATTTTGTGAATTTTCGTTATTTCATTTTTACAAAACCACAATATTTAATAGATCTGAAGCTAACAAAACATTAAATTGTTTCAAATGAAAACCTATTCGCTAATTGTAACGATGTTTGTAGCGACGCTGGCCACCTTGAGCCCAACCCACTGTTTGTTTACAAATGCGCCGTGCTCGACGACTATTTGTTATTTAGACAGTTTTACCTGGTCGCGTTTACGAGCGAGCGGTCGAGCGGAGAGGGCAGCGTAGCGCGACCCTATAAGACATAGGCTACAATGTGTACAAGAGGTACTATGTTTTCTTTCATCGGGAGCAAAATCCAAGTTTTCCTTGAATGAGATCAGGTCCCATAACCGTTCCTGCAGCCGTCGAAGCAGTTGACGATGACGCAACGCTGCCTGTCATTCCTTTCACGGGCAAACGCAAACACGGTGACGACAACAACCCCACGCACACACGAAATATTTTTTAAATAGCGTTGCCCGGCTCAACTCGCGAGGCACAGTCTGGAGGGCATCGGTGTGGAGAGTAGCTGCACTCCAGCGAGCGTGTATGTATGTAAGCAAAGACGTTGTGAACGAGTACTGCAACAACATAACGTTTAATACTGCCAAAACGTATTATTGTACTCACTGTGGCAATTTGGTACTCGAAATTTTTTCTTACCTGCAGATACTCGAAACGAGAGTACCTTGTTCCGCTGCAAAGGGAGATCGTTGAATGCCCTTTATGAAATGCTCTGTTTACCTTCGTTTGCGTAAGGGTGGCCGTGTGACATGGCCACCATCTCCCTTGTCGTTAAGACGAGAGAGTTAAACAATGATCGTGGGTGCCCGTGGGACAGGGGTATAAAAAGCAGTGGCGAGATCACTACCCCTTGAGAATTGCCCGTGTTCAAACTTGTCTTATTCCATCTCCCCTAACTTTATGGTGGTGGTTCTATCTGACATGAACTCCCCTACAAAATGAAAGAAACACCTACCAAGGCCCAACTTGGAGATGGCTTCGAGGATGTGAACCTAGAGTACTGTATCGAACACCTTTTTGAGATCCAGAGCCACAATGACTCTAGGATCTCTGGTAGAGGTGTCGATGACCTGCAATTTGATTAGAAGCATGGCGTTCAAGGTAGAAAGATGTGGGCGAAAGTCAATCATGTTAGATGGGAAGAGGTTATTACGCTCTTTGTACTTAGAGGCCCTATCGTTTAGGACATGTTCGACAATATTTCCGAAACATGATGTAAGTGAGATCGGTCAAAGATTTTCTGTTGTGCATTTTTTTCCGGGTTCGGGTATCGGTGTGACCATGGCGTTCTTCCACTCCTGTGCATATTAGCCACTTTTCCAATGTTTGTTGAATAAATTGGTCAAAAATGTGACTGATTCAACGTCAAGGTTCCTGAGCATGCAGTTCGTGACGCAGACAGCGCCTGGCGTCAAGGGGCTGTTGAGTTTGTGAAGTGCAGACATGACTTCTCATTGCGATATGTCGCTGTCCAGCTCGGCGGAATCACTTCCTCTGTAACCGAGTTGCGGCGTGGATGAGGTGGTTTCTAGCGGCAAGTGAATTTTGGCTAGATCTTGCATGATCAAATCTTTGCTACGATAATTGAGTGCCTGGTGAGCAAGTCTCTCGATGACCGATCTCTGAACGACTCGAGGGTCGGTAGGTTTCAGAAAGTGTTTCAGCAAGTTCCACTTTCCGCCTGACCGTCAACCTTGTCACACGTTTTGATCCAGTGTTTTTGTTCTAACAGTTTAGAGTATGACGAAATTTCACATTGATCTTCGCAATGCGTTTGCTTAGTGATCTGCTTAGTTTGTTTTTTAGCCAGCATTGTTGGAGAGACATTTTAGCTTCAAAAAGGTGTGCTAAGTGGCTGTCCATATTTGGAAGATTCTCTTCTGCTTCTACCTCCTTAGTGGAGGCAGAGACATCAGAAAAGAACGTTTCTATCCACTCAGCATAGTCACTAGGAGGGGCTTTGTCAAATATAGTGGAACTTAAGAGGTCCCAATCAACGATGCGCTGTATAGTAGTGCTTTGGCATTGAGCATGCAGTGTCATTTCAATAATGAGATGGTCGAAACCCAGATCTTCTTCCATGTTTCGCCATGATGACATGCCTCCATAGACGACCAGAGAGAAGTCTGGGGTAGAGGGTCTCGTTGCCTAATTGCGTAAATGAGTGGGGAAGCCCGGGCCCGTAGTAACGTGAGATTGAAGTCCTGTATAGTCTTGCATATTGAAGCCTTTTTGGGTGGGTCTAACGTAGCCCCACGTGGAGTGAGACGCACGTTAAAGTCGCCGGATACTATGAATTGAATTTTGGCGTCGGCAGCCATTTTCACTGCTTTAAATAAGGCCGTAAATATGCTCGTCTCGTCAATTTGGCCAACTGTATACGTTGACGATAAGCATTTCTCTGCGTATGTGCTTGCTAGGTAAGCGTTCTGTGCGGACATATTCAGCACTAGAGCGCTTATCTATGTTTTCGTGATCAATGAGTGATGCCCTTTTTGATCAAAATAACAACGCCTCTGCCACCGTTCTTTACGCATTCAAAGGACTCGTAACCACTAAACCGGATGCTGCGCGTGAGCGCCTCTTGTAACAAAATTACTTGTGTTTTTGAAGCACACGGTAAAAGGTGTTGAGTTGACACTGCTTTTTTTAATCCTAACAGTTCCACTGCCAGACACGAAAGTCAGTGTTGGATACCACAGCCGTGACGAGCCATTACATTTAGCAGAAGGCTGAGCCTTCGGATCGTTCTAAGGGCGTGGTATCTCCTTTTGTACAAGCTCCGTCACAATAGTGGGGTCTGATATTAAGGGTCCCGCTTGTGCTTTGTAAGGTTCTTCATTCTTCTCTTTGGAAGCCCATTTCGTGGTGACGGGAAGCGTGGATGCACGTCCTATGGTGAAGTGCTGCAGCCAGCCACTTGAAGACGGCCCAGGCGGGCCGGCCTGGAGAGTGGGGTAATCTTACAGGTTTACGTCAAAACCGCATTGAATTTTTTTTTTCATTTCGCCTCTGTCGAATAACAAAAGGTGTCTGGTACTTTTGTTTGCAGGCTTTGCACCCGGTCGAGTGGCCCTTGCCGCAGAGTTCGCACCTCACTTGGAACAAGTGTCCTTGATTCGGGCCCTTGGCACCACATTAATGGCAAACGCCGATCAATGAGTTGGGCAGACGTCCGCTAATGACTGACGTGGGTGCATTTGCTGCACACCTCAATCTCGTTCTTGTAGAGATAGCAGCGGACTATTGCCTCGCCAACTTTGATGTAGCTTGGCACGTCTCCTCCGTCAAAAAGAACGACGATGGAGGCGGTATTCTTAATATGTTTGAATCCGTGAATCGTGTGATTTCCCTGGCGTACGATGAGCCTTACTACCTCGGCGTCCCCGATGTCGCGCTCGATGTTGCGGATCATTCCCTTGACATATTTGTCTTCGGTAGCAGCGTACACCGCTACTTCGTGCTCTTTCCCGTTGACGCGAATGTTTTTGAGAGCCAAGATTTTGCAAGCGTGGCCTGCATTTTCAGTGCACACCACAATGACGTTTTGCACGACGTTGGGGCAGGCCAAATCAAAGCAGGCTTGAATGTCGATGATCCCGGCCGCCGTGATGATTGCGTCGGAGATGCCGTAGCAACTAGTTTTGCGTAAATCCGGACCATATCGGCGTCTGACGATAATCTTCCAATGTGTAGAAGGTAGCTCTGGCATACGCGAGGCCGCGATCACTATCTTCTTTAAGGCAGCTGCCCGGCGACTGCTTTGGACGCCAACCTTGCTGCTGTCTTGAAAGCGCCCTGAAGCATTGGGTTGAGACAAGCCGCTCTGCACTGCTTGCCTCTTTTTGGCCGATTTAGATTGAACCCCTTGCCAATCAGCTCCTTCTGTTGCTTCCATTTCATCTTCTTAGCCCCCTTTAACGGGGCTGCAGACGCTTGGCATTGATTGAAGCGGCGTCTAAGCACTCCCTGCCATCGCAAGCGTAGCAATGCTGATGCCACTTGGAGCCGCTGGCGTTACTAGCTAGGTGGAGACAACGCTAGGGGGCCAGTCGAAGCACACGTGCTTCGCATGAGCTCTCGCCTTGATGCCTCATCCAACCCGGAAAACCTCATCACCGCCACTTATGAAGTACTGCACCAACTTTTACTAATCAAGCGCAGTCGGCGGATAACCAGTTTTTAACTGTAGTCTGTATTGCCTGAAAGTCTGCTTCTTTGAAGATCCAAGGCGAAGAACGCTGCTCTAAGCCTAAGCGTCATCGGGCCGTTGGCCCGACGAAACGCTACTCGCATTTCCACCCAACGCGAGAGAATGCCTGACGACGACGCGGCTGCGTCAACCGCAGCCACTACATTGATGAAAGAGAAAACTCAAAGTGGAGATAATGCTACTAGCGTCTCGCAAAAGACGCCTTTTGACAACGGGGGGTGGTTCACTGCAACGTACTGCAACTCAAGGCTGATCGCCGTTTCGGAAATATGGGCCGAAACGGTAGACAAATCAGCGTCGAGCCGACCTAAACAGAAAGGGAATCCTCCTTGAAAAGAGAAACTGCCTCCACTGCTGAAAACCCACTTCAAGGTCATCATTAGACCGAGCGATGGGCTCAACGTCAGTCAACTGAGAACGCATCAGATGGCACGTGCTATAACTAAGGCATGTGGTAACTCAGACAAGTGCAACAAAGGCAACCTGCTTATACGGCTGCGCAATGGATCTAACATCGCCATAATCAGCACGCCAAGCATGGAGACCACCAACATTGTGCAGAGATCTAGAAGTCTACGTTTTGGTGCAAAAGACTATGCAGTGATGGCTTACGTAGCCGCGCCTTACAACTCGTGCAAGGGTGTGATTCGCGGACTGGACGCCGGGACCACGCCAACCGAAATAATACTTCATCTTCGGGAGCGTACCCAAGGAGTGAAAAGACTTTATGCAAGAATGCTTGGAAAATCCCGAAGTGTGGTCATTACCTTCGAGGGCAAAATTGTCCCGTGCTACGTTTACTACTACGGTGGTGAGACACGTTGCTACCTCTATCGATCATCACAGCAAGTTTGCTATATATGCTTTAAGCCTGCGCTTAGGGCAGACGTATGCCTGACACCAGACGCCGTTGTCTGCTCAAATCGCACCGAGCAAGTCATAGAAGACGAACACACCTGTGAGCCCCGGTGCGCGCTATGCAAGAAAGCGCACCCTACACGGGCAAAGGAGTGCAAAGCACGCTCAGGAAACCTAGAAGCCCACGACCAAGTACAAAATAGCAGACGGCCGCCGGAGCACAAGGCGCCGATAGACGCGGCCGGGCCCGGAAGCGCTGGTTCAGCAGAGGTGGCAGCTCACGATCCAGGTTCCGATCAGCATCAAAACCACGGTCATGGTCGAGATCGGCGTCCTGGACCTGCCAGGCTCTAGAAAACTAGAAAAAGCCGCAGAAGAAAGCCATGCCTAGGAAGGAAGACGATGGTACGGTGAGCAAGAAAGCGCCTTTTTTTCTCTGCCTCTCCCACTGCTCAAAAGAACACTAATACACTGACAGTATTGGTCGCTAAGAATGGCAGTGCGCCGCCTAACGACCAAGTAAAGTTCTTAAAGCAGACTATTCAGAAAACACCGAACACCGGCAGAAACTAAACGTTTTCATAGAATAATTGAAGACCCTGAGAACAGAACAGACCAATGCTAACCCCCAAGCAGGCTTGACTCTGACAGCCACCGTAGGGCACCAGGAATTCACAACTACCGTGGATGCCAAAAAAAATGCCCTAGCAATTCTTAGCAACCTCATCTTTAACATCCAAGATGAGGCGCGCAAGGATAGAGAACGTCTGGTGCAACTCACGGCCATGAAATCCAGAGGAAAACCCTACCCTTGGCCATCACCTGAGTATGGAGAGCAGCCGTAAATGCTCGGTAAAGTTAGAAATCCTCGAAATATGTCAGTGAAACTGTCGTGGAATCCGTCGAAAGCAAGGTCGTCTGAATCAACACATCAACAAATGCACAACTCCAAAAGATATCATAGCCCTCCAGGAAACCGGCTGTTCACCGAAACTCACTGGCTTTTCAGTTTATGAGCGTCTTGCCCAAAGTAAGGTCACTACTCTGGTTGTCGAAGCGGTCACCGTAATTAGACATGACATCGATGCAACAGACATTGACCACGTTCTCATTGAAATCACAACAAAAAAGAACCGACGAAAGCATATTTCTCCTCAATATCTGCAACCCACCAAGCCAGCGGAAAACCAACTTCTGCTTTCTTCTACGCAAGGCAGAACAAGCAGCAGGCAAAAAGGGTCTAGTCATCTTTGGAGACTTTAATGCGTGGCGCAAGAGCTGGAGTTATGTCAAGGAAACTCAGAAAGCAGGAATTTGGCCAGATAAGCTGATCGCAGAATGTTAGGCCTCATTACAGACCACACTAAACAACGCGAATTGGAAATAGCATCAACCCAGATACGTGCCCGGACTTGGCGTTCGTTAAAGGTGTCAGGGAGGCCCGATGGGAAAACAGCAGGCAAACGCTTGGCAGTAACCACTACATTTTGCTTATCCAGATATAAACCCTCCTGGTTAGGAAACAATCTGGCCTGGCTGAACTTACAGACTGAAAAGCTTTGAGAAAAACTAGGCCAGAATTCGAGGATAAAGAAATTGCAGACATTGAGTGTTGGATCTCGGGAATCAAAGCAGACTGGAAAAGATTAACCCGAGAGGTTACCCTATTCACAAACACGCCTGAGGTGGACAAGCATCTCTTACACCTCTGTAATGCCTGCCGGGGCCTGTTAAGGAGATGGAAGCGGCAGAAACACAACCGCAAACTGAGACAGGATCCCCGAAGTCACCAGAAAGGCCGAAGAGTATGTGACGGAGCTGTCAAGTCACAACTGGGACCAAAAGCGCAACGAGCTACAAGGTACACTAGATTGGAAAAGGACATGGGCCTTGCTGAGGGCCCTCATAGTCCCAACCACGCCCAAGCTGAAACTTGTAGGATGATCCGGAAGATTGCGCACCAATTCAATGGCACAGACCGGGAACTGCTAGAACACAAAGCTTCGCTATAATGGCGATACAACGAATACTGACGGCAGCCTGGCATACACTGGTGAAGCTAGTCTCGCTCTAGACGAACCCATCACCACAGAAGTTCGACATGCTATGCTGTCGGCAACAAAGAACACTACGCCAGGAAAGGATGGCATCAGCAACGCTTTGATACGGAACCTCGATGACAAATCTATCACAAGGTTTACAGAATTCATCAGCAAACATTAGGAACAGGTGTCACAAAACGAGCGCTCAAAAAGGGCGCGCCGCCACATTCTCGCGACGAAGCGCCGAGAGGTCAACGACTAGAACGTTCTCGATGGAAAGGGGCGTGGTGATGCAGGGTTGCGTCATCCGTCGCGGACGGCCCTCGTACCGTCTCGCCCTATCCCTCAGCATTCGCTGCGCATCGCACCGACGAAATGATGACAATTTTCTGGAATCTCGTGCGGAAGGTATTTAACCGAGCAGAAGAGGTGGGAGATCAGGAGAAGAACGAAGTTTGCGCCAGTGTGCGTGGGGTATTCCGCCGCGTCTCTCGGTGAAGGTTTTGTCGTTAGTGACAAAGCAGGAGAAGAAGAAAGTATGCACCAGAGTGCGTAGGGTGTTCCGCCTTGTGGGCGAAGCCTTTTGTCTTCCGTGACAAAGGAGGAGAAGAAGAGGATTTCCACCTGAGGGGTGAAGACTCGAGCTACAGGCAAGAGGTGTGTCTACCGCTATCGAGTGAAGACGCGTGGCAACAGCTGTGTGTGGGAAGCCAACGCGTTTACGGCGAAGAAGTTTGAAGCTTGGAGAGCGGCCAAGTGAAGACGCGAGTTTTCCTGGAAGAGAAACTTCGGGGGCAGGGGAACGACAACAACGCTGGACTTTGAGTGAGTGATTCTCGGAAGAGTATCATCCAGACTTTTGTTCCAAGAACTTTGGACTGAATAAGTTTTCTAACTCTTTAGTCTTTAAGTGTCTTGGTTGTTCGATGCATGCGACTGCATTGTAGTGCGTGTTGTTGTCTGTGTCCGTTGTTTCGAGAGTGGCTGATTGTACTGTGTAGTACATTGTTTGATTGGTGACATATTGTATTCAACTATTGTCGACTGTGCATACTTGTGTATCGTTTTGAACTGCCATACTTGAGAATATAATTTTGTTTTGTTTATCAACTCTTGGCTCTGACTTGTTCTTCGGGCCACAGCCGACGTCCACTGGCACGCCAAATAGGAGCACTTTTAAATTGTTCACGGTTTCGTGGTGTGGTTCAGAGGGCCGATACTTCGGCCCTTGGAATTAGCTCGGCGATCGCCTTCTTAATTAACGGGACCTGTGACAACTATTCTGGCGTCCGCGACAAGAACCTTTTGGTGCACAGTGTGTTCAAAGTAGTGAGAAAGACCCTCGAGTTGTGTATAGTGCTATCGGAACTATTTTCTGTGTTGCTCAGTGTTCTCGTTAACGAGTGCAGGAGAGTGTTCTGATATACTGATTTGGGCAGATATTTTTTTTGCACGCGGCAAGGTTTTATTTGCGAGACACAATGGATCTCGAAAAGTTAGTCGCTCTTGGTGAAAAGATGGGTCTTTCCGGAAGTGGGTCACCCACTTCCAGAAATAAAACTACGGAAGTGGGTCACCCAGAAGAAAAAAGAATAAAAAGAGAGGGCCAAAAAAAGGCAGCTGAGCTGGAAAAAGAAAGGTTGGCGGTCGAAAGAGCCAAAGCGGAAAAAGAAGCTGAGTTGAAGAGAGAGATATTGGCAGCTGAGAGAGCCAAGGAAGAAAAAGCAGCTGAGTTGGAGAGAGAGTTTGGCAGCTGAGAGAGCAGAAGAAGAAGAAAGCAGCAATTGAAGTTTAAGCTGGAGAGAGAAATGTTGGCAGCTGAGAGGGCGAAAGAAGAACTAGAAGCGGGGATGGCTGAAAGGGAAGGCAGCGGCAGCACGAGATGGAACTCGAGCGGCTTCGTTTGCAACAGCGAAGTGAAACTCCGGTCCAAGCTAGAGTTATATGCAGCGAACGGGAAGATCATGGCTTCTGCTTGAACTCAAGCAAGCTGCTCGTAGCGTTGATGAAAGGAAAGACGACCTTGATGCGTTCCTTCACTGATTTGAGACGATTGCAAGGAGCCAGAATTGGCCGGAACATCAATGAGCAACTGTTGTGAGTAGTTGCTTGAGTGGTGAAGTGCTCAGTGTGTACGGTAGGCTGACGCCGACCGATGCAGCCAACTATGTAAAGGTGAAAGCTGCTTCACTGAAGCGATTTAGATTTACTGTGGAAGGTGTCCGGGACAGATTTCGGACAGGAAAGCCAGCTGATGGTGAGACAGCTACGCAGTATGCCGCCCGACTTTGCCATTATTTCGACAGATGGATTGAACTTTCAGGGACAGCGCAGGAGTACGATGAGCTCAAAGAGTTCCTAATTAGAGAACAATTTCTTACTAGATGCCACCCAAGCCTGTCGCTGTACTTGAAAGAGAGGAGAGCTAAGTCACTTGAAGGCATGCTTGTATTAGCTGATCAATTCTTGGAAGCGCAAGGTGGAACTAATTTGGCCAAGATTAAGAAGGAGTGTCCCGACGATTCAAAACATTTGGCACCCGAACAAAAGAAGCGTGGCCTGGAGAGTGTTCCGCGATGATTTCTGTGTAACCGAGTGGGTCATCGCGCGAACAACTGTCGAACTAACTTTACGAGTCCCACGGTCGTAAAATGTTTCAAGTGTGGTCAGACTGGGAACAAAGCAGACGCATGTCGTAACGGAGCGAGTCAAACTCACCAGGTATCCTGTATGCTAGCAGCACCGAAATCCGATGATAATGCCGTCACCGACGAATTCGTAGAGTTGAAAAATCGAGAGAAACTTTCTATTGTGGGTGCTGTAATGACAAAACAGCCTACCGGTGTTACGAAGGGAATGCCAACGCTGCCTGGAAAAGTTGCGGGCAAGAAGGTTACGGTGTTAAGAGATACCAGTAGCTCCACTGTTATTGCGCGGAGAAATTTGGTACAAAAAATGAGTTGACAGGCAAAATGAAACCGGTTTGCCTAATTGACAGTACGGTTCGGATGCTTCCCGAAGCAGCAATTGAGGTTGAAAGCCCGTACTTCAGCGGGAAGGTTACTGCTCTATGCATGACGACTCCCCTGTACGGCCTCGTCATCGGAAACATCGACGGGGCGCGAGGGCCGGATAATTCAGAACGTTTGGGAGAAGACCCTAAGATAGAGCCCTCGCCAACCCGGCGACCGCGAGATACAGTGGAGGAGCATCCCGTGATGGGTCTCAATCGAGCCCAAGGTGAAGCCACGGTGCAAGAGACAGTGAATGAGAAGATGACCGTATTGAGCGAGTTCACGTGCTGGGCAGCTGGACTTACGTCGGCACGACCTCAACCAACCGACAGTGTAAAGGTGATGGAGTCGGCCAGCCAGGCACAATGTCGTGACATGAACAGGCGGGTGACAGGATCGTTTGAACGTTATGACCCGTTAACGGTGTCGAAAGGGACAACGATGGCTAAGACGCCGCCTCAGATACCGTCGTTGGAAAGGGCTCATCGGAACAGAAACAAGAACAATAAGAAGAGATCGAAAGAGCACCGCAAGAAAGGGCGCAAGCGCAGCTCGAAGTACTCAGGATAGGTGTTGAGGTCAAATCGGAATGTGTTTGGCAAAGCTGAGTGCCATATGTTGTGTTAATGTTCTTGTTATCCTGTGTCACAACTGCATGTCAAGCGAGTCAAAATGTTTCTTACGGTGATGTCATGTGTAGTATTGTATAATTGTTGTGAAGACAGAACTTAGTACATTTGTATTGTTAGGAATTTGTAATGAAGTGTTGTAATCATGTACCTGTGGTTATATTTCATGTGTTGTGAGATTGAACTACAATATACAATTGCATCGAGTGTTCTATTATCGTTGTGACGTGCCATGAGTGACGGACAATGTTGCAGTCTTTTAGTGTGTGGAGACTGTTCGCGCTCGTTTGTGTGGTTTTCAATATTATGAGATAATATTCTTGAAGTGAGGGGCAGTGTCACAAAACGAGCGCTCAAAAAAGGGCGCGCCGCCAAATTCTCGCGAAGAAGCGCCGAGAGGTCAACAATAAAAAAACAAAAATAAACATCCAAAGACTCCCCGGGCGCGCGTCTCTCTCCCCACGGAAGCGTAGGTTCGCCAACGAACCTCTTCGCATCGGCGGCCGAGCAAGCCCTAGAGAGTTCTCGATGGAAAGGGGCGTGGTGATGCAGGGTTGCGTCATCTTTCGCGGACGGCCCTCGTACTGTCTCACCCTCTCCCAGCCTTCGCTGCGTATCGCGCCGACGAAATGATGAGAACTTTCTGGAATCTCGCGCGGAATGTATTTAAGCGAGCAGGAGAGATGGGAGATCAGGAGAAAAATAAAGTTAGCGCCAGTGTGCGTGAGGTATTCCACCGCGTCTGTCGGTGAAGGTTTTGTCCTTAGTGACAAAGCAGGAGCAGAAGAAAGTATGCGCCAGAGTGCGTAGGGTGCTCCGCCTTGTGGGCGAAGCCTTTTGTCTTCCGTGAAAAAGAAGGAGAAGAAGAGGATTTCCACCTGAGGGGTGAAGACTCAAGCTACAGGCAAGAGGTGTGTCTACCGCTATCGAGTGAAGACGCGTGGCAACAGCTGCGTGTGGGAAGCCGACGTGTTTCCGGCGAAGAAGTTTGAAGCTTGGAGAGCGGCCAAGTGAAGAAGCGAGGTTTCCTGGAAGAAAAACTTCGGAGGCAGGGGAACGACAACAACGCTGGACTTTGGGTGAGTGATTCTCGGAAGAGTATCATCCAGACTTTTGTTCAAAAAACTTTGGACTGAATAAGTTTTCTAACTCTTTAGTCTTTAAGTGTCTTGGTTGCTCGATGCATGCAACTGCATCGTAGTGCGTGTTGTTGTCTGTGTCCGTTGTTTCGAGAGTGGCTGATTGTACTGTGTAGTATATTGTTTGATTGGTGACATATAGTATTCAACTATTGTCGAGTGTACATACTTGTGTATCGTTTTGATCTGCCATAACTGAGAATATAAATTTGTTTTGTTTATCAACTCTCGGCTCTGACTTGTTCTTTGGGCTACAGCCGGCGTCCGCTGGCACGCCAAATAGGACCACTTCTAAATTGTCTACGCTTTCTTGGTGAGGTTCGGGGGGACCGATGCTTCGGCCCTTGAAATTAGTCCGGCAATCGCCTCCCGAATTAACGGGACTTGTAACAACAGGGTACCGTGCCAAACGACTGAAAACATGCGGAAATAATAATGATTCCAAATTATGCAAAGGCTCCAAGCTTGGAAAATTCAAGACCCAGTTCGTTGACTTCATGTTTGAAAAAATTATACGAAAGAATCATGCTTCAGAGGCTGGAGACCTATCTGGAAGACAACGAACTCATGCCACACACCATGTTTGGCTTCCGAAAATGCCTCTCAACACAGGACATCCTCCTACAAATCAAAGAGGAGGTGCTTACTGATGTCCCAAAACATGGCGAAAACGTACTACTTGCACTGCATCTTAAGGCTGTTTTCGACAATGTCAGTCATAAGGTAGTGCTCTGTAGGCTCAGCAAATTAGGTTATGAAAAGCTAATTCACAACTACATCAAAGCTTTCTTCAGTAACAGAACCGCCTCAATTGGTATAGGAAACATCCGCACTGATACGCTTAATACGCCCACAAAAAGAACACACCAAGGTTCTGTGATATCGGCAATGCTGCTTAACATTGTTATGATCGGCTCAGCTCAAAACTTTGAAAACATTGAAGGACTCAGATATGCCATCTACGCAGACGATGTTACAATCTGGGTGACAAGAGAATCTTTAGGACAAAAACAAGAGCTTCTGCAACCCGCAGCTGATACAGTTCACGACTACGTGCGTCAATGCGGACTCGTCTGCTCTCCGGAGAAGTCAGAAGTCTTGAGAGTCTACAGACGAGGATACGATCTGCAAAACTCCATAGACGTCTATATAGGAGGGAAGAAGATTTCAGAGATGTCCCTAATTAAGATTCTCGGCATGTGGATACAAAGCGCTGTCGTATAGACCACACCATCAGACAGCTGTCAAACACTACAGCGCAGATCACGAGGATGTTCACCAGAGTCTCTAACAGAAGACGGTGTATGAAGGAGGAGGACACTTGTAGGCTTGTACAGGCCCTCATGGTCAGTAGGATTGTATGCAGTGTCCCCTACCAAACACCACTCCCACAGGCAAAAGAACAAGTAGAGGCAATCCTTAGAAAAGCCTACAAATGTGCCCTTACCTGTCAGCACCTCGACAGAGAAATTCGTGAAACTCAGAATAAACAACACAGTGCAAGAACACATTGAGGCACATCTTCTTGCGCAGAAAATGAGACTACTGCTGACTGCTCCGAGCAGGTACACGTTGCAGACATTGGGTATGAGGGATGCTTGCGGTGAAATGAATACCATGGCGAGCATACCAAAGGACATTCGCCAGATCATTAAATTCCGCCCAATGCCCCAAAACATGCATCCAGAAATCCATAAGACTCGAAGAAAAGCCAGGTCGAAGCACAAGAAAAAAATTTCAAGGCGAGAACTGACGTATTGTACGTTGACGCGACCACATACAGTGAGCACTTCGGGACAGTTGTAAGCGCTGTTGATCATCAACTTAGGGAAGTCAACAGCACTTCAATCAAAAGCAACAACATCCTCGAGGCAGAGGAAGTAGCGATCGCGATCACCATCACACACCAGAGACAAGAGCCTACTACAGAAATAGTTACTGACTCGCAAGAAGCGTGTCGACGGTACACCAGTAAACGCATATCCAGTGCTTCCTTCCGCATACTCAAGGGAATAAAAATCAACCTCTCGAGCTGCTTCATTACGCGGACACCAGGTCATGAAACTGTGACAGGAAACCAGCGTGCCGACGCCTTTGTCCGAGAATACGCTGACTGGGGGGCGCACAGCGATGAGGAACCATCCACAGTTACTAGATGCTATGGACCAATTTTAGAACAGCAGAAATCAATGAGAAGAATATACCCCCCTCCCAACAAAGACCTCAGCAGAGAGCAGTCGGTTGCCTCGAGACAGCTGCAGACTTATACGTACCCCAATCTCAGTCTTCTGAGTAACATTTATCTGGGAATATACGCCAACAAATGCCCGCTATGCCGAGAAAAGCCCCACACTTTTCACGTGATGTTGGCCTGCCAACACACACACACACGTAGTGCCAAGAAACTGTACACCAACACCGCAGCAGTGGGAGGCTGCAATGTCCTGTTCCAAGCCCGAAGAACAGCTCGAGCTGATTGACAGAGCTTGCAAGATGGCATATGTCACAGAGGCCCTGGACAGAAGGCTCCACTTTCACAGGAAAAAAATATTTGTATGAAAGTTTTTCATTCATTCCTAGCTAGGTCCGGCTAGGCTTTAGTGGCGCAACGTTGAATATGTCGAAAATTGTTGAAAACGCTCTCAGAGACGACAAATGGCACTTCCTCATGGTCAGGCGGACGAAACGCACTCGATAACAGACATCCGTATGAAAGTTGGCACAACAGAGATCACACAGATGCAAAAGGCCGGAGTGACGTGGAGGCACGTCCGCACAGCTCAGCGTCCAGCCAACGCAGATCCCCAGTGCTTATGAGCAATAAATATTTATTTTCAGACCTCAGAATGTCTGCACGTTTGATGGCGGAGAACTATACCCCAGGCTCTTAGGTTTACACATTTTTCAATAAACATAAGCTCAAAACACACTGCAAAAATAAGAAGTAAAACAAACCATATCTGTGCCTTCAGTGCTTTCAACAATTAGAAAACTTATTTTTCAACGGGCGGTGAGTGGAAAAGCGCGCCTGAACTCTTGTGTTCGCGCGCTGCACAGAGATGTGGAAGCTGGCAGGATCACAGCGCCCTCCTCAAAAAAGTGGCGAGAGGCATGTACTACGCCCGCTGCGAAAGCGGTAAGAAGGGAGCGCGCTGGTGCAGTCTAGCCCGGCAGTGGCTCATGGTTACCAAGGGCACTGCCAGAAGGCATCCACTAATTACGCAGCGCCTTCTCTACTTCAGCAATGCCAGCCGTACGTGGCCAATTAAATGCTGCGGAAGCACTGTCTGAGGCAAGATAGAAAAATAATGGCCTCTTGGTTGGCAGATAACCATCGTCTTTCAAATTTTCAGTGAAGCACGCAGTAGCACAGCGAATACTTTTTGAATGGTCCGCCCCAGTTTTCTCACTCAATGTGTTAGTCTCCACGCTCTTCACGTTATTCCTATCATTTTACGTATCAATCTGTGGTGTTGTCCTGGGCGTTTTGTCTAACCGTTTTTTATTATCCGTCTGAACTGTCAGTATTTATTGGTTTTGTACTTATTGCTTCAATGATAGTTTGCTTCAGTGATGGTTTTGTACATTTTGCTTCAATTTCGTGACATTGCTTCGCAGAACCTACCGAATGTGCGCCAGCTCAGATGTGTTCATTGGTCAGTGTATATTTTGTGATTGGATAGTCCCGTGGCTATATATATATATTGTAACGAGAGCAGTGGACATGGTGCTCGGGTATAGAAAGGAGACGAGCTGGGATCGCAGGCTTGCATTCAGTTAGCCATTGCGTTAAATAAATCTTTTGTTCGCCGAGTGAACTCCTGTTTATTCAACACCCCGTTTCAAGTGGTGGAGGTGCTGGGTACATCTGGTCCTCACCCTGGCACGTCGCAGCCGTACACTCCAACCACCTTCTGCAATGACTGATCCGGGACCGTCTCAGGCCGCCACTCCAGTTCTCACACCAATACCTGTCTTCTGCGCTGGCGCTCTCCGGCAGCGCGACCCCCCCCCCCCATATTTGGTGGCACCGAGGACCAAGATGTGGACAACTGGATTGCCGAGTATGAACTGGTGAGTGCGTTCAATAAGTGTAATGCAGCCGATAAGCTCACCAATGTGAGTTTTTACCTGACTGACGTGGCGAAACTATGGTACAGGAATCATTAAAGTGATTTCAGTGCCTGGTCGGAATTGGCGAGAACCCTTTCGGAAGTCTTTGGCCGTCCTGCTGCCCACCACCTTCGTGCAGAGCAGTGCTTGCGTGGCAGAGTACGGAGAACCAACGAGACTTCCACGAGCTACATAGAAGATGTGCTCTTCCTCTGCCAGCTCGTCAGCCTGACTCTGGATGAGGCAGGCTAGATAAAAAAACATCATGAACGGAATCGACGACGGTGCATTCCAAATGCTTGCTGCGAGAGTCCCCAGACGGTCGCCGAGGTGATTCAGCTCTGCCAAAGCTATGATGAGCTGCGTAGATAGCGTGCTTTCACACGTTGCGCTGCTCAAGACACCGCGGACCTCTCATACATCGACTATCACCATGACACTGCAGACCATTTCGCGTTAATGCCACTCATAAAGCAATTCATACAAGAAGAGGCCGCTCGGCAGCTATCTAAAATCACCAGAACTACCGATCCAATGGCAACCTTGTCGCCTTCGCCTCGCCAGGTCATCGAATCGCAAATGTCCGAAGCATTGCCGCCTGCTCAGGCTCGACCATCTGTTACCGCACCACTAACATAAGTAGCCGCTGTTTCTCGGCCACGTGCTCCATCGTCTGCGGCTATGTACGAAGCAACTCGCCACGTTTATTCGCCAACGCCACCTGCCCGCTCGTTGACCATCCCATCTCCGGCTGTATACGACAACTCGGACGAACAACTCGGATATGACGCAGCCGCCTGCACGACCGTTTACGGTACCTTATTCAGCGAATAGTCCCCTACCGTCAGCCAATGGCGCACTCCAGGTAATTGGCCAATATGTTTTTCATGCTTCATCCCAGGCCACATAGCTCTTCACTGCCACTGTCGCAGCTTCCCTACTCATGACATTTCAGGAGCCTCACAATACATGCCCCCTCAGCCGCGATATCTCGTTCCTGCCGATCCACTTCTAGACGTACGTCCCAGTCACCGACCATCCGGCTCAAGCCGTTCCCCTTCTCCTCGTCGCAGATCTATTTCTCCAATGTAACGTCGCAACGGCCCACCGCGAGGGTAAAACTGACGGGTGCACTTCCGGAGGCAAGAACTGCGTTGACAGCGAAAATTTCAAGACCTAACTGCTATTCACCGAACGAAATCGATCTTTATATTTATGGCATTAAGGTGCACGGAATGTTGACGCAGCAGCTGCCGTATCTGTAATCAGCGAGAAACTGTGCTGAAACTTGAAGGAAGTGACCACTAAACTAACCAACCTATCTTTACAGACAGCTACGTCCCACTATGTTCAGCCTTCAGCTTTGTGCACTGGACGAGGCGTCATTCAAGGTGCCACGCACATCCTCCCAATTGTAGTTTTATTCCGTTCTTCGCATGACGTTTTCCTTCGATTGGACTTTCTTTTGTTAAATTCAGCTTTGGCCGACTGTACTCATTCTGAACTCGCGTCATGTGTGTCGTGCTATGACCCCGATGATGGAGCTTCGAGTAGAGTGTTAGCTGCTTCTGACGTTGACATAGTGCCTTTCTCAGCTGTTGTTGTCCCGGTGTCGTGTGCCTTTTCTTCGAAATTGCCTGTGCTTATGCCAATGGTCACATCGGCGTGCCGTTGAAATTTCATGCTTCCGTTTGCCGTCATTGTTTTTCGCAACGGCCACGCTGCCATTTCTGTGTGCAATCCCTCAGACAGCCCGTCATCCCTACTACGGGGAGAATGCCTGGGAAGCTACGAACCTTACAAGTGCATTCTTCTAGCTACTATACCCGATTCAACGGTTTCGCTCCCAATTTGTGCTGTCACTCCTACCAACACGCCCGATGATGTTCTGGACGTCTTCTCGGATGCCATCGACTCTGAGCCCACACCAACTCAGCGCCAAGAGATTATAAATATTCTACTGTGTTTTCACTCTTCATTCTTTTATGACAAGTCAGGCTTAGGCCGAACCTCTGCCGCCGTTCACCGTATTGACACCGGTCAACAAGCCCCGCTTAAACATCGTCCATACCGTGTGTCATCTGCTGAACGCCATGTCATCGACGAACAAGTGGACGACATGTTGAAATGTGGCATCATCTAGCCCCCCCCCCCCCCCCAACAGTCTCTGGACTTCCTCGGTTGCTCTCGTCAAAAAAAGACGGATCGATCTGGTTTTGCGTTGACTACCGCCGACTGAACAAGATAACGCTCAGAGATGTATACCCTCTGCCTTGCGTCGACGATGCTTTGGACTGCCTTCAAGGAGCAGAGTTCTTTTCTTCGTTAGATTTACTTTCCGGCTATTGACAGGTGCCCATGGCAGAGGGTGACAGCCCAAAGACAGCCTTTGTGACACCGGATGGACTATATGAATTCACCGTGATGCCCTTTGGCCTCTGCAATGCGCCGGCCACTTTCGAAAGGATGATGGATACCTTCCTGCGAGGTCTGAAACGACAAACGTGCTTGTCTTATTTGGACGATATTGTAGTATTTTCAAGCGACTTTGCGACCCACTTCACCCGCCTCGAGCAAGTTTTTACGTGCCTTTCTACGCCGGGACTTCAACTTAACTTGAAGAAAAGCCACTTCGGCACTTGCAAGCTTGTAATCCACGGCCATGTGGTTTCTAAGGACGGCATTCTTCCGTACCCGACAAAACAATGCCGTCGCGACGTGCCCAGAATCAACCACCATCAAAGAGCTCCCAAGCTTCATTGGCCTAGGTTCGTACTTCCAGCGTTACGTCCACAATTTCACCTCCATTATCGCCCTTTTGACCTACCATCTCGCCGGAAGTTCTGATTTGTCAGCGTGGTCACAGGCATGCGATGGTGCATTTCAGGACATCCAACGGCTACTCACTGCGCCTCCCGAACTTCGACATTTACGTCCGTCTGCTCCAACGGAGATTCGTACGGACGCTAGTGGTGTCGGGCTTGGGGCCATGCTGGCCCAACGCAGGGATGGCTTTGACGAGTACGCCGCCACCTATTCCAGCCGCACCTTCAGTAGAGCCGAGAAGAATTACAGTGTCACTGAAAAGGAGTGCCTCGCCATTATTTATGAAATCGGAAAATTCGGCCTTATTTATTTGGGCGTACGTTTGATATTGTGACAGACCACCATGCGCTTTGCTGGTTATCTTCACTAAATGATCTGAATGGTTGGCTCACTCGTTGGGCATTGTGGTTACAGGAACTCGATATCCGTGTTATCTACCGTTCTGGCTGGAAGCATTCCGACCCCGATGCCCTGTCACGCTCGCCTTTGGCTTCAGAGCCTGTCTGCTCGCCTATTTCCACCAGTGCTGCCTTGGCCATCAGCATTTCGGACATGTCTTCTGAGCAACGCAAAGACGCTTAGATTTCTTCCCTTTTTGAATTTCTCCCAAACCGGACGTCCGCTCTAGCCTCCAGGACGCTTCACCGTCAAGCACAACACTTTTCTCTTCGAGATAACCTGCTTTACCGCCGAAACTACAGCTCGATCAACCGTGAGTGGTCGCTGATAATTCCCCGACATCTCCGCTCTGACATGTGCGCCACGTTCCAGGATGATCCT
This sequence comes from Rhipicephalus microplus, assembly GCF_043290135.1. NCBI lineage: Eukaryota > Metazoa > Arthropoda > Arachnida > Ixodida > Ixodidae > Rhipicephalus > Rhipicephalus microplus. The sequence continues at coordinate 102,774,086 of NC_134702.1, read as the reverse complement.
CAATGTGGCCACGCCGGTGTGTTAAAAATGTACACTCGCTTGCAGTTGCAGTACTACTGGCGCGGTATGTACTATTTAGTTCGCCGTTACGTAACGGCCTGCCGTACGTGCCAGTGACGCAAGATGCCCGCTCATCATACCACCGGTTTCTTGCAGCCGTTCATGTCGAACACGAGCTTTCGATCGTGTAGGAATGGACCTTTACGGTCCGCTTTTCTATGCTTCGAGTAGCAACCGCTGGATCATTGTCGCTCTCGACCACCTAACGCGGTACGCTGAAACAGCTGCTTTACCTTCTGCTACCACGAAAGACGTTGCATGTTTTATTCTGCAAAACCTGGTTTTAAGGCATGGAGCACTTCGGGAGTTACTAAGAGACCGCGGTCGCGTTTTTCTCTCTGATGCAATCAAAGCGTTGTTGAGCGAATGTCGCATCATACACCACACTACCCAAGCCTATCACGCACAAACTAATGGGATGACGGAGCGTTTCAATCGTACACTCGGAGATATGCTGGCCATGTACGCTTCATCCGACCAGTCAAATCGGGATAGCATACTGCCTTTAGTGACACATGCATACAACACTGCAACTCAAAGCACCACAGGATTTACGCCTTTCTTCCTTCTTTATAGGCGCGAGCCATCATCAAAAATTAATACCGTTCTTTCTTATCGGCCGAACCCTTCAGAGTTAACAACCGTTTTACGAGCAGCAGCACACACTGAAGAATATCAGAAGCTTGCTCGAGCGTTCACGTCACATGACCATACGCGGTAAAAACATCTTCACGACGCGTCAACCACGCCTATGAGCTTTGCTCCTAACTCACTGGTGTGGCTATGGACTCCTTCTACTCCTCCGGGACTCTCCCACAAGCTTTCGCCCAGGTACCATAGTCCCTATTGAGTTGTACGCCAAACATCTCCTGTCAACTACCTTGTCGAGCCTCTGGACGAGTCTCCGGACAGGCGCCGTCGGGAACAAGAAATCGTACACATCTCTCGCCTCAAGCCATACCATGACCCTTCTGTGTACACCAGTCCTTAGGTTGCCAGGACGGCTCCCTCGTCGCCCGGGGGTGATTGTAACGACAGCAGGGGACACGGAGCTCGGGGGTAGAGAAAGAAGAAGCGCTGTATATTTATATATATATATATATATATATATATATATATATATGATTCTGACGAAGGCTGGTCCACCAGCCGAAACGTTAATAAATCCACATTTCGTACGTGCGTCCTTCTCTTCAATCATCTATTACACCGGACCATCGATCTTCATTCCTAAAATATATATATATATATATATATATATATATATATATATATATATATATATATATATATATATATATGTATACATATATATATATATATATATATATATATTATATATATATATAATTTTCATCCTCTTTTCTTTCTTCTTATTTACATTCCATTGGTTATAATAACTTCCCCTGTACATTCCTTGGCATTACTGTCTGTTAGAGCTCATTAATATTGTGTCAAAACACGGAAAAACACGCCGTTAGGTATACACTTCTTTCCCTTATATATATATATATATATATATATATATATATATATATATATATATATATATATATATATATATATATATATATATATATATATATATATGTATGTATACATATATATATATATGTATATATATATATATATATATATATATATATATATATATATATCCCAACACATTTCGAGTGGCCATATTTTTCGTGCTCGTTACCACCATTTGAAATACACGAAATGTGGAAAAGTAGGTACGAAAAATTCTCTGTTATTTGACCGTTTGAAGCATTCGCGCAATACTTGCTTTTTTGTGTTTTCAGAGCAACTTGCTTTCATTATAAAACAGTTGCTCATTATAGCTTTAGAATTTTCACGCTTTAGAGCGTATACAAAAATGAAAAATAATGAAGCGTTTTCAAGTATTTTTATACAAAACAAAACTATTGATGGAATTTATAAATTACCTTCATGGAACTCTTTGTAAAACTTACTATACACATTCTTTTTTCCGGTATGTGGATTATAGGCTCTGAAATGGATTCCTCAACTTGGCAAAAATGACACTTTGGCTTAAGTTGAGAGGTCTGTAACAGCCTAAGGTGGTCTAAGAAAACATCAGGAAAAATGCGGATACGATTGAAAATCATAGCGACTTTGTTGACAGGAAGTTTCATCGAAGTCATTTTGTTTTAACGGAGAAAAAGCTTTTTGAACTTTAGTCCTCCCATTGCATTATTTCGCTATGGTGTCAATACATGCCAACTTCATTCGCTGCATAAAAACGAGTGGTAGTGCATTCACAATACATGGTTCAAAGTCCATCTTGTTGGTACTCTGTTTTGTATACTACATATCGAGGCTACATGTAGGCTGCCGCAATGCATATTGTCAATGTGCGTGTGTGCTCGACGAAGAGGATAAAAGTCGCTTGCTGCTCCAGCTCGAAGCCAGACTGGTCAGTAAAATACAGGCGTATAAAAATGTGCTTATTGCTCAATTTTAAGAATAAATTCGTTTATGTAAAGAATTGTATGCATTACATTAAGCACCACACTTTCCTAGGCTATCGGTAATCTTTTCATTATACTCCATTATTCCAAATCTGAACAGTAATACTTGAAACCACTCAATTCTTGGCCTATCTCTCATAGTGGGTATGCGCCATGATAGTGGATATGTGCCATAGTGGGTATGCGCCACTCGTTATGCACGTAACATAATTGGTGGATGTGGAACGTTCCCCGTCCTCCCCACGCAGCTCCACGGTGGCCGCATCCTCCAATTTCCTGCCGTGGCTTCCGGTGACAACCCGTTGCCTTCTCCGTCTGCGACTTCTCTGACAACCTTTGCCACGGTCTCCACACCCCATGATCTCGGCACATTCTCTGCGCAACCTGGCCTCGATGTCGACTAATGGCTTCTCCCGTATAAACTAGACAGTCAAACTCACCGCTGCAACCCAACCATGGTGCTCGATAATGCTCTCATCTAGTTGGACGGAACCTCGCGTGTATGGTACGAAAAAGGTCGGAACTCACCAGCTGGGAGGCGTTCAATGAGAAGTACGTGACTTCTTTGGGGACCCGACCAGTCGCCAAGCACCTGCACGACAAGAGCTGGTTACCCGTGTCCAATCACGAACTGAATTGTACGTGTCCTACATAAAAGAAGTTCTCACTCTTTGGCAGAAAGTAGACGAGGCGATGTCTGAAGCGGACAAGGTTGGCCATGTTTTAAAGGAAATCGTGGATGACGCTTTCAATTTGCTGGTTTACACAAACGTCTCGATTATCGACCACATCATTCAAGATTGCTGCCGTTTCGAAAAAGCAAAAAGTCGTTGGGTGCGCCCTCCTTTTTCTAGTTTGCCAAACATGGCGGCTGCATCAACCTGCTCTGATTCCGCCACCACAGCGCTTTTTGAGCAGAGTGTCACGCATATCGTTCGACGGAATTTTGAAGCAGCAAGTCCAGCACCGCTTCAGCCCCCTCCTTTCGAACATGCTACAATACCAACAACCGGGGCAGACGACTGGGAACCCGAGGTTCCCTGTCGCCTGCCCCGTCTCTCGTGCCTCCTCCAGACCAACATCCATCAATGTATCTTGACGTGACCGATTTGTTCCTCCACGACCTCGCAACCCCATGGATTGGCGGACTCCCGATGACAAACCGATCTGTTTCCGGTGCCACCGCATTGCACCGCATGTTTCCCGCTACTGCTGTGCCTCCCGAACACCACCACGTAGGAACCTGTCTTTCGCACCTTAACGCCCATACGAAGATGTTCGCTGGTATTCGCTCAGCCCTAAGGATCTTGCTTTCGACCCGCCTAACAGCCGCCTGACTGCTCGCTATCCGCCCCCTCAACGCCGTCGTTACCCGTCGACGCAGCCACGCCACCATCCCTTGCCACCCAACTTTCCGTCGTACCCGACGGAAAACTAGACCGTTCACCTCCTGAAAAAGTGCTGCATCATTTCCGTCTGAATCAAACCCTCCAATGAGGCTTCTTACGAACAAGAATCTTATCAATGTGCACGTGTACGGTATTTCTGTGATGGCGCTAGTCGATACTGATGCGAACTTGTCCATAATTAGTGTGTTCATCTTTTTCACCGCTAAAGAAAAGTACTAATGGCTTCTGCTACAGAAGCTGTATGTGTCGTCGATGGCGCAACTGTTCCTGTCCTCGGAATGTGTACGGCTCGCATAAGCATCGCCGACCGCTACGTTCCTGTCCTATTAATGGTGCTCCATAACTGTCCTGATGACTTCACCTTAGGGATGGACTTTTTGTCGACCCATTCTGCTCTGATTGATTGTTCTGTTGGTACTCTTGGCTTAGACCTTTCTCTTCAGCCGGATACTCAGCCTAAACTTCGACGTGGCCTCCGTTTCAGAGATTTCCTCCGCTTACCGCCTAAAACTCTCACATTTGCTGAATTCACCACGACCTCACCCGTATTGCATGGGAATTACATCGTCACGCCGATTCCTGATTTCCTACTGCCTCGTGACGTCACCGTCCCTCACAGAGTCGTAACTAAAGCCGCCGAGCGGATACATCTACCTGTGATAAATTTCGGCTTCACGAAGCAAGTCCTCCCTGAAGGCATCTTTCATTCATTCATTCATCCATTCATTCACTCTTTATTCAGACAAAGACCATGATTACCTAGGTTGAAGGGACTAAAGGAAGACTACCTCTGCCTGACTAAGTTCCCTCCACCCATTCGTCTTAATCACCACGTTCTGTTATTTAGCTGGGGACCACGTCACCATTTTTGCCACCTACGTATAAAACAATCTTTTTTGTCGCCCATTCGATGCCATACGCCTCTACATGTCAATACGTCCCAAGATCGCTATTTACCTCCCCTGCGCAAACAAATGCCCTCATCCGCCTTTTAGCTTCCTATCGCGACATCTTCGACCTTGACGATCGACCACTAAGCCAAACTTCTCTTCTCTAGCACCGCATCAACACAGGTGATGCTGCTCCCATTCATCATCGACAGTATCGCATGTCCGCATCGGAGCACCAGATTATTCACGCCGAAGTGAACAAGATGTTAACTAAAGACATTATTGCGCCGTCATTACTGCGCCCGGGTGACACTTATGGGTGTCACCCGTTGTCCTGGTTAAAAATAAGGACAACACATGGCATTTTTGCATAGATTACCGGCATCTAAATGGAGTTGCGAAAAGGACGTGTATCATTTGCCCCGTATTGATGATGCTCTCAATTGTCTCCATGGCGCACAATACTTTTCATCCATCCGCCGAAAGGCATCCCACTTTCGTTGGAAATCACTCAAGCTGCAGCATTCTCTCTGCTCATCACGCTTTTGATGACGCCCTATATCCTGGTCCACTTTGATTCATCCGCCCAAACTGAGGTCCGAACGGATGCCAGTGGTCACAGTATCGGAGCCGTTCTCGCCCAACGCCAACAGGGACACGGCCGCTTTATCGCTTATGCTAGCTGCCTCGTTACACTTCGAGGGAGGGGGAGCTGCCTCGTTACACTTGGAGGGGAAGTGGGGGGGTTGCGAGCGCGTGATTGTATCGGATGTGCAGCACACTGGCTCCGACCATTTTTGTTCGGAACCCCGGATTACCTTATCGAACCTCCGGGAACGTCTCACCGCCATCACCGGAATGTGATCCGGTTCACCTGGAAAACACATTTTGGCAAATGAACCCCTTCTACGTCTTCTACAGGCGGTTTACGTCTCGACCACGCCAGTGGCGTCGCTAGGCTTAGTGTCCATGGCAACTCCCAGTAGATTGAACGGCCGGCTTCACACAGTAGCCGCAACTGTGGCGGACACCCAAACTGGATATGATCCTTACAGCGTGGTATGAACGAGCGTCCTGTTTTCGGACAGTCGACAGGAGCTGCTCGAATTCTTCAAGAGCACCGCACTTGTGGCCGCGGTCCCTCGCTGTGCGCAGGCGAGCAACGCACTAACGGTGGCATCAGCCACCGCGGCGTCCGTGGCCGCAACTGCCAACGCGGACGCAAGCGCCGGCTTTCCAACACTTTTGTTGCCTGTGACGCGCTCCGTGGGCACACAGCGGGTACATCAAAAGCCTTTGTGGCGGCCTCATCTCTGCCGAAACCAAAAGCAACGGACTTCGTCGTCGTACTCAAACCCCCGGCTCAGCTGTCCCTCGCCGACGCGTTCCACGACAATGGGGCTGGACGCACGCTCGTCGCCCACCTCGGAGAGACTGCGACACGGCTTATTTTTGTTGTGAAGGTGCGGAAACAAAATCCGATCCTAGCGTACACCTCAAATTCGCACATAGCGGACAAACTTATCGGCGAGTTTGCGATTCCCTCACCAGCTGGACTTGTGTCCCAGTTTGGGTACTTGCGCGTGGGCACTCAAGACTCCTGTTATGGTGTAGTGACAGTGCGAAGCTACGACACCGGAAATGCTCTTTTTGAGAGCCTTTATTGGCCTGAAGGCGACATTCTACACGTGCGGCGACTGGGCGTGCCTCACCTTCACAGAACACATGTTGTTTTGAGGCACCGTGTATGAAGCGTACGTAGTGTCTTCCTAATCAATATTGCTTCGTTTTTATAAAGGTAGGCTACTATTATTCCGCCAGTGCAAGCTGTTATTTCATGTAGAATATCACGTATAATAAATTTAGTATCTTCGTTTGGCACATATGCGACTTTCGTGCTCTCCTTGTCGTTACTGTCACTAGAGGATTCATTACTCATTTTCCCAGAATATAGTTCAACGTAGAATTCGATTGCCACCCGAACAATGTCATTGATGTTGTAATTTCAATGTTTGTGTTTTAGAGCGTGCATTTTAAAGGCGAAGCATTTGTTTGCCTACTGCAAGAACTGGTTTTATGAAGAATGACCCAAACCGTTTTTGGCATCATTTGTCACAAGATGACGAGGGTCCTAGACACATTGCCCTTAATGATGAACTCGCGACGCAATTCTCTCGTATTGCAAATTCTTTCAATGACTTTTTCCAATCTGTGTTTACTGGTAGTTCTGCAAATGATTTTTCACCCTTTGCGCTACAATCCCCACACATTTCAACAATGCCTGAGATAGAGGTGTCATATGAAGGTATTGTAGCACTTTTGCTTAATTTAAAGATAAGAAATCAATAGGTCTAGATGGTTTACCAAATGCGTTTTTATGCAGGTATTCATAGTTGGTAGCCCGCATTTTTTGAGATTATATTTAACCCATATATGCCCAAACTTAGGAAATTTAACAAAACTAATTTATTTCACCAAAACGATTGCTTCTACAACCTCAGAAAACATATTAGGCTTTTATTTAAAAAAACTCTTTCCAACTATGGTTTTGGGGCCGTCCTACATGTTGGACACCAATATTTGATACACCGCGAACAAAAATATTAGCGCCTATCACTGTCATACCAAAGTTACTGCACACCCAATAACTGACGAACAATTGACAAAAACATTAGGAGCATCGAGAACAGTTTGACTGTATTTTACTTATATATATTTTTTCTCGGTATGGCACTGAGCTGCAAGCATGCAAAATAGCCATTTTGTGACTGCAACTACGTGGCTATTTGTAGCCGAGCGATCCCCTAGAATTGCACGTAACGAGAACAGGGCATCGCAGACACACCTTAGGTGCTGCTACCTTTTTTTACAGGAAAAACGTTCGAGTTACACTGAAAAGGTTCAGCGTCCTACATGTAGGACACTCGGCATATATGGGTTAAGGCATTGCTAGTACAGAAACAAATCTCAGACTATTGGCTAGTTGCAAAAGTTCTTCCAGTACACAAATCAGGTGGAAAGCAAGACATAGGAAACTACCAACCTATTTCATTGACGTGCGTGTGATGCAAGTTTCTGGAGCACATGTTGTCAAAATCAATGTACGGTTATCCTGAAAACAAGAGGACATTTTTTTTAATCAGCACGGCTTTCGACAGAAGCTATTCACTGTTACACAACTGGTAGAAAAAATTAATGGCTTTTCGACTACATATAAAGAAGAGAAAGCAGATCGACGCTTTAAATTTAGCTTTATCGAAACCAGGTGGTGCGCACCAACTTAATAAATAAGCTAATGGAAATCAATATAAGTATGAAGTTGTAGTGTGGATCCGCTCATATCTCACAGGGCGGACACAGTAGGTCGAAATAAACGGCAACAAATCGCATCTGCTAAACATAACTTCAAGCGTACCACTGGGATTCATTTTCGGACCCCTGCTTTTTTATTTACATAAATGATATTGCTAATGGCGTAAGCGACGATATAACCGTCAGGTTGTTCGCACAGGATTGCCTAATATACCATGAAATTAGTAACCAGAATGATCTGGCGTCACTTAGGCAAGCTCTTAGAGTCGTAGAAAGGTCGGCCACTAAATGGCAAATGCAAATCAAATAGTCCAAATTTGTTATGCTCCCAGTTATGAACAAAAAACATGTAAATAAATGTCAATAAGAGATGAATTCCACAACTCTAAACAAAGCTGACTTGATAAGATACCTAGGCTTATTCATTTCAAATTATTTAAGTTGAAAACCACACGTGAACAGCATTTGTGCAGCCACAGAAAAACGTTATGGTTTCTTCGTCGCAAACAAAAGCTAGGAACACCATCTGTTAAGCTGCTTGCATATTTGACCTGTGTGGGGCCATCGTTAGAATACACCAGTGCGGTGTGGGAACCCTTCCAGTCGCGGTAATAAATTCAATTGAAAAAATGACAGAGAAAAGCCGCAAGGCTAACTTTATCGTGTTATTGAGGAAGTGACTCCATTTCTTAAATGCTTCGGTTGCTTGAATTGCCTACGCTGCCTCATCACCAGAAAGTTGGTCGACTTAAATTGCTTTTTTTGTTATCAAAAGGACATCTTAATATTGAAACTAAACCCTATCTTGTTCCCAGGCCTTCCAGCAATGTCAGATCATGCAATCCATTTGTGTATTCGGTTCCTAAATGCAATCTTGATGTGTACGCGTATTCCTTTTTTCCACGAACGATAAAAGAGTGCAATCAGTCGCCAGTACCGGTACTTATTTCGAAAGGAATAAAAAGCTTTGAAAAGTGCAATAAAAGTATGTCGTGAACATTGAGTGTTGCTATAGTGTTGTACATATATTGCCATGTTCGAAAATACATCGTGTAGTTACTTCAGATTGCATACTATACCATCATCACAACATATGTATGTACGTTTCTATTACCAGCGTGTAAATATTTCACCTTTGTGTATTTTATAAAATTCTTTGTTCCTTACAATACATTGTACTTTTTGGTTTTATGTTTTCTGTACCCACCCCGTTATGGCCATAACGGCCAACAGTATTTAGAAATGAAAACGTTTGTCGTCGATCTGCGTATCAATCAATCAATGAATCAATCTATCTATCTATCTATCTCGCTCAAAGTCGGCGCTCAAAGTCCGTGAAGTTCCCTAAGAAATGTATTTAAAAATGCAACACACGCTCCATCACATCGCCTATGTCACGACCATTGATTGATTGATTTGTGGGGTGTAACGTCCCAAAACCACCATTTGATTATGAGAGACGCCGTAGTGGAGGGCTCCGGAAATTTTGCCAACCTGGGGTTCTTTAACGTGCATATGTCACGACCATAATTCTCTATCGTGTCCCAGGGCATGCGGGTTACTTGGCAACAAGATCGCTAATTACAACGCTTCTCGCGCCGCAAGGCATGGTCCGCACAAAAATATGCAATGATCGTGGCGGAATGGCCTAGCTATTTTCCGGACCGAGCTCAATAAGTGCTGGGCACTGCAATGGTCGCAAAAGGACAACGACACCACACTGTACAAGTGGGTGCCGGGCCTACAGAAGCTGCCGGCCTATTTTATGCCCAACAAGATATAAATAACGGGCGTTTCACTCGTACTTCCACCGATTGTATTTGCTACGAGATCCCACATGCTTTTGTGGAAGCCTTTCCGAGTCTATCCTACTTTACCTAATTGAATGCTCAGATACCCAACACATCGCAGCCCAATTGTGACCACACGCGACTATGGATTACGCGTGCCTTCCGCACATCCACCAACATCCGCGTGATCGAACCATTCATATTCGGTTGATGCTTTTCATCACTGACGCCATACTGGACCATTCACGCTATCTTTGCGTCAGGCCTCCTCGTTGTCCATCTCTTGGAGGATGTCGTAGCACAAAGAGCACCACTCACACGCAAATTAGACGCACAAAACACGATACGTCAGAAGGTGCTTGCCAGGGGATGCATAGGCCACGTCCCCCGGTTGAACCTTCAAGGGAGACGTTCCGTATTTCGGGGGCGTAGACCCTGCATTTCCGCTGGTGGGTACTCGATTCGATAGTGCGACACGCAATACATAACCAGCCACCGTGACGCCCCTCGGTTGCCAGTTCGGTCCTGCCACTCGACGTTACGAGCAACACTGCCTATGGACAAACCCTACCAAGGTACAGACATGCCGCTTCTGTTCCTAGACGTTGCACCTTGTCCACGAAACGGTCTGGGTGCGACGTCTGTACACCACGGACCTGTCTGTACCCCCCAGATGTCTGTACACCACGGACACTGTGTGCTGTGTTTTTAGAGGGGAAGCTCCTTAAGCCATGTGTCATGTGTCTTCGATGTATCTAGTAGTAGTAGTAGTAGTAGTGGTAGTAGTAGTAGTAGTGGTAGTAGTAGTAGTAGTAGTAGTAGTAGTATCTGTTGTTGTTGTTGTTGTTGTTGTGGGTGGTGGTGGTGTTGTTGTTGTTGTTCTCGTCGCAGTAGTATGTAGCCAACTCCACGGCCGGACTAGAGGAGCGACACTCGCGCACTCTTTCGAATTGAGGAGGAAACCCGCGCACAGTACCCATAAATAAAAAGAAAATTGTTTCTGATGAAATCATCTACAGAGACAAGTATCGGTGTCTTAATCTTTAACAGTATATGCGTTCAATTTGATGTTCGCTATGAAAAACTAATAATGGAAGAACGCAACCTAAAGCAACATCTGACCAAAAATGGTTGCCACGTTGAACTCACTGGCGTAACCTCCTTATTATTAGCAAAGTTTGGGGAGGGTGGCGCCATAGTGCCATGAACTACGGCGGTGAAAGATGGGAACTAGACAGGAAGCGAGCGCCGTAAGAGAGTGCGCGCTTGCCGATCCTCTATTCCAGCCATGCCACCTCTCGTTTAGGGCTTGAAATGTCAGCTGGATGGCAATACTTCTATATGATGAATATGTGATGAAAAGATTCGAGATGGCGGTACTTGGAGTGTTCAGAACATGAACGAACGGATGGACAGACGCATGGATAACTGGACAGACAGACAGACAGACGCAAGGACGGACACATGGATGGGCCGATGCACAAATGAATGCACAGATGAACGCCGGGACGGATGTATGGACGAATAGATAGGCGGATGGAAGCGCGGACAGACTGACGGATGCTTCACCCTTCTCATCATTATGCACTCCGTGGATATGCTGTGATTTTTTTTTATTGTCGACGAGCACTTTGTGCAAAAACTCGCGAACTCACTGTACTTGTCTAACGCTAGCAAAAATGTGCTACATTTACGAATTATTTTTCATTTTGTATGTTTCTTTCTTTCGGACCATTTCTTTTTTCAGCTCATTGTATTTCAAACTGGATACGACCCAGTCGTCTCCGGGCCATTATTCCCCTATTAAACCACCGCGGGTCTCTGTGCTTGGTGAGCTCTCCGCAACACCTACGCGTTATCTCTTGCCCACAAGTTGTATAAAAAAATTCTTTTTTTCAAAAGTTCGCGCTTTTGGTATCCATTGACAACCCCCTTTCATTTATTTCGATTCGACTAATACCTGGTATGCGTTCGCATGAACAAGTTCTTTCTCATTATTTTTGCTTTTATTTTTCTAGAAAGTGCGTACAAAGTTCAACTAGGGCAGTACATCTGTCAAATGGCAACCCAGGTGTCCTAAGGCGAGTTCAGCCGGTATGCACCACTGGTATGTGGGTGTGCAATGCCTCCTTGAAAAACCATGCCTGGAACATCGCTCCCCTTTCAATTGGGAGCATCCTGCCAGCATACAAACTCTAAGGCCAGGCCTCCTGTCCCATGTAGCGACCGGCCGCCGCGTGCGACCACTCGCCTCCGTACCACTCTGTCACTTGACATTACCGTACCGCTCTCTCACGTGACATCACAACTGCTCGGAGGCAACTGTGAGAGCATTGCTGTGTTCACAGGGGACCAACGCCAAGGCATTCACCTTCACACCGGTATGGGTGGGTAAAATCCGAGAGTAGGGCAGCACGTTCGGGGCTCATGTTCCAGGCATAGTTTTATTCGAGGAGGCATTACATTGGTACGTGGCAAATGTGATATACACTTACTATCTGCCCAGGAACGACGAAAACACATATGGGTGATTTTAACACGTGAGCGTCAGGACAAGCCTGAAGTCCGCAGCGCTTACCCAACGAATCCAAAGTGTCAGCGCCCCAGCAGAAATTGGACCTAAGCATGTTGAATAACAGTCAAACACTCTGCTACAGAGCCATGCCATGTCTCGAAAAAAAAGATTCAAATGAATTTTAATGTTTATGAAACGCCAATTGGGGTCGCTGTACAAGCTATTTAGTTTTTAAAGATTACATAAGTACTCTTGTGATTCAGCCGTCACATTGGGTTGCCGTAAGTTGCAGTTAGGTGCCATGTCCTGAAATTAATTACCGTAGTAGTGTCCGCGGCTACCATCCTTGCGATAACCAGCGTTTAGCATTATCTTATCGCTTCCAGTTTTTGAATACCCATGTTCCTGATGGCATTGCTGCACAGGTTCATACATTTTTATAGAAACATCTGCAACTCTTAAACTTAGGTCTGTCCCAGAACATATGTACATATATTTAAGTTATTAAATGCGAAGGACTTCTTAGCGAGCTCCGGCGACATTGAGCGTATCTATCTATCTATCTATCTATCTATCTATCTATCTATCTATCTGTCTATCTATCTATCTATCTATCTGTCTATCTGTCTATCTCTCTATCTATATATCTATCTATCTAGCCACCGACTACTTTTAACTCTCCTGGCAGTTTCGTTAATGGCATCAATACCAAATTTGGTGTGGCATAAAATGACTGTATTACAAGCGTAAGCGGCTAGTCATAAGATGACTATCATAATATGTTTGCCATTGATGTCATGATTTATTTTTCAAGGTCTTGCTGCTCTTGCAGACGTTTCGTTCACATGACATGTTGCAAAATTGGCGTGGTAAGATATGACTGCATGGCAAACGCAAGTGACAGGCCCTAACGTGGAAATCGTCACATGCATGTCATGTAAGTAATTATTCATGAGTTTGCGCCACGCTCATGGTACGCTCGCATTCGTTTTGCTAGCTCCACAAACACCAAATTTAGTTTTACGGGACGTGAATGGATGACCAAGGTATTTACTCAGGCAAACGTGATAATCATGAGATGTGTGTGATGTAACAACAAGACTACATGCCACACTCATGGTGCGCTCGCGGCCGTATCGCTAGCTTTACGTATGCCGAATTGGAAATTACGTCACGTGAACGTATGGTGAAGGTATGTGACTGGTGCAAACATGGTAATCATGAGATACGTGTCATGTAAGAACATAACTACGTCCCACACTCAAGGCGCCAAAACACTTCGAGGTGACCCGGCGCGCGTGCCTTCGTTTCGTCGCTTCACGCTGGTGATGCCACGCCAGGCACCGATCTGCCTGGAATATACTCGCTGGCGCACGCCGAAGGGTGTTGCTATGACGCATTCGCGTTTGAGCGCCCCGGTGTCCTTTCGTCACGAAGATAAGCAGACGCTGTTCTGCCTAGGTGACGTCGTCAGTGCGAAATGAAGCATGTCGCATTTCGAGCCGGTTGCCGCCGGGCCTCGCCGACAGACGCTGGTCGCGCGTAGTTCCAGAATACAGATTGCTCGCGTTTTGATAGCGTAGTGTCGCTGTGCCCAGCGTGGGTGCGCGTCATCGTTAATTGCGCTCGCCGCCGTTTCGCTAGCTTGATATGTACCAAGTTTGGTATTACGGGACGTGAATGGACGACGAAGGTATGTGACACGTCCAAACATGATACACATGATATTCGTGTCGTGTAATACATTACTGCATGCTACGCTCATAGTGTGCTCGTGGCCGTTTCGCTAGCTGCACATATACCAAATTTGATATCAGGTGACGTGAATAGATGAAATAGATGACGAAGGTAAATAACACGTTGAAAGTTGATAATCATGACACGAAAGTCACGAGCGGCGTCATTTACCTTCCTCTTGTGTTGTTATGCTGTTTTTTAAGTTACATATCAAGCTTCCTCATTCGTGTTTCACATATCAGCGATTCCCACTGTACGTGGGATCTGCCAATTTTCGTATAACGTGTCACTCAATAAAATAACTACAACGTGATAACCTTTCCTACTCACGCTTCGCATAACGTTGATTCCCAAGCTACGTGGGATCTGGCAATTTTTGTCTCTATGATAAAGTCTCTTTTTTTACTTTTTTTGAAGCTGAAGAGCTTTTGAGTGCTGCTTTCATGTATTTTGACGTTGTAGTTCTTGGACTTTTGTCATAATCTGTGGGCTTGCTGGTCATATTTGCAAGCTCGGTGAACTCTATTTTAGATATTGGATTAGTCTATCTCGTGTGTTGCCGTTCTTTACTTAGGTCAAAGTGAATTGGAAAAGGTTGTCTAGCTGTTGCTTCGGAGGTTTACCTTTTGATTCTATAGATGCTTCAGAGATCAGTAAAGTTACTGTTTTGTTCATTAAGTGTGTTATCAATATTATCACGTTGTCTTGACGCTGCGGATGTGCTTTAATTTGTAATCTCAATATGTTTGGATTTCAGTCTTATCATCTTCATGTTAGATCCAGATTCCCTGCTTTAGTAGTTTAAAAGCAGAAGCTTGCCATATCAGTCTTGTGTAATTCGGGAATTTGACTGTTATTTTCGTTCTTTCCAATGAAAATTGAAAACAGCCTAATCAGCAGAACGCCTTCATGGTCAATAGATTGCAATAATTTAACTTCGCTATTGAAACAAGTTGTGACAAAGCTCAAGCTTAGTTTAGATGATAATGTTGTACCGTCAATAATGCTCAACTGCACTGCCTCTTCTAGCCCATTCGGCACTGGCGTCACCAATTATCAACGAACAAAATGTATTCTATCTTCTCAAAATTGATACCAAACTTGTTAAGTGTTGGGCGAAATCTCGTCAGCAATCTGCGCAGCGATTGACACCACCGTTGTGGAATTTTTGCAGAATTAGGAGCCGTGGGGAGCCAGAAGCTTGAATAAACTGATGGGTGACCCTGAGATGGGCAGACAGAATCGGAAAGTTGGCGTTTTCGAGATGAAGGCCTGAAGTTACAGCAGTATTGAATGTTGGGCTAGTCTGTACGGATGTTTTTTCGGTAAGTTACTTTTGAGCTTCTACGATGCGAAATACAACGTTCGTTCATTCAGATTTTCGGTATTCTAATAAATAACAAGATTGAACTTCTCATTTTTGTTATTTTATAATCACAGAACCATGATGCCGTACTTCTATGTTATGTCAATAAATTGTATAATACTTACACCACTGGCAAAACGTTTTACTTGAGGTGTTCTGAGCTCCTAACTATTCGACAATTACCCACTGAAATATATCCGACAAAAATTTTAAAAACTTAAAGCTGAAAGGCCTAGGGTGCGAAAACGATGACTACAAAAAACCTTTATGCGCAGATAGTAGGAATGATTGAAGACCCACTTGGTGGCCAAGTCGTTATGACGGATGGGTGCCCGCCTGAAGGTCGCAATATCAAATCCCTGCTGTTGAGACCTTATTATAATGGTGGCGAGGTTTCTTGGTCATATTTACTTAGGTATACGTGTACATTAAAAAACACCCGACGGCGCCGACTACTACAGTGTTCATCCGAATTATGTCGCCCTTTTGGTATGTCTAGCTTTAACAATTATGCCAAAAGTTTACTGAATCTTTTAGTTATGTCCTCTCATCTTTTAAATCATTGAAAGGGCCAGTGGTGGTAAAACGTTTAAATAAAAATTGTAAATATTTCATGTAAATAAATTAGTCAATAACCAAAAGGCGTTCTTGAATTAGGGAGTCAAAGATTAGATATATATACGTAGCTATCAGAAATTTAGATGATCGCAAGTACCTTGGAAATCAATGTTATGCGAAGCATGCGGATGCAAAGTGAATGTGTTTTATTATTTTGTTGAGCGAGACCTTATGAATTGGTGCTCAATAGGTCTACAAATTCACGATTACACATATGTTCAACAGCCGCATATGTTTTATATTATGTTTTATATTGCCAGTTATTTTCATTTGCATAATGAGGTTAAAAGGAGCAGAGATATTGGCTGGTATGAAGCACTCCTGTTTGCGCTGGGTCACACGAGGATGGTAGCCCTCAATCATGCTACAAAAATCAACCTCAGATGAAGCCACCTATTTATTATGGATGTTAACTCGACATGACGGCTGTATCGTAGGATTACGCATGTAAAGTTTATAAAATTTGATAGCCACTACTGCAACCATAATTGACGTTCAAGAAACAAATGTCTTTATATTTGCAAATATATCCGAGATTCTGTGGTACAATATTTGATAACCCCGCCGAATTCCAGGATTCCATTGAAGCTGGGACACAGACATCTATTATTTGCATTCGTCCAGTCATTGATGCCTATGTCAGCTTTTTTATTAACGCTCAAGCGTTACACTAACCCTTGCGTGTGCTCACTGTTCCTATGTAAATATTGTGTATCACTTGTGGAACATACCCACATACCAGTGGTGCATATCCACCCTTAGTTATGTTTCACTATTTTTCGAAACTGTTTGATGACGTGTGCAATGAGAGTGTGAATTGTCAGTGTAATGAACAGCCAATCGTATTCATTACACCATCTTACCCTGCCCCCTAATTTCGGTGTACTCCAGGACAAGCGGGTGATCATGAGCTCAGTCATATGTTGGCGGACGGACGGACGGACGGACGGACGGACAGACAGACAGACAGACAGACAGACAGACAGACAGATAGATAGATAGATAGATAGATAGATAGATAGATAGATAGATAAATAGATAGATAGATAGATAGATAGATAGATAGATAGATAGATAGATAGATAGATAGATAGATAGATAGATAGATAGATAGATAGATAGATAGATAGATAGATAGATAGATAGATAGATAGATAGATAGATAGATAGATAGATAGATAGATAGATAGATAGATAGATGCCAGAAGTGGTTGCAGTACGAAAACAAATGCTTCACACTTAAAATAGGTGACCTTCAAATAACGCTGCTATTTTGTGCTGTTGAAATAAAAATGAGCCATTAACCCATGCCCAAAGTTATTGTCAATTCGAAGAAGGTCACAGTAAAATAAATATTAAATACTGAGAGCGCACACAGCGTGAATGCATGGTATTGCCGACGTCAGTAGCAGCGTTCTTTTTGTACCCTGCTGAGCTATTTTGTTTTAGTTTGATATTATTTTCTTAAATGTCCTAAAGTAACAATACATTTATATATAATGGTATACCTCTTCCATATTTTACATTGCCTAACTGACAGCCATTCGTATGGTATATAAGTTGCTCCCTCAAGGCACACCGCTTCTGCAATTATCACAGTAAGTTTTCTTGCATTTTCTATGCGCCTAATTTTCATTTTGCTGTACATCAAAGCAATTTTCAATGTACAGCATTTCTTAACGAACTTCAGTGATATTGAGCGTATCTATCTATCTATCTATCTATCTACATATCTATCTATATATCTATCTATCTATCTATCTTTCTATGTGAAGTGCGTGCAGCAGTCGATAGGAAAGTAGCGCCAATTCATCGAGGAATGGGCATCGAAGAGAAATGGTCAAATGAGGTGAAAAATATCAGGCATTTATCTTTCACGCGTTTTCCTTTCTTGGTTACGCGTCACTAGTGACAAGGTTAGACCATAAGGAGCTTCGCCCCTAAAACAAGCTGCGGGCGAATGCGAGTGGTCGCCACCTACATCCACTGGTTTCGACGGAGTTTTTCTGGAAGAGCGCCTTCGGGAGCGCATAATGGCGTTGGCTGGAACGTCTCCTTCCCCGACCTGTACGAAGGTGTGGTGGGCGCAAGCCATTACGGGGGACTCTCGATGGTGGCGGCAGCGAGCATCTATGCAGCGAGCTCGGGGCATCGAATTAACGACTTCAAATGGTCGCGACGAACTACGCCTCTGCTGCGAAAAATGGCCCGACGACATTGGCATTGCAGATCTCGAGGGCTGGAGGCATCCGACCAGCGTTCTCACACCATGTGGGCGTTACCTTCGCTCGAGTACACCATGGATGAACCTGCGATTGCTAAAGACCCGACAACTAAGGCATTGCAGATCTTGATGAATGGAAGCATCCGACCCGCGTTCTCAAACCATGTGAGCATGACCTTCTCTCGAGTAATACCATGGAGGAACATGTGATTGCTAAATCACCCGACAACTACGGCGTTGCAAATCTTGATGGATGGAAGCATCCGAACAGTGTGCTCGCACCATGTGAACGTAACCTTCGCTTGAGAACACCGCGGACAAACTTGTGGAAACCCCATGCAGCAGTGATTTCAGCAGATGCGTTCGGAGATTTCGGAAAGACGAATTTCGAAGCACACCGAATGAGCATCGAGAATTAACGTACTGCAATTACCCGTCCTAAGTCTCTCCTCAGCAGTGACATACGAGAGTCAGCTTTCTCGGTTCACACCAGAGAAAGGGTCACACTTTAACTCCACTATGCAGTGGACATAGGGCAACATTCGTCTTGGTGGAAGAGCAGACACGGGTTGGCTCTATGGTTACGGGTTCATTTATGGCCTGAGCTGACAAGGCCGTTACTGCTACTGCTGGAAGCGCGAGGTGCGCTGATGGTGTCTCATTCTTTACTGGCTCGCAGCTTATGACCAGCGGGTATAGCTTGCACAGTGGTAGGATGGGGGAAATGAAATCCGACCACAGTGGGACACAGCCAGATGTAGGCTTGAACGCCGAGATAACCAGTGTCACAGGACATCCTCCAATAGAGTGAGGCTTTGACCAGCTGGCGTTATTACAATTGCAGCCACGCAATACAGAGATGGAATTAGCAACGTAATGGCTTAGAAGCAACAGTGACAGTTCTGCCGCAACTCCCGAAAGTGCAGAGAAAGCTCAGAGTGACGACAGGAGGCTAAGGTACACGAGCCTGGTAAATTACGTGTTAGAGCCCATGCTTACGTAGGAATCACTCGTTCCATCGTGGTTTGACGACGTCAAGGCTACATTTGATCGCTATGATATACCGCTCTAGTGGAGAGCAAGGCTGATTTTCCTCGACTAAACGAGATAGCCAGGAGCTTGCTCGTACAAGTTGGTACAGATAAAAGAAGGTATTTTAATGTTTCTAAAGAAACTTTGCTCAAATATCTACGACTATTTTCAGCTGAGTGTCGCCACCTCTTTGCTCAATAAAAAAAGAAGGAATGAAACATGGCCAAAATGTGCAGTGAGGTTTGGAATCTTAGTAATTTATTACTTTATTGGCTACAAAGCTGCACGGTCAAACAATGCTGAAATTCAATAGTAACTGACAGGTTTCGCGACAATCTGGGTGCGGAAGCCTGTTTCTTCGACATTCAAAACAAAACCTAGAGCAACATAATGCTTCTTCTGGAGGTCACCAAATTGGCAGAAAGCTTCGAAGAAAGTAAGAGAGGGCTGGCTAACTCAGGTGAGATAACAGAAGATTGGAGGACAAAATCGCTCCATGATGCAAGCAGCTTTTCATTAGAGGCGAACAAAACCGACAAGAAGAGTAGAGGTTGCTTTGTCTGCAACTCGGTGAAGCATTCTGCCCGACACTATCCGACAGCGCGGAGACCTAAAGCAAATTTGTTTCAGAAGGAAAATGCGGGCAGTGATAGTAGAGTCTATACGAAGATAATGTCTCATAAAAACGTGTTGAAACCACTTACGTTTGACTCCATTGACACCATTGTCCTCGCGTACCGCAAGTCACTGTTTAAAGGTAGCATCGGCTACTGTGCCGAGATCAGCATCATCAAAAAGGCAATATGCCGGGATATTGACCGACGAGAACCAGCCTGCAATTGACGAGGGCATTTGGCGAGCAGGCTGTCGCTGAGTCAGCCTAACTAAGTCTCCCTCAGTTTTTTGGGGAAAGCCACATAGATCGATCGTGAGGAAGGTAACATAAAGATACTGTGCACTGTCACGCAAAAACTTACGAGTGGTTTAGACGCACTCTTAACCGCAGATACGCACGACCATATACTCAAAGTAGCAGCTGTTGTTCGTGAACACCCTGTCATAAAAAACGTGGTGTGCAAGGCTAAGGAGCATGACGGACCCATACCAGTTACAACTGAAGTTGAGGTTGTGTGTGTCAACAACGACGTTCAGCAAACAGATCGGCTGGAGTGCGATGCAGATGTCGGCGAACGTGGTCGTTTCAGGCTGAGACAGGTGGCTGATTCCCACCTCAAATAAGCGTTAGAGCAGGCAAGGGCGCGCACGCAAGTAGTGATTGTGATCGAAAGGTTGGTGTACTATTAGGATAACGTGGCTTGTGGCCATGCGATCAATCACGGCTGACCCAGTCTGAAGCTAGGACAGCAGAAGGCGCAGTGCCAAAGTGGCTAAATAATTCTGGAGTTTAAAAATTAGACAAATTAAGGTCGAGGCTTAAGGATGTTAATAAGGCAGCAGGAGAACTATGAGCTGCAAAGTAAGTGAAATATGCAGCGCAGCAATATTTAAGAGGTAAACACAAGAAGTTTTAATAGAGAGATAAGGTTCTTATGCAGGAGCCTACAGCAACGCAGAAAAATAGCTCGGAAAGGAACAGGAGTGGCTACTGTTGTGTGCCGCGAAATTCCATACACATAGCTAATTGTGTTAGGTGATGACAGCCACTGAAGTGCTTATGCAAATGAGTTGCATTAGTTTGCAACAAAGGTAAGCTCCGTAAGCGGTCAAATTAAAACCGGCGAGGAGTCCGGAGAACGGTCGGCGCTGCAGAAGAGCATGTAAAGCAGCAACGACTTTTATGGTGGAACAGATCTCTTAATACGGTGGCTACAGACGATGACCCAGTTGGGACTAACCGCTAATGCCTAAAACGGAATGATTGCACAGCAGCACGTTAAAATACGGGCCATGCTGTAGGCTCGGGTAAACAGGCACCTTGCCCAGAAAGGGTTTTGGCAGTTCGAAACATTTCCAGGCCATCGAACAAACGCGAACTGCTGGGTTTTCTACGGCTGTGTAATCATAATCGCGACTGCGTACTGATAATAGTGTTACCACCAGCTGATTTGACAGTGCGCCGGGTTCCACAGCAAATACTGTGGAGCTGTGCCATGACGAAAAAGACGAGGAAATGACGGGGGGCTTGCCTCAGCAAACACTAACACCAGCTGAAACCCGTTAGGCCACAATAAGAGCGAGGGGCTTGAGCTGTTATTGGAGCATCACTGCGTCTCGAGACAAGACTTGTTGGCGCAATTGTCACAGTGGCGACTGACCATAATCGAAACTCGGCGACTGAGCGAAACAGCCACGAGCACGCTAGGAGAGTACAGAATAGTCATGTTTGCATGACATGCATGCCATGATTATCATGTTTGAACGTGTCAACTACCTTCATCGTCTATTCACATCACGTGATACCAAACTTGGTACATGTGGATCTAGCGAAACGGCCGCCAGCACGCTTTGAGCGTACCACGTATATAGTCATATTTTACATGGCATGCATGTCACCAATCATTATTACGTTTGCACATGTCATTTACCTTCGTCACCTTTTCACATCTCGTTATACCAAATTTGGCATATAGGAAGCTAAAGAAACGGCCATGAGTACGCTAAGAGCGCACCATATAGTCATGTTTTTAAATAACACGCATATCACCGTCATCATGATTAAACGTGTCGTTTCACATTGTCGTCCATTCACTTCCTTTATTACCAAACTTGGTATTTGTGAAGCGAAACGGCCACGAGCATGCTATAAGCGCACCATGTAGTCATATTTTGCATAACACGCGTATCATGATTATTATTTTTTGAACGTGTCATTACCCTTGTCGTCCATTGATGTCACGTAATACCAAGTTTGGTATATGTCAAGCTAGCAAAACGCCGCGAGCGCATCAAAAGCGCGGTATGTTCTCATGCTTCTGTATGACACGCATGTCATGATTATCACGTTTGCACCAGTCATATACCTCACATACATCACGTAACACCAAAATTGACATATGTGAAGCTAGAGAAACGACTGCGAGCGCACTCTGGGCGCAACAGGTAGTCATGTTTTACATGATAAGCATGCCATAATTATCATGTTTATACGTGTCATTTACTTCCGTAGTCCGTTCGCCTGAAAACTAGCGAAACTTCCTCGAGCGCATCGTGAACGTGACAAGTCGTCATGTTCGGACATGACACGCACCTCATGATAATTATGTTTGAAAAGTCATATACCTGCGTTATTCATTCGTGTCCGTAATACCAAATTTGGTATATGTGAAGCTAGCGAAACGACCACGAGCGTACTATGATAGTGGCTTGTCAAGAATTACACGACATGCCTGTCACGATTTTCAGGTTAGGGTCTATCACTTATGTTCACTATGCAGCCATAACCTACCATACCAGTTGTACAATTTGTCATGTAAATGAAACCATCACAAGAGCAACAATACCATGAAATTCAAATCATGACATTTATGACATACGTGTGATGATCTTCATGTTATGACTACTCACTTATGCTCGTCATACATTCAAGTTATTAAATTTGAAGCATTTCTTAGGGAACTTAGGCGACTATGAGCGTCTATCTATCTATCTATGTATCTATTTATCTATCTATCTATCTATCTATCTATCTATCTATCTATCTGTCTGTCTGTCTGTCTGTCTGTCTGTCTGTCTGTCTGTCTGTCTGTCTGTCTGTCTGTCTGTCTATCTTTCTTTCTATCTATCTATCTATCTATCTATCGATGTATCTTTCTATCTATCTAGCCCCCTACGACCTTTAGCCCCTGTGGCCGTTGAGATAATGATATCGACATTAAACTTGGTATGACATACCATGACTGTATGACAATAGCAATTGACTGGTCATTTCATGAGAACCATATTTATGTAATGAATGTCATGATGTAAATTTCATGGTCTTGTTGCTGTTACGGTGGTGTCGTTGGCATGACATATGGCAAAACTGGTATGGTATGACATGACTGCAAGGCAAACATGGGTAACAGACCCTAAAGTGGAAATCAAGACACGCATGTCATGCAAGCCTTGAGTAATGACTACACGCCACGGTCATGATGCGTTGGCTGTCGTTTCGCCAGTTTCACTTATACCAAATTTGGTAATACGTGGCGTCAATGGACGAAGAAGGTAAATTACACGTCCAAACATGATAATAATAACATGCGTATCATGTAAAAACATGACTACATGCCGCGCTCATGATGCGGTCACGGCCGTTTCGCTAGTTTCACATATACCGAATTCGGTATTACGGGACGTGAATAGACGATGAAGGTAAATGATACGTCCCAATGTGGTCTTTGGGGCATGAAAGTCATGTACAGTAAAATTTACGTCCACCACTTCAAGTTGTGCTGATTTTAAAATGGCATATTAACCTTTCTCATTCAGGCTTCGATCATGATCTCCACTTTGTGTGGAATCTGCCAATTTTTCCATACCACTTTTGCTATCAATACCATCATCAAAACAGCCAGGGGGTCTAAAACTCGTAGGTGGCTGAATAGATAGATAGATAAATAGATAGATAAATAGATAGATAGATAGATATATAGATAGATAGATAGATAAATAGATAGATAGATAGATAGATAGATTAGATAGATAGATAGATAGATAGATAGATAGATAGATAGATAGATAGATAGATAGATAGATAGATAGATAGATAGATAGATAGATAGATAGATAGATAGATAGATAGATAGATAGATAGATAGATAGATAGATAGATAGATAGATAGATAGATAGATAGATAGACAGACAGACAGACAGACAGACAGACAGACAGACAGACAGACAGACAGACAGACAGACAGACAGACAGACAGACAGACAGACAGACAGACAGATAGATAGATAGATAGATAGATAGATAGATAGATAGATAGATAGATAGATAGATAGATAGATAGATAGATAGATAGATAGATAGATAGATAGATAGATAGATAGATAGATAGATAGATAGATAGATAGATAGATAGATAGATAGGATGCCTCTGATTAGAAGTGGTTCGCTTTTAGAAATACCTCTCTAACTGACGCCCTTTGTGTTTTGTGCAGTGAAATATATGTTTGCTATTTTAAGGATGACGTGTTCCTTTACGACAAGCATTCAAACGACCTCGGTTATTCGTACGTGAATAAAGCACTGTGATTTTGGTAGAATGACCACTGGATTGTCTCCTCTACCCAGGCGAAATTCTAGATTAGAGAACACTACTACCTAGGCATTGACAAATAGTGCACGTGGGCACTTGAATACGAATTGAGTTCCTAAATGTGTTAATGGCAATAAAACGTTTTATTATAGTTGCTCCTTCATTTCTCGAAAATTCAATGCCATCAACAGAAAGGTCCCGACGAATTGAATAATAACTCGACAGGCAATACATGCCGCGTGCGCTGGCATTTCTTTTTTTTGTTATAAAAACAACGTGTTTTTTAATCTTCTCTATATTTTTAAACATGTGTAGAATAATTTGACATAGCTCACTTGTCGGTAACTCAAGCAAAATCCGTCGTATATTTTTTTATGAGGATAGCACTCTTTCATCGGATCAATGCTCGAATTCTTCATTGGTAAGCATGGTTTCAAGAAGGGTGCATAATAACTAGTCGAATACAAGACAGACTGTCTCTTGCGGCACTTTTTTCTCCACTTACGCTACAAATCGAGAACAATTTTTGAGTCTACTTGACACTTTGCTATATATATGCGAGGTGCCGTGCGGCGGTGCATCAATAGGAGAGCTCGAAACATGGCCGGAAAGTTGCGGGCTCGATCCCAGCCACAGCAGATTCATTTTAATGTAGGCGATATGCCAGAGGTCCTTCTTCCTAACTTTAGCTGCTCGTTTAGCTGCTCGTTTAGCTGCCCCAGCTGCTGCCTACTTTCTGAGCCCTGCACTAAAGCACACCTCACCATGTCCTGGCTTAACATCACTTCAAAATCGTGCCCTCCTTACATGATGAGTGCCACATTTATCGTTTTATTAAAAATGCACTTCTTCCTAAAATGTAATGCCACCTGTTCGCGCACTCAGCTATTCATGGTAGGCAATGTTGCATTGTTGTGGAGTGATTCTCGTTTTGAGTTACAGTATGAGGTGATGGCAACAACACGTTTAATTTATTAGTAAGCGAAAGAATCGAAGGAATCCGTCATTCTCGTGCTCACAGCTGAACTAATATTTGATATTATGTGATTTGGGGCAGCTGAGTGGAATGGTGACTTGCTATTTTCTTATAAGGCAAACAAATGTCCGCATACCCAAGAAATGCTTTTAGTTTCACTGTGAAAGTCCCGAACGCTCTTTTTTCGACGTTTTACAGGACGATAGTCACTGATATTGAGATTCCCATTGGTACTACCTTTAGTTTGCTGTACAATAGGCCTTGAAAAGAAAAAATTGCATAATTTATTCACTTATTAAAATTATGCGAAATGTTATGCCTTCTACAGGGTTTTCTTGTTATGCTCTGTTGTGCCCAAGTGCGTCTCCAATTTTGGTGACTGCAAGCTGTATGGTCACTCAGGAGAGCAAAGTTAATACGTCAAAGAAGACGAAACGATCGGGCGCTTTTAGTAATAGTTTTGATGTGAGCTCAATTAAGTTTTTCTGCCCTTAAATGTTAAAGTAACAAAGAAACAACGCCAAGATATTTTAATGACCACAAAACCACTTGCAGAACGCAAATAAGAAGGAGCCACAGAATCACTTTCAAAAACCGAAATTCCTAACAAAAGCTTGCCAGCAAGGAGTCAATAATTCTGAAGTAATGGCTTTTTTAGCACCCGTAAAACAGCTCGAACCGTTTCATTGTGAAAATACCGCTACTTTACATTGAGGGCCCAACTACCCAAGACCAAAGAAAACTGAGGAAAAGGTGAACTAAACCATACCGACCACCCAAGCTTCATAATCCCGCGCTAGCCTAGCAATCAGAACCCTCTGAGCACTATCGAGCCCACAAAAGAAGCACCTTCTTTCCATGTCTTCCTTCCATTTGTGAAAATGGCTAAAGGGTTATCAGCCTTCACGCCGTCGCTGTTGAATTGATTCCTAAACATTAGAAAATGAGCCCACTTCAACAAGACAGCATGCATTTCCTCACGAATTGTGCGAACTAACCATCGCTTCAACATCTATAGATTTCGAAGAGAGCACGAACGACACAAAAAAACACTAGGTGGACATTTATTGTTCTTGGTTTAAGCTGGCGCTTTTACACTACTCTTTGTATATAACCACATATAATTTAAATCATTGGTAATGTAATGCTCACGTTTTCTTGTTATTGAACTTATCATACCCAACTTCTTTTCTAGAATCACTTATTCGGTATCGTATGTACAAGAATGATGTCATTGAGGATTGTCCTTCTTCTTCTGACATATTCTTTGTGTGCTTTTAGTAAGGGTGAGTGTTATATGTATTCTTCGAAAAAAGTTGAAGTTTATTGTGTCCAGATTTATTCATTCCATTGTGAGCAAACATGCCCATTGATAGTGGTAACTGTACGCTATTTCTTTAGAAAGTGATATGACTCGTGACATCTTCGGCTTTATATACTATAGTTAATTCCAGCTCCTATATAGGCATCTTCACAGCGAAATTCGAAAACTACACTTGCCTTTGCCTGTGGCGCATGAAGTCTGGAAACAAAACTGGCCCGTGAGGCCGAAAGCCAGCGTATCCTTCATCTGGGAGCCTTCCAAGCAGTACCAAGTCATTCTACTGCGAACCCCACCTCCAAGTTAGCACGCGATACAAACCCTTGAAACAAAGGCACGCCGAACAAGCGACGCGTTGCAGGCACAGCAGTGTCCACGTCGTCATTGGGAAAGAGCGGGTGTGGGGTCGCCAAGGGGGGGGGGGGGGGGAGCGCGCCTGCTTTCGGCCGAAGTTTCTCCAGCGGCACTTTGGCTTCGGCTGTAGCATCTGCAACTGCCTGTGGTTCGAGAACAGTGTGGTAAACCCAAGCCAAACTTGTGTCTAACCTGAATTAACAAGCACGGACATGTGACCAATATTTGTGAAAGGCTTCAGTGCTGTCTCACTGCGCGCGGGCTTATCAGACCAAACTCGCGATTCAGGAGAGCACAAAGGTCCTTTCGCTCGCTGCCATGCCACTTTTACGAAAGGAGCATGCTGATCACATGCGATAAAAAAATAATCGTGACAGTTGCTCGCGCTCGTCCTCTGTATACTCGTGCGCTCGTTTCGTGAGTCTTCTGCTTGAGGAACGTGCTTGAAATGTCAAGGTGAGACAGTTGTTTGCCTGTGCTCGCGCTGGGTATGGTCCTTTTGTGCATGCCTTCTGCATGAGTTGCGCACTGTAAGTTACGAGCTAGTTGCTGTTTTTTGCGTAAAATGGCAGTTTGTTGATGTGGCATTCATTTTTTTTACCCCAGTATCGAAACAATGAACAATCAATGCTCAAACACTTCGGTGGACACATGTTTCAATTTCGTGTTACACCGATTGCTAAAAATAGAATTAGCCATATTATGCTTTGCTCAGTGGTACCCAAGCCGCCTGCTCTCTTCCCACAATTCACTCTGTTTTGAATGCGAAGCATTTCTTGGTGAACTTCGACGACTTTGAGCGTATTTATCTATCTATCTATCTATCTATCTATCTATCTATCCATCCAGCCGCCTAGGACATTTAGCTCTCCTGGCCGTTTCGATAATGATATCAATACCAAACTTGGTATGGCAAAACATGACTGCATGTAGAACATACTTAACTAATTATAACATGAAAATTACGGCATGTATGTCATGGATGTCGTGATTTACATTTCATAGTCCTGCAGCTCTTGCGGTGGTTCCGTTCACATGACATGTTGCAAAACTGGTATGGTATGACATGATTGCATGGCGAACACAAGCGACAGACCCTAACATGAAAATTTTGGCAAGCGTGTCATGTAACTACATGACGACCCGCATAAGTACTTCACTTTCGGTGTCATCAGGTAACCCAAAATCTACATTGATTGCTCTTCCTAAATGCCTAGAGGTTTTCTTTTTCGGATCTCAGCCACTCGGGCATAACAACTACGTGAAGGAA
The DNA here is from genome assembly GCF_043290135.1 of Rhipicephalus microplus. Classification (NCBI taxonomy): domain Eukaryota; kingdom Metazoa; phylum Arthropoda; class Arachnida; order Ixodida; family Ixodidae; genus Rhipicephalus; species Rhipicephalus microplus. The sequence continues at coordinate 102,745,515 of NC_134702.1, read as the reverse complement.
ATGACACGGCTCAAAGCTGTCAACTAGTCTTATGGCGTTGTCTTTACCCATTGTTTGTCGGCTGCGTGCTTGATTGCGTTTGGCGCATTCCTAGTGATACGTTGAATTGTTTAAATATTGGAGCCACAACTTTTTATCTCCAAACCCAGAACACGGGTGAAATCAGTTTTAGGGATTACGCTTCCTCTCATGGCATAGAGCGGTGTGTCATTTTCTTCTGGAGAAATCCATCCCCATAGTTTACGAGCGCTTCTCCTAAATCTGTATTGCACGAGTTCATACTCTTTAGGTTAGCATAGGATTCCCGCTAGAATCGGTGACCCTTCAGTGAGCTTTACAGCTGCTTATAGTGGTTTCGTTTATTTTTTCGTCTGTGCCAACGAAACGAAATATATTGGCGTCATCTGCGTAAATGAGTATTCTATGCTTTCGACATCTCCGAGTCTCCAAGCGATACATATCATAGAGATATTGAAAAAATCGGCAGATGCCACGTACAACGGCAATCGATGATATGCGAAGCACGAATGAGAAATGTTCATAAGTAGCTTTAAAATCAGCACAATTTACGAGGTACAGCTAATTGATGCCGTACATGAATTCCGTGTCATAATTACCATGTTTGGATGAGTCGTTTACCTCCGTCATCTATACACGTCACGTGATACCAAATTTAATATTATATGGAGCTTGCAAAACAGCCGCGAGCACGCTATGAGCGTGTTATGTTGTCATGTTCCTACGTGACACGCGTGTCAGGATTATCATGTTTGCACCATAGATATATTTCGTTATCCATTGACGTCACTTAAAAGCAAAATCGGTATATGTGGAGCTAGCAAATCGGCTGCGAGCGCATCACGAAGGGCCCAATATACTCCAACGTAGCTTCGACGCGCGTGCTCACTGGGCACAGCGACGCTATGTTAGCAGAAGGCGAGCACTTACAGTCTGACGCCAGGTGCGACCGGCCTCCGTCGGCACGGCCCCACAACAGCCGGCGGGAAATGCAGCATTACCCAGACAGCACAGCGTCTCCCTCTTCTCGTGACGGAGGGACGCCGGACCCGCTGAAACGCGGATGCGTCAAAGCAACACAGCGCGCCGCACGCCTGCGAGTATATGGCCGGACTGGCAGCTGGCGTGGCAATGCCAGCGAGCATGTGCACCGCATCACATCGAAATGCATTGGCGTCTTCACTGTGGCATGTAGTCACATTCTAACATGACGCGCATCTCATGATTATCATGTTCGTGCCAGTCACATACCTTCGTCATCCATCGGTGGCGCGTAATACTGAGTTTGGTACATGTGAAGCTAGCGAAACGGCCGCGATCGCATCATGAGCGTAGCATATAGTCAGGTTGTTACATGACACGCATATCATGAATATCATGCTTGCACCAGTCACATATCATCGCCATCCATTCCCGTACCGTAATGTTAAATTTGGTATGTGTGACGCTAGCGAAACGGCCGCGAGCGCATCTTGAGCGTTGAACGTAGTCATGTTGTTACATGACACGCATGTCATAATTTTCATGCTGGCTCTGTCACTTGTGCAATTTCATAGAATGCTTGTACCCTTGTCTCAAATTTTCTATTTGTTTTACCGAAAATTCTGGGAGCTGCTGCTCCCTTCTTGCGAGAATGGATGAAGAAGTCTCTCAGGATTTTCGAGGTGGACAACCGCTACGTCTGGCAGCGGCTAGGAAACGTGGGACCACCTCAAGTGGCACAGACAGCGAGGCAACGGAGCTCTATTCCGACGGTTTCGAGTCATCGGATGACGACTACACAGTCGTCATGAGCCGCAATGCAAAAAGAAGACTGCTACAAACATCGTCGACGACGAGTATATCCACCGTGCAGGCTACCGCGCAGCGTTGGCCACACACTATACTCTTCATGGCAGTGGACCCTTCAGCCAACCTACGGCGGCTTAATAGGCAAGTCCTCTCTGCATACCTCGAAGGACTCGCTCCAAATGAAATTAAAGACGTCAGGATTAATTCACGGAAGAATATTCTGGCAGTTGATGTTCTACACCGTAGTGCGCTGCAAAGCCTGCAGAACATCTCGAAAATCGACAGAGTGACAGTTAAATCAGTGATCCCCACTGACTGTAAGGGCAGTGTTGGCGTCATTTATGACGTGGACATTTCCATTCCCGCTGACGATTTCCCAATCTTGATAAAGCCAACTACAGACGACATCCTCATCAAGCACATCACAAGGCTTGGTCAGTCACGATGCCTGAAGATTGTTTTTGAGGGAGACAGTCTTCCCCCACACGTCACAGTTGGCCACGTTCGCCATCAGGTCCGTCCATACATACCGAAGCCCCTACAATGCTTCAGATGCTTCAAGAAGGGACATGTCAAATGAGCATGTACCAGCAATGTCGTGTGCCCGCGGTGTGCCGAACCTCATTCAGAAGACACCTGCCACGCAACTGCGTTCAAATGCTCCAATTGCCACGGCGCTCATAAAGCGTCGTCTAAAGATTGCCCACGAGAGAAAAATGAACGCGCGGTGTTGAAACGCATGGTGCGCGACAAATCAACGCACAGGGAAGCCGCTGCTACTGTCAGGCGACGTCGGCGTCACCACAGAAGATCATCACGCAACGTGGCATCTGCCGATAGAGACCCGTCATCTCAAGCAAGAAGAACTGGCCCCCCATCGTCAAGCTCTGCGAAGACGGATAC